>NC_134146.1:3081250-3421875 GCF_033958435.1 Carettochelys insculpta | reverse complement strand
CCCCCCCGACCCCCCTCAAGCTGTGTGGCTGCGTGTTTGTGCAACTTCCCTTTAAGCCCCACACAGGGGCTCAGGGCTGCAGCTGGGAGAGAGGTCTGGCCTCACGCCCTGCAGCTGCCACGGCGGATGGAGAGGTGCCCCTTTTCCCCATCCCCAGCAGGCAGCGACCCAGATAAGTCTGAGCCCTGCACCCTCGTGAACCCCAAATCCTACAGCCCCATCTCCGGCCCTCTCCCCAAACCTACACTCAGAACACCTGCCCCCACTGCGTGAATTTTTCTCTGCGCACCATATGAAGGTGATGCGTCCCACATAAAAAAGTTAATTCCACTCAGCAACGGGAACGTGGCTGGCAGCCCCAGCCCTTTGCAGAGCTCATGGCAGTTTAAGTGTTGGGAGCATTTACAGCCAGTTACTCCAGCTATGGCCAAACAAGGTTTGCAACTGGCTGGAAATAGAGATGGCAGAATCCTGAAAGCTAGTGTCTGCCCGCTTCGTGACTCAGGGGTTGCTAAAGCAGAAGGCAGGGAGGTCTCTGTCCACCCCTCACCCCCATCAGCTCACTCCGCTCCTCACACCTCCTGCTTCTTTCTTGTGTTGTTCGTGAAGGAGCATGGAAAGCAAGTAGGTCTGACGCTGGAAAGGAGCTGTTGCTTGAGGTGGCAGAATGGGCGGAGGGTGGGAGAAGGGAAGGAGCCTCCCAGACTTGCCCAGATGGTGGTTTATTGTGACAGCTGAAGTTCAGTGGGGACAATGACATAAGATGGACTGGCACCAGGGAGACCCATGTCCTATTTCTGCCTCTCTGGCCTTGGGGAAATCACTTCCCTGCCTCAGTTTCCTCCTCCACCTTTTGACTGTCTTGTCCATTTAAACCGCAGGCTGTTCAGGGCCAGGATCACCACTAGGCACGTAATACAGCAGCCAGGTCTCACCAGAGCCTGCAGATGCTGCTTCAGCGTGAAAAAGAGAGGCCCACGTGTATACACGGTATTAAAGGTGTGAGCATATCATGGACTTACAGGGGCAATAAGATATTCTCTGTCTTATTCTCTATCCCTTTTTTTTCTTTTGTTATAAACGATTCCTATCCGTTTGCTAGGGAGTCCCCAAGTTCAAGCCTACCCAGTCTCGAAGTTCTCAGACATTTTGAATTATACTATTACTACAAATTATAACCCTGTATCAGCACGGCTCTCAGGTGTCAGTAGGTAGCACACACCTTGCAGAGGGTGAAAGATCAATGCAAAACAAGGGAAGATTTAAGAGAGACAGGCTGAGGTGCTGGGCATTCCCTGTCCCCCAGCTCCGAGGCACTGCCAAGGGATATATTGCCTCTCCAAAAAGCTGGGCTTCCCAGGGAAATCTGATGGCACCAAAGCAAAGATGTAGACAAAGGCCTGGAGAAGAAACAAGCGTGAAATGGTGTTTGTGATAGCTGCTCCGAGCTTTTTAACTGATGAAACCTGAAGCAGGGAGTTTACTGCCTGGTGAAGGTTTAGCATTAAAGATAACGGCGATGAGGGCAGGATGGACGGATTCAAGGGAGGAAGCACTGAGGTTTAGGAGGTGTTGGGAGGGACGTTCCTAAAGGGCCAGGTTGTGCCACTCTGACTCACCCTGAGTGGAACAACTTATCGTACAAACCATCTCCTTCAAACCAGTGGGCCCCAGCGTGGTAAAGTGGTGAGGCCCCCTGGGCAATGAATGAGTGTGAACATTGCCAGGGCAGTGGTGGCTTGCATTGGTGGGGCTGTTCACACCGCTGCAGGCCCCAGAGACAACACCTCCCTCCTGCATGGTTGGTGAGCCCCTCCAATAGAGGTCCATCCCCCATGGAGTGAGGATATGGGTTCATGGAGGGCTGCCATGTGCCGTTCCCTGTGCTGGCCCCTGGACAGCTCCCTGAAGCTGTGGGGAGTGATTTGGTGATTTGTGGAATTTGCCCAGAAGGTGGATAATTTGTGGCGCGGTGAATTCGTTCCTTTTCCTTCTGGTCCTAGGGCTTGGCAGCCTGACCAGGAGACAGCTTTTGGCCTACAAGCCGGAATCATTTTTCTCGGCTTGCAGGGCTTGTGTCCTCCCGGTGATAGTTGGTGATCTCTCAGGGGCCCGAGGGTTATGTAGATATAGAGGTGGTCAAGTAAATTTCAATGGAACAGTTTTTCACTGGAAAACACCATTTCATTGGAGAGAAGTTTTTTCCCACAAAGGGGTCAGCTTTGATGCCATTTTTGCCAGGAAGGTCCTCAGAGTTAAGAATGACCCTTGCCAAAATAGCCAGGAGTCTAGTGATCAAGGTTTTCACCAGCAAAATCAGTCCTCCAAGGTCAAGGTCGCTCTCTTCTCTGGATTTTTTCACCATAGAACTACAGAAGGTCATTCCCACCCAGCTTTCTTTAGTTATTACCATAATTCACTTGGGCAGGTGCTGAAGTGAAGGTCCTGGTCCATGTCCATGGACATGCTCTTAAGTGAGGGGAAAGCATTAGAGAGGTGAGGTAGGATTTTTTCATTGTCCTGCCTCGTGTTGGTGGGAGAGACAAACTCTGGAGCTACTCAGCACCCTCCTTTGTCAGCTTTGCCAGCTGTTATTAGCCAGTAAATCCCTAACTGACCTCAAATAGGCATATGCCTCTAGTGATCCCTGCAGCTTGGCCCACGTATCGTCATGCCCATGCAAGGGATTGTAGGTGTGACTGTGTGCGCCTTCACATTGGCATTTCTTGGCTTTGGCATGCTCAAATGTGCAACCTTACCATTGCATAAGCAGAGAAGCTTTTTCACCTAATTATTAAACTAAGAAACATTGTTAGACTGGCAAGAATCCAATGATGGCCAACAAGACTGATAAAAGGATTAGAGGGTATAGCTCATAAAGAGAGATTAAGGAATCTTATCCTGTGCAGCCTAAAGAAAAAGATGACAAAAGAGAGGCACAGAGGATAAAAACACTTAAGAGGAAATAGCACGGAAGTGGTAGATGATTTATTTACGGGGGTAAAAGAAGAACTCAGGATACAAACCTGGGGGGAAAAAAGAGAAACACAAGCTGGATATTAGGAAAATCATGTTACAGACAAGTCAGTGGAATGGCAATAACCGAAGAGGTCTTTCAAATCAGAGTAAACGAACACAATCTGGGTGTAGAGGACAATCCTGCATTAGTGGAACATGCTGGACTAGTGACCTAAGGAACACTTTTTCACACCCAGCTCTGCATTCATTTGTATACCTACACGAAGGGCTTGATTCACCTGGATATTACTGCAGTGGAGTCACACCGCCCTATTGGGTGGTAAAGAGGCCCAGGAAGTCCTATTTGCACCTACTTCCAGGCTTTCATTTTGCACTAAATACAGGAAACAGCAATGTGAAGGTCGCACA
Organism: Carettochelys insculpta; assembly: GCF_033958435.1. Taxonomy (NCBI): domain Eukaryota; kingdom Metazoa; phylum Chordata; order Testudines; family Carettochelyidae; genus Carettochelys; species Carettochelys insculpta. The sequence goes on along the minus strand of NC_134146.1, from coordinate 3,418,488 downwards.
CTTAAGCACTCCAAAACCAAGAAATGCCACTGTGAAGAGAAGGAAAACGTTCAGAAAAGGGCAACAAGAATGATGAGGGGTTTGGAATGGGTGCTGGAGGAAGACAAGGACTTTTCAGCTTAGAGAAGGGGAGACTAAAAGGGGGCTATGAGAGAGGTCTACAGAATCATGACTGGTATTGAGAAAGTGAAAAAGGGAAAGTTATTTATTTGTTTCCTTACCATAAGAACTGGGGTCACCCAATGAAATTAGTGGGTATCAGGTTCAAAACAAACTAAAAGAAGTTTCTCGACACAGTGCAGTCAGCCTGTGGAACTCAACTCCTTGCTAGAGGATGTGGAGGAGATTATGACTTTAATAGGGTTCAAAAAAGATCTAGATGAATTCCTGACTGGGCGCTCCCACGGGGGAAAGCAGATTCCCTCTTGTATCCTGTGGCTGAGCCAAGAGTTCTGAAAGACCCAGGCATTGTGGGCTCACCTGGATCAGCTCCCACACACACACCCATAAAATGCCTCTTGGCATCCGTGAGGACCTGGAGCATCATGAGCTGTGTCTACACGTGCACGCTACTTCGAAGTAGCGGCACTAACTTCGAAATAGCGCCCGTCGCGGCTACACGCGTTGGGCGCTATTTCGAAGTTAACTTCGACATTAGGCGGCGAGACGTCGAAGTCGCTAACCTCATGAGGGGATCGGAATAGCGCCCTACTTCGACTTTCAACGTCGAAGTAGGGACCGTGTAGACGATCCGTGTCCCGCAACGTCGAAATTGCCGGGTCCTCCATGGCGGCCATCAGCTGGGGGGTTGAGAGACGCTCTCTCTCCAGACCCTGCGGGGCTCTATGGTCACCGTGGGCAGCAGCCCTTAGCCCAGGGCTTCTGGCTGCTGCTGCGGCAGCTGGGGATTCATGCTGCAGGCACAGGGTCTGCAACCAGTTGTCGGCTCTGTGGATCTTGTGTTGTTTAGTGCAAGTGTGTCTGGGAGGGGCCCTTTAAGGGAGCGGCTTGCTGTTGAGTCCGCCCTGTGACCCTGTCTGCAGCTGTGCCTGGCACCCTTATTTCGATGTGTGCTACTTTGGCGTGTAGACGTTCCCTTGCAGCGCCTATTTCGATGTGGTGCCGCGCAACGTCGAAGTTGAACATCGACGTTGCCAGCCCTGGAGGACGTGTAGACGTTACTCATCGAAATAGCCTATTTCGATGTTGCTACATCGAAATAAGCTATTTCGATGTTGGCTTCACGTGTAGACGTGCCCATGGAGTGGTATCCCTTCCTGTTGATGTAAGCAGCAGTGCTCTGGTCCAGGGTCCAGATGGTGATGTGGGTCCCATCCAGAGCCCCAAAGCAGTTGAGGAAGCATGAACCCCGCAAGGGAGATGTCGAAGGCCCTGATGCGGATGACCCAGCAAAGGATATCATTAAGTGCCTGGACAACCTGCATGGGGTGGGGGGTGAACACACCCATTGGTGCATGGCTGGGCAACTCAACACACCTCCTCTTGGGTCTCCCCGCCCCAGGGTCTTCACCCCTGGTCCCTTGAAGGTCCTCCTTGTCTGGGAGCCACCCTCCACCGTCCAGGGGTGGGTGTGAGACCCTAGCATAGCTTACCTCCATGAGAACAGCCCTGACAGTGGCCTTGTCCACGCCATACTGGTGGCCAACCAACTGGAGGCTGTCCAGGGTGGCCAGCTTCCAGGTGGCAATGACTATCCTCTTCTGCAGGGACAGCACAGGCTCCATCTGGGTGTCCTGGTGGTGGAGGGCTGGGGCGAGCCAGTGACACAGCCCCAGAAACGTCTGCTTGGGCATACAGAAGTTCTGGAGCCAGTGGTTGTCATCCCACCCCCCCCAGCACCAGACGGTCCCACCACTCACTGCTGGAGGGATAGCCCCAGAGGTGCTGGATGACCCAGGGGATGGGGAGCAGGCCTCGCCCCACAAGGACGGCATGTAGCAGGGTGCCTATCAGGGTCGCCCCTCAGAGTTGCCAGAGGATGGCCGCTAGCAACGTGGCCAGCAGGCTGGCCAGGGCTTCGAGGAGTAGAACGTCAGGAAGCTGCCGGGCGTCCATTTTGTTCCCCACGGTGGGGACTCTCCATGTTTGGCATCTGCGTAGCTCAGCTCAGGGCGTGTGCAGGATGAGCGTACTTAGGAGGGAGCCTTTAAGGGGGCGGTGAGCTGTGGCCCCAGAAGGGCTTGTCTGCCATGCAACCCGGTCCACTACTTTTCCTGACCCTGTCTTTTGGAAGAGCATCCCTGGCCGTGTGGACGCTCACTTTTCAATGAGCTGACTGGTCTTTTGAAAACGAGGTTCGTGACTTCGATCCACTCTCTGCGTGTTGATGTGCGCTTTCGAAAGGCGATCTTTGGTACGGTTGCTCACCTTTCGGAAACGTGCGGTAGTGTAGAAGTAGCCTTGATGATTACCTCTTCTGTTCACTTCCTCTGGGGCACCTGGCGTTGACCGCTGTTGGAAGACAAGACACTGAACTAGGCGAACCTTTGGTCTGACTCAGCATGGCCATTCTTATGAAACCCAGTACTGACACTGCTCCCATGAGTAACAATAAGAGCATAAAATGCTTTCTTTTGATCTTTTTTGCCTTTTTCTTTAAACTCCGCTTAGTGAAGTTTTTCAAAACAAAAAGGCTTTTTGGAAAGACATTTTACGCTTCCATCAAACCCAGTTGTTTTAACAGAGTCTAATTTCTTTCCCAATTTTTTTTTTTTTTTTGGAAATGAAAAATTTAGTGAAAACAAACACTGTCCTACAAACAGCTGCAATTCTTGACTTGGTCTATGTTCAAGCTCCTCTCGTAAACTGACATCCCTGCATAATCTCCGTAAGCCATCCAGCTTTTGTCTCACAAGAGTTAGAAGAGCTGCAGCCAAGGTGGTACAATGTTTTTTTTCGACCTTACAGGCAGCAATGGAAAATCTTTGCAATTGTCAAAGATCTTCCTTTGCAGAGAACACAGCGCTAATAACTTCTGCAAGCAGGCTGTTGGACAACTGGCATGGAGACCATTTTTTTTCAGGTTTCATATTGTATATAAATAGCACTGGCCAGTTGGGATATTTGATAACCACGAGAAACATTCATTTCAAGGCTCACGGTTTGCAAAACTCCTCCAATAAGATGCTGGAATTAGTGAGCTTAGCTTGCATGCACAATTACCACAATTGTATGTCCAATCTGTTATAGTTATTTTGCAGGCCATCAAGGTGAAAAATTGAAGTTCAGGAAATATGGCCGAATACATCTAAGCACGTCCTGAATTGACTGTGTAGTGAAGGGCAAATCTCGAGAAGCCCACCCCGAACTGCTGCCGAACTACTAATTGAAGCTGGTCGGGTGGGGGGCAGGAAGGTGCAGGGGGAGAAACAACTTTGAGGGAATCACGTTCCACTGGAGACCTATCAAAATCATGAAAAAATGTGAAATCTTATGGATTTTGCCAGAAGTTCATTCATCAGGTTAAAAGAGGAAGAAAAGTTCTACCAGGTTCAAGGATGGATTTGATATTTTCTGAACAACCCTTTTGAATTTTTCATTTCGAAAGAGTCTCCTTTTTAGTTTCTTTGTTGTGTTAAATTCTACGTTGCCGATAAAGCCAACACTTCAAAATCAAAATGAAAACCAATTCTGAAATTCTTTGTGAAGTGAAATCCCCGTTCTCCACCTAGATCTAGCACAAATGCTCGACACGTTTCAGGAACTGGATCATTTATTTTCCAACTTTTCTTGCAATTGAAAAGGATAAGAGGCTGTATTTCTTGAACAAACCTCAACGTGAGGCATGGGTGAAGTGAATTATTTTGCTGTGCAGTTCTTTCTAAGATGCTCCTACAGCCTGTGATGATCAAGAGTTTCACTGTCCTTGCTTTTCTGACTTTCCAGGCATGTCAGAGCCCCTTCTCCGCAGATAAGGAAAGCTGTAATGAAGCAGAACTGGGGAGGTGCTGCTGCAGAGGGAACGCAGAGGGTTTCTAGGGGAGAGGGCACAGCTCCCCTCCACACAGGGTCAAACCCAAGCCCTGCAGAGGTTCAGCATGTTGTGGCATGCAGGGAAGTGTGGGGTGATGCAGCTGGACCAAGGCAGAGAGAGGCTCGGGAGATCTGCTGGTCTGCAAGGTGGCGGTGCTGGGGTGTGGATGCTGCTCTCTCAATGGGCTGAAGAAGCTTTTGTGGAGCAGTTCCCCACCTTTTTGCACCCTGGTGGGGACTGACTCCATCCTCTCTCTCTCTCCTCCCAGTGGTGACTGAAAAATGGTCACACGTCAACTGCTGTCTCGGGAAGTGTTCCAGAGCCCTCTAGCTTCCTATCTACAATGACGACGCTGCTGTATTATACCCCTTCACCTCTCCATGTCCAGAAGATGGTCTAGATCCCGGGAAGCTGCTGAGACCTGTAAAACTCTCTACATGGACATTGCTGATGGCCTCTACCCAGTCCTGCAAATGCTATGCTTGGTAGTTAATCCGCCTTGCTGGGTCCAAGTTCAGTAGGACTGGGACAAAGGGATCAAAACAAGAGGGTTATTAGCATGTTATTTGGCTCGAAACAGCTGGCGGAAAAGCAGGACTCTTTTGGCACAGTGGCACTTATTTCCCCAGAAAAAAAGAATAACTTTAATTGAAGTCTACAATGTTGCATAAACGGAAGGTCTCCATTTTAATTGAAAAATAATTATAACCATTTAATCATTTTAAATGAGGGCTCTAATTGCAGTCAGTGCATAATAGCCGAATGCAGACACTTAGATTCCCGCAATAAAGCCGGGATGGTACAGCTTGATTTGCTAATAGCACTTACACTTCTCTTCCCTTTTGTCTCAAAGATTAATTCAGGCAAGGGCTATTAGTGCTGTTAATTGGTTCTGCAATTTAGACCTTGGGCTTGTGAATGAGTGACTGATGCAGAACCATCAGCCAATGATGTGAACACTTTGTCAATGCGCTCCTGTTTGTCCGGTTGGATAGGACGTCCTCCGCAGCTCCTCCTGACATCCAACCATGCTGGGACCCCGGAGGGATTAAGCTGAGCGATTCATTTGGCTTTAGATAGGTCAACAAGATGTCTTTGAAACTACAGGCGACAGATGAATAAAATCATTAGTCATCGCAGAGCCTCTCCCTTGCAGGGACAAATCCCATATTCACGAGCGATCCACTCCCACTAACACACGGGACGGCAGAGTCACAGGGCGGCCTGGCAAAAGGAAACACGCGATATTATCTAACCAGAAATATGCATGTACAGGGCCTGATCCAAAACCCCCTCAAGCCAATGGAAAAACACTTCAGTTGGAGTCTGATTTCTGGATCAGGCACTTAAACCACTGCTAGTTCAGTTTGTCTCCTGACCAGGTTCGCCATGGTTCCTATAACCAGCCAGGTCTAAGAGTTGCTTGGAGGGACATCCCCTCCCCAAGACATTTGTCTAAAGTCATTAAGAGAGAATGTGCTATTGAGGGAGGGCTCCAGGCTCCATTAAGCAGTTCTCTTAGCTCAGAGGCAGGTTTCCAGGGATTGCCCATTGCAATGGGACTTTTATACTTTTAAATACTCTTGGCACTTTGGGAAATCTCTGCCTCAGCTGGCAGAAGCAATTGCATTTGGAAGGAATTAATGGGCTTTCATCCTTCTCACACACACACACTCAAAGTGCAGTCAGTTGGAGGAGAGGCCAGGCCCTCCGGTCCTTCAGCCAGCTCCTGAACTGGATTCGCTCAAAGCTTTCACTCAGGAAACACCTGGGCCCCATCTTGGTCGTATCTGTGCATCTACCTCACTGTATAAAGTACAGGTTGAACCTCTCTAATCCAGAACTCTCTCATCCGGCAACATCTGTAATCTGGCATGATTTTAGTTCTCCGGAAGACCACTTATCATGGGTGTGGCCAAGTTTCCTGTGGTCCCAGGAAGTTTGTTTCCAGCCACCAGTCTTGGCTCCACAGCTAAATAACAGCACAGAACACTCAACATACTCCTAAATGTCTTCTCAGAGCCCGAAAAGCAGTGGAAATGTCGCTAATATACTAGGCAATATAGATCTCCCGTGGTCTGGCAAGTTCTCTTGTTCAGCACGGGGCAGGTCCCGACGGTGCCAGACTAGAGAGGTCAAACCTGTATGTTCTTTTAGACTTATCGTCTTGCCAGTCTTCAAGGCCATTGCAAGATGGAACACATTCCGAAAACGAAAGGGAACAAATACCAAGCTACCTGAGCCACTGTACCGATTAGCAGATCCTCACCGTGCAGGCGCAATGAATATTCATGGTCATATTTCAATATCTTAGTCTTAGCCATAGTCAGAGAAAGGAACCTGCAACCATTTCTTGGTGCTGGAGTTACAAGTAGAGAAGACTGAAGCTAACACGATGTGTTTAACCCCTAAGATGTCCCTAGGAGGGAGGTCTCAGAGGTGCAGCCGCATTAGTCTGTAACTTCACAAATAAGAACGAGTCCTGTGCCACTTTAGGGACTAAGGAATGTATTGGGTCATGCTCAAGACCCTTGTCATAGCCCCTTTGTGGAGAGCATCACAACAAGGGCAGAGCGATCCTCTTGCTCCATTTGCACACGTATGCAAGGATCTGGTATCTCCCGACCCTCTGGGACTTGCCCATGACCCAACACTAGTCAGAGCTAGAACAAGACTTAGAATTTGAGGGGTTTGTGGCTCTGCCCTTCATGTTCATTCCTCTAGGCTGTGCTGCCTCCACGGGTTTGGCCGGATGCTGTGCAAGTGTGCAAGGGCACCCATTAAGTCTAAGACATGGGCCATCTTCCCAATGGGGAGCAGCCTAGGGTCCTTGTATCCTTGTGTCACTCATCTGACTATGTGGAGCGAGTCGCGTGGCCCGACCCTGCTTCACTCACCGTCCAGGATGCACTATTACGACAACGTGGGCATTGCGGTAACGGCCAGCACCAGTCTGAGGATGCTGAGGTGTCCTCCTTAGTTTGAAGGAACTCAGATTAGCGGACCACGGACAGAATATTGAGGGCAGCAGGTGAGGAGGCAGTTTGGTTACACCTTATTGCCGTCCCACCGAAATTTTCAAGCCTGTCAATGAGCATGTTTCGTCCCCTCAGGCCGAGGCTCTGCACACTGCTCAGGTCAACCAAAATCAACGGGAAGAGGAGACATGGGTGCTGCACGATGAAGGAGACCACCGCAGAGCTGGGCAGGCAGCCCTTGGAAATCGCTGAAACTTCTGGGCCTTCTGAGGCATTTTCTCTCATTTCCGCTCAATACCTCTCCAGAGACAGCCTCCCGCCGGCTGAAACACGCTGCTTGCCAGTCACTGGCGCACCTCATTAGTCAGAGTGAAACTACTCGGCCAGGTAAACAGAGAGCAAGGCGTTAACTCTGTGACTAACAAATGGCTCCTGGTACTGATTAAGGAGAATTATCTCCCCGAAACAGATAAAGGGAACAGGGCAAGTCTGTGTGGCACCGGCCAGGCCTTTCCGACTCCGTGAGTGACGTAGCCAACGGCTCCAGCTACAAGTACCTTTGTGGTCAGCGGGCTGCCCAGACGAGACCGGCTGTGTGCTTTTGCACCTCCCCAGCCCCTTCTGAGAGCTAGCCGCCATCATGGCTGTGACCCTGTGCCAGTCCTTGGGCTTTGTGGTGTCAGTTTTAGGGGTGGCTGGAATCATAGCAGCGACAGGCATGGACATGTGGAGTGTGCAAGACCTTTACAACAACCCGGTGACGGCCGTGTATAACTACCAAGGCCTGTGGCGTACCTGTGTCAGGGAGAGTTCAGGTTTCACCGAATGCCGCTCTTACTTCACCATCCTTGGGCTGCCAGGTAGGGGCCTGCTGGTCTTACAATGTCACTGGGGCAGAGGTGGGGTTAGGAGGGCTCTAGATTGAAAAGGCCTGAGCCTGTTTTCACTTCCCTCTGAAGTTTGCCCTGATGTCTCTAGTAAATCGCTCTAGTAAATGTCTCTAAATCACTCAGTGATGGGCGTTTTGGGGTATCCAAATTGAGGCATGTGTGGAAGGCCCTGCTCATCTGAGGGTGCCGCTCCGTGCTTTCTGAAGAACAGGTCCCAGTAAGACGCCTCAGCCTGCCTATCGAAAAGCACATATCACGTTTGATTGTTTAAGGCCCTCAATTCTTGTCTGTCTTGAACTATTTAAGGGTTTGATTTTTAAGAAACAGCCTGAAGCTTCTGTAAATTGAAGAGGTAGGAAAGAAGAGAACAGGTGGCCAAAAATAACACAAACTACAATTTGCAAATGTCCTACCATGACTCTTTCAGTGTTCATCCTCCACTGGGGCTTTCTCTTCCGCCAGCGTTCCTGTTGCACCGGGACATAATGAAGTATGTTCTTCTTTTACATTGTCCTTTCGCAACATGTGTTTGCCATGCTAGGAGATGTCCCATTTCTGGTCAGAGTGGACTTCCTTATATCACAGTCGACCAAGTAGTGAAAAGAGATGATTTATGACTGCTCTGTTTGATGCACATGTTCAAAAATAGATTGGCTAATGCTCATGGAAAAGAGTTTTCCTAAGGCCAGGTAGTGTAGAAGTGATTCTCTTGCTAGACCATTTGAAACATGGATTCTCCATGCTATGTGGGAAAAGCAGATACTTTTAACCTGTCCATGCAAAATTCCCCAACTCCTATTTGGCAGGTCTCAAAAACTGTTCTGTCTCAGCCCGACCTGGACACTTATGGGGAATTGAGGGACTACATCTATAGATGTGAAGAATTTGCTGTATTGTACATGGACCTGCTGTGTCCATAAGTTTCCATAAGTGTCCATAAGTTTCGGGACTTTCCTGCAGAAAACCAAACAGCAAGGAAAATGGCAAACTGTTTATTGTTGCCCCAGAACACAGCGCTAGTTTGTATTACTTGTTCAGTGTCAGCTACGGCAGATCTGAGGGCTGAAAGGCTGGGTTTTTCAATTGCCACTGGCTGCACAGAAAATGCAGCTCATTGTGGTTTTGGCCGAGCAAATGGACTGGGACTACAGGTTGAACCCCTCTAATCCACAGCTCTCTGATCCAGCAACATCCATAATCCAACGTGGTGTTAGTTGGCTGGATGACCGTTTTTCATGGATGTGGCAAAGTTTCCCACAGTCCCATGAAGTTTGTTTACAGCCACCAGGCCTGGCTCTCAATGTTCTGTGTTGTTATTTAGCTGTAATTTACCCCTGAAAGTCTTCTAAGAGCCTAGTAGGCAATGGAAGTTTTGGTAATGCTGCTAGACAATACTGACTTTCTGTGGTCTGGCAAATTCTCTCATCTGGCACTGGTCAGGTCCCGAGGGTGCCAGTCGAGAGAGGTTCGACCTATGCCTTTCCAGGAGTTCATCTGTTAAAATTCATTCCAAAGTCATGTGGCTTTGCCTAGGGTGTTTTCTATGTGCAAGACACAGCCTCCACAGCCAAGCTGTTGGGACTCTGCTCTTCTGTCAGAACTGAGAGAGAAAGGACTCTCTCTCTTGTGCCATCATATACATACAATCTGCATTTTGATAAGAATAGAGACCAAATATAGCAGCAGATCATGGCATAATTTTCAAAAATATTTTCAAAGCATGCGGAAGTGAGCATCATTTGTGAAAGGGTAGAGCATCATGTCTTTGGGGTGTGCGTTCATTCCCCAAGTACGTAAATGAACCAATCACAGCATGAATAACAGTCGAGGAGTCCATCCTGCTCCCTTAGCTGGCTTACAACTTTCGTGCCCAGCTGGCCTCTCTAGCTGCCAAACATTGTAGTCCTTAGTGATCTCTTAGACTGTTGCCAGAAGATCTGAATGCATTGGTCCTTGCTTTGTCCCATGCTTTTCTTGAGAAATATTCTGCATGTTTGAATGACCCACATTTGCTCATGCAAAATCCGGCATGCAGAGCCCCTTTGAAAATGTGTTCCTCCCAACCCTCGGAATCGCATAATACAAAACCTGCCTGGTTTGTTCACTCTCACAACTGCCAGTGAGCACTGTGTAAGGTTACAGACATGAATTTGCCACTGAGGGTAACATATTAACCCAACAGAATGTTTTAAAAGTGCTCCATGTACCATGCAGTCCGCAAAGTAGGGCAGGCCTGAGACGCAATAGGGCTTGTACAGCTTAAAATAACTTCAGTATGCTAACACTTTATTCAAGAACAATGGGATTAATTTACTGGGCTCCATAATGAATGAAATGAATTGGTGGATTCTAAAGTTCTCAACCTTCAAAATGCTTCTGATTACTGCTCTGCAGGGAAGGGTACAAACTTGTATGAAACAACAGGTTGCACCTCTCTCGTCCAGCATCCTTGTAAACAAACTTTATGGGACCACGGGAAACTTGGCCACACCCAGGATAAGTGGCCATCTAGTTAACTAAAATCATGCCAGGATTACTGATGTTGCCGGACAAGAGAGCGCCAGAGTAGAGAGATTTAACCTGTGCCAATTTTCATTGTGGGACTCCTCCTCTGTGAAAACCATTTAATTTTGGAATATTCAGTGAAGTTTTCAAGGCAAGACTGCAAACACTCCTTTGTTCACCTGTTAAGCTGTACTGAGTATTACTTGTTATTCATTTCTCAAAGAGACAGCTCTTTTTTCCCACGAAAAAGAGAGCTGCAAAACATTTTAAAACTGCTTCATCTTCTCCATCACTTTTGGGGAAGCTGCAAATCTTCTGCAATTCTTTGAATTTCTCCGGGTTCTCCCAATCTTGGGTTGATACCTATAAGATGAAGCTTTCCTCGTCTGCAAAGGCAGAGCAATGGTGATCAAACAGAGCTCATGCATTCATCAAACATTTGAAGTCACTGATATTACAAATCACCAGAAAGGAATACTTTTCTGGCAAGTCAAAATAAAATCAATCCAAAGAGGATGAGTTGTCTTGGGTAGTATTCGACTCTGTCTATGGGCTTTTGATTAACTCGCCATTTTTTTTCAAGTACTAACAAATCGAATTAATTAACCTAACAAATTGAATCAGTTAATTCCATATGAGAATTCTTGGGCACGTTGCAAGCATTGACAATCGGCAAAAATCTTTCGGTAAAAAAACGTGGGTGAAATCTTGCTTCAGTGTTGTGAGGGTATCACCGTGTGTGTGTGTGGCTGCACAGATATTTACGAATATGTAGGTTCTGTAGTTCTGACTTGCTGATCTCTATAGCAAACAGTATCAGCTCTGCCCACTGAAGAGGGACCTTGCTTTTCCTAAGGGGGAGGGAAGTGGAATTGACTTTTCTTCCCTATTAAATACCACATGACATTTCAAGTCTCTGATGACAGTAGTACATAACCAACCTCCCCACTGGTTCTGCTTCTAGAGTGGCTTAACATCTAGGCTCCTTCTGCAACACAGAAATACCTCTGCATCTGCAGTTAGGAAAAGGCAATTTATTAGTGAAAATGAGTGTAAAAATCAAAGCCAATTGTTTGTTAAAATCTATCTATATTATTTAAGCGAATCACCATGCGGCTTGTTTTAAATATGTCACACCGTGATTTGCATTACAGCTAACTTGCTAGCTGTGCCATAATTAATGGTGTGTCAGCATTTCCATTATAAACCTCTATTTATTATTCTGACAATGGCAATTTATATTATGAACAATAGCGCTGGGGTGAATAAAAATAGTAAAACTGAGGTACAGGAGCCAGGTGACCTGAGTTCATCTTTGAATTTTTGGTTACTGTATTTTTGCTTTCCACTTCCCAACCCATAGCATAAGAAAAATAGAAGGGTTGTAATATTCCATCCTTACAATGTGTCTCTAATTTATCTAGCTGTTTAAATTTTGAATATGCAGTGGAAAAAATCAGTAAAGAAAATATGAAAATGAGAAATAACTTCCGTAGTTTATTGCTCTTACTTCAGCCGCTCAGCTATAAATATTTAGTCTGATGGGAAATTGTCATCCAAGAACCATACATGTTTTCTTCTCATTTTGGTCCTGAATATTACATATTTTGCTGTTAGGTATTCTGGACAAAAATACTCTTTTATGATCATTGGAGGCATCTAGATTAAAATGCTCAAATAATAGGTAAACAAACAAAAAAACCAAATAACCATGACTAATTCTAGGCAGAACTTCTACAGGTTGAACTTCTCTAATCTGGCACCCTCTCTCCTGACAACACCTGTAGTTCGGCATGATTTAAGTTAGTCAGAGGATAACGTATCGTGGGTGTGGCCAAGTTGCCCACAGTACAGTAAAGTTTGTTGCCAGCCACCATCCTGGCTGTCAGTGTTTCAGTGCTCTTATTTAGCTGTAATTTACCCCTAAATGTCTTCTAGGAGCCCAGCAAACAGTGGAAGCATTGGTAATGCTGCTCGACAATATTGATCTCCCATAGTATGACAAATTCTCTTGTTTGGCATTGGTCAGGTCCCACTGGTGCTGGACTAGAGAGGTTCAACCTGTAGCACTATCTATAATAAGCTTAGCCAGGCAAGTTCCATCACACACCCCAGTTTTCAGTTGCTTAGAACTTTGCTAAACATTAGTAATGCAGGAGGAAATGTTCCATGCCAGGTGTCTGTTTCAATAAAATGGTTCAGCAGTTTTACATTGCTCCAGTCCTTATGCTCCTGTTAGAAACAGTCTTACGGCACTCTCACGGAGAAGCTCCAGCTTTTCTGTGCTTTGGAACGGGGCCTTGAAATTTGGCTGAGGCAGGAGGTTACCTTGGTGTCAGGGAGGTGCCTTTTACTGTGAAAATATCCCGAAATTTGGCCAAACTAAGCCTGAAGTTCATATAAGTTTGCATAGTTGTTGAAAGCATTTTGGTCTCCACCTATGAAAGAAACAGTGCAGGTGATGTACTACTTCTTAATCAACTGATTTCCGTCAGTGAGAAAGATGTCGTCCTTTCCATACTTGAGGAAGAGCTTTCCGAAGCTCAAAATCTTGTGTCTTCAAGTTGCTCCAAGGAAAAGCTCCTGCACGCTCAGTACTGTCTTGTTAGTGTTTGGCAGCTAAATTCTCCAAAGTTTCCTTCCGCATGGATCATTCTTCTGCCTCAGCCAACTTTTACTTCTCATAGCTGCTGGGTATGACTGTACACGCTGCATGTGCCGTGACCGAGCATGCTCTGTCCCGGGACTGCAAGGCCTGAGCAGGTCTTTCCCTGCAGTTGCTGCTCCTCCCTGATGTGGTGTGGGGTACCAAAAGTGAGAGCAGGGAGGCAGTGAGGAGGGAAGGAGATTTACAGCTTGAGGAGGCATCTTGAGCTGGGCAGCGGAAGGAGATTACAGGTTGAGCTGGGCAGGGTGGTGGTGGGTGCAGACAGAAAAGAGGGGGACGGGGACAGAATACTCTATAACCACTAGGTCATACTCCCTTCCAAAACTCAGGAGTTCTGAATCTGTACATTACTCTGCTGCCAGCAAAGACTTGTGAAACCCATTTGGCAAAAGCGTGTCCGGCCAGCCTACAACCAGAGGATAACAGCTTCTCCTATTATTAGTTACACTAGTAGCTCAAGTGGCAGAGCTCTGTGTGCTAGATCTAAACATTCCCTTACTGCTGATGACACAGTGTGTGTCAATATGCTAGAATCTTTATATAGCGAGTCTGTTCTCTTTAAATAATAACTTACTTTAAAATTCTGCATCAAAAGAACAATAATAATGCCAGTCAAGCAAGGAAATAGGTTGGAAATGCCTGGATTAAGGTTTTCTGTATAAAAGGCATATGGACACACTTAATTCTGGCACCTCCCAAATGACAATTCCTTGATTTTGTAACCTTATTTTGTAACCTTAACGTCCTTTTAACACAGTATTTGGGATGTAATAATAGATAACAAGCCACCAGAATGCATGCCGTTACTTAACACTACAACATACGAGAGCAGGTTAATTCTACCACAGCAGGTGTTCGAAAGCCTGTGAATCCATAGCTAAGAGTCAGCAAAGCTCACCTCTTAGCCTTTCTCCCTGCCTGTTGGGCCATACAGCCAAGCTTTAGACAGAGCTTGGGGCCTAGCAAAGTTTATCGTAATTATTTTTAGATTAAAAATCAAGACCCACTGAAATCAACAGTGGAACTCCCGCTGACTCCAGTGGGTCTGGGATATCATCTTATGTTTGGGAATTAATGTAAGTCAATGATAAGTCTTCTGTGGTGCAGTGTCTGAGTCATATCAAGAGGTGAATGAGGAGTACTAGAGTCACGAAGAGGCATATTTAACCACCCTCTCCACATTCAGTGCTACCTTACAGTTCAAGGATTTCAGTGGCCTTACTCCTGGAGTAAGGTATTAATCAGTAATGGTGGCCCATGTTCCCTGTAAGCTGAGCGCTTGGGCAGAGATCCGAATGGCACCCAGCTGATTAGAAGAGCATCTGTAGCACCCACAGCCAGCAGTGTGTCTTTCTGCCAGGGGTGCACATCTGTGCATATTTTGATGCACGTGAAAGTTTATTCTGCCCATTAGAGCCTGGCCCCTATATACGGGGAGCTGTCTGGCTAGGAGCAGCCTGGTGGACAGAAATGGTGTTTCTTAAAGTCTGCAAAAAAAAAAAAAAAAAAAGGTGTGAGGCCTCATTGTCAATTTCTGGGCCAAAAAAGCAGAGGGCCCCAGGGGATGTCTCTAGGTGCTCACATGAGATGTGCTCAGGCGAGGGCAGAGATCTGTTTACACTCGGGGAGGTGGGTTGAGATCTGTCAGCAGCATGAGGATGCATTCGGATATGGCAACGTGGAGGTGGGGTGTGAAGGAGGTAGTGTGTGAGTGGAGCCTGCGCTCTGACCAGTCAGGCGTGATTGCAGGATCACAACAATGAAGAGTCAGGCTTCCACCCCCTTCTCCCTTCTGGCAGGATGAGTCAGGGGAGAAGCACTGTGTAGCCTGGGAGCAGAATTTGGTCCTTAGAGTTTTGAAGCTTAAAAGTGGGTGTGTGAAACCTACAAGAGTCTAATACGTGATTGATACATATTTAAGGTGCAGCCTTTATAAAACTCCTTGTCTGGGAATGCTGGGGATAGGAGGGCACATAAATTAAGGAACTCTGCTGGCATCTCTGCTGCGTAAGGCAAATGTTATCCAGCAAGGGTAGTGAGGGGTCATAGTCATGCTAACAGGCACATCTTGATCCTCAATCTGCAAGTGGGGCCAAGTTTCTTCAAAGCTGTGCCTGTTCTCTCCTTAAAATCCTCAGCTCAGCTCCTGAGTTTAAAACAGCAGCAGGCAACTGGTGCAGCCCACTTAACATCTTCCAGGACAAGCTGTGTGGGTGGTAGGGTTCTGGGTCTGCTAGGGAGGCTATGGATTGGGTGGAGTTTAATAGGGAAGCCTCAGAATTATCAGTGGATGAAGAGATTGATAGCCTGGATCAGGTAGGAAAGGGATCTTCCCTGAAGACCGCCTTGTCAGGGGATAGGATTTGCCCTCCGTAATGAAAACTATGGGGCTCCCCCAAATTGCTACGTCTTTTGATGCAAGGATGGTGGGGGGGAGCTGAGTGGCACACTCTGGGCCCTAGTGAATAACTTGAACGTATACTAGCCGGCCTGTCCAAAAATACCCACCAGCACCAGTCTTTATTCAAGACTAAGCAACTAAACCCAATGTGTCTCTTCCAAGCCATTTATAAAAGGCATGTTCCCCACCTGTTCCACGGTTGCAAGTAGAAGAACAATGCCTGTGCTTTTTCAGGTTGCCCTAGCTCCCTAATGCCTTGTCTCAGATACCCGCGAGGTTGAGCGACAGAGGATGTGGTGGTACTCTGCTCACCCTCTGCCTGCAACGCCCCATCCCCAGTAGGTCTGGGATCCGTCTGCACAAATAACCTGAATGAAACAGTTAACACTGAGTTTTAAAGTGTTGTCCTTAGGTTCCAGGGTTAACATCACCTGCTGGGATGAAAGGGGACAGTTCACAATTCACTTAGACCTGCAGTTTCAGTCTTGCTGCAGCAGGTCAGGGTCAGAAGGTTTTCTTCACATCCATATTAGCTACAAATTTTGCGGGGGGCTATATCCTGAACTTGCAAATGTTGGGGTAGTTCCTCCAAAGTGTTTAGGGCAGTGGTTCTTAACTTGGCGTGTGTGATGCACTTTCTGGGAGTGCGAGACAGGCCAGGTTTTTTAAGAAGGTAAATCATCGACCACACAAATTAAGCACTGGCACGTAAGTACGACTACTTTGTTTCATCAAAGCTATGTATTTATTAACATTATACATGTTTAAATGACTACTGTACTCCACAAACAAAAAAATTATTTTCAAGTTTTTAAGCTACTTGTAGTGAAATTATCTTGCTGTGAAATACAGCGTACTGCCACGTTGCAGGGTGTTTCTTGACACATGGGCAGATGATGATGGGACAGTCCGGCGGCTTTGTTTGAATTCGGTTAGCCACTAACTGTTAGCCCGTTGGTTACAGTTTACTACTACAGCAAAACTCCGCGACATCTCTGGGTGGTACTTGCATATTTTGCATGCCTCCTGTGCTATTATTGTGGTGAGTAATAACATGAAACTATTTTACATGCATTTCATATGCATTTAACAGTGTATAGCCCCCCCCATCTCCATTTTTGATAAGGGGTGTGAGAGCATATTTTGAGAATCAAAGGGGTGCTGGCTGCAGCAAAGGTTAAAAACCCCTGGTGTAGGGTGACACGAGGGCCCAGAAAGCTTAAAATCTTCAGGAAATGGCAGAGAGACCAGGGACGGTGTATCATGGTGTCTCTTTGTGCCCTGGCTCAACCCACAGAACTCATCCAGCCACCATCCCTCTGTACCGTGGGAAGGGCAGGTGCTGGAACTCTGGGTGCAGAAGGCTAGGGATGGCCATGAGCAAAACCAGGATGGATGGTGAGCAAGACTCATCAGACAAGATTCGCACCTCCTCATTCCAGGCCCCTTTACACTTTGTGCATCGGTGCAAAGGGACACTAAGCCCCCCAGTTGCTCCAGCAGGAAAATTCTTCCAGGGCAGGCGCTGTGGAGAGAGAAACACAGGATTGCCATCAGAGGCCCCTTTTCCTCATCGTGGTGTAGGGCCATTGCCGGAGGTGGGCTGTGCTGTGTTGTGGTTGAATTCGCAGCAGACAGTGCTGAGGAGATTTGGAGCATGCTGAGGTCTGTAGGAAAACCCTGGGGAGGCAGCTGTAACTTATGCAGGCCCCCGGGGTCTGTCAGAGCTAACCAGCCTGCAAGTGGCCCTGGGTCAGGAGGAGGCAAAGATGCCTTCAGACTCCACCAGCAGGACACATCTAACCCAGAGGGTGTTCTCAGAAGTACATAAAAACCAGCCCACCCTTCCCTGAAACACCAAGTACTGTGAGGTGCTCCTGTTACCTGGGTGTGTGTGGGGTGGGGGGAAGGTTTGCAATTCAGATAGTGAAGCAGAAGGGGGTGGATTTCCTTTGGTTCCACCTGAAGAAGTTGGAAATGGCTATTATGGGTGTGTGCTGTATTTGCCAACAACTAAGTAAATACGAGCGTATAGGTAATTTCCCAGGAGCAGCAGTGATAACATTTGAGGGCTGTAATAAGCCCAGAGATTAGGATCAAGATAAATTAATACGGGGCAGATAAAGGAGGTGTGTCACCAAGCAAAGATTGTTGAAGGCTGCAGTTACAAGCAACCTGCTACCTTGCAATTTCAGTAAAGCCCGACCAGTGCGGCCGGAGCTCTCTGAGCGCCACCAGCTCCTAGCTGGAAATGTCCTCTAGGGGCTGCTGCAGATGAAAGTCGAGGAAGGAAGTCTTTAACTGATGTGCTGTGAGCATTCTCAGTAATAACAGTCAGTCGCTAGGGTTTTGAGGGCTGGCTCAGAATGGCGGAAAAAGAGGGGAATGAGGAGGGTGCAACAGGGACACCGGGCAGTAAAAGCTCCAGAAATCCACCTTCCTGAACTTGTCGCTGATGAACTGTCCTGCCCGCCTGAGGCTTATCTGTAACAGTCCCCACTCGCAGACAGAAAATACATGCAGAGGCTTTGCAGTAGAACCCTGCGCACATTGGTTTAAAAGCCTTGTTTGTTCAAAGCAACATCATTCTCTGAGAGAACAGGGGAGGGGTTATATTGTGCGGCTGGAGTCGACATGTCCGAGGGGTTATATTGATTTTAGGGTTGGTTTGGTGACGGGCAGGGGCAGAGCTGCTTATCATTTCTCCATTCATCATGTTGGAGACTTTCAATAAAGAGGGTTGGAAAATGTGGCTATTTCTACAGAAAATTTACAACCAGAAGCAGAATGTTTCTTCTGCAGGAAAACCCAATGCTTGGGGTGGGGGGCAAAGAGATACAAAAAGTCAAAGACTGGAGATTTTTTTTCAGCAAAATGCAATTTCTGAAAAATATTTCAGGTCATTTGAAAGGTTTTCATCTGAATTTGCCTTTTTATTTTATTTTACATTTGTATAGTTCTTTTACCTTTTTGTTTTACAATTTAAAATATACAATGAAATAAATCAGGAATCAGAATGTTGTTTCTAACTGAAAAAAAACCCCCATTTGTTCATAGCAAAATGATTTACTTCCTTTTTTCCTACACAAAGGGCTTGTCTACACTACCATCCTCCTTTGAAGGAAGGATGGTAATTAGGGTGTTGGGAGTTTATTAATGAAGTGCTGCTCTGCAATTATGAGGAGCAAAGGGACTTCAGAGTTGCCCTGGCACTTCGAAGTACTGGTGGGTGAGCCGTGGCTAGACGCAAGCCGGTACTTCGAAGTTTAAAACTTCGAAGGTGCCATAGGGGGGAGGGGAGTTTGCTTAATGAAGTGCTGCAAATGCAGAGCAGCACTTCATTAATAAACTCTCAACACCCTAATTACCGTCCTTCCTTCGAAGGAGGGTGGTAATGTAGACAAGCCCAAAATGTCATTGATATTGGCATGTTCTGTCAGCAAACGACAGTTTGGACAACTTGGCATTTTCATATGAAAAAATACTCCGTTGAAGGCTGGGTCCAAGGATGTAGCAACTGACTAGGAATTCACTCATCTGCGTGTAGAACTCCTGCGGCCTCTTCTGGCTTGCACATCATAACCAGACCATTCAGGGATGTCTGTCATTTCTCTAGCCAGGAAAAGTGGTGAGCAGTGCCACTTTGGGAGTCAGGGTTCCATTAGTCAGCAGCCCAGGAGCTACACCGACACACAGGATGCGAAATTTGCTTACTGGGCAAGATGCAGTGAGAAAGTGTTCTGAGTGGTGTCAGATGGCAGAACAAGGAGCAATGGTTTGAAGTTGAAGTGGGAGAGGCGTAGGTTAGATATTAGGAAAACCTACTTCACCAGGAGGGTGGTGAAGCACTGTAATGTGTTACCTAGAGAGGTGGTGGATTCTCCATCCCTTGAGGTTTTTAAGTGACAGCTTGACAAGGTCCTGGGTGGGATGACTTAGTGGGGGTTGATCCTGCTTGAAGCAAGGGGCTGGACTAGATGACCTCCTGAGGTCCCTTCCATCCCTAGGATTCTGTGATTCTACGCAGTTCAACTGATTTGATCTGGGTTAAAGAAGCATGTCAGCTGATTTGTTTTATGTTCAGATTTTTTATAGATTCCCTTGTGTGCTCTATATATCAATGAGTATTTTTACTAAGATGTCCTTTCTTCTCAAAAGTAGAAATTGTGTAATTCCGTACTAAAACTAATGCGGGGAGAAATTTTTGAGATAAAACTTTTTTGGTCAAAAAGAGCAGATGTAGATGGACTGAAACATTTTGAAAATGATCGCTGAATTTGTCAGATTCTGTCAGTCAGAACAAAAACACATTTTTGCCCCAGTTTTATTTAAAAAAAACAAAGGTTTAAAAAACTCTCCCAAAAGAAATAATTTGTTTTGGACCAAATAAAACATTTTGTTCCAAAGTTAAATGTTTTGTACTTTTTCAGTGGGCTAAAAATTTAAAAAATGCTTTGGGTTGACTTGAAAGACTGTTTGTTTTCATGTTTTTTTGTTTTTGGTTCAGCCACTGGAAGCACCAAGTACCTGCTAATTTGAAAAGTTAGATGGCCAGGGCTGTGCAAAAGTAGAAAGCATCCATCTATAGGCAGATGTTCCCCGCTGTTGCGGGTGAGACAATAGAAGCAAACTCCTGTGGTCTCCATTAAAGCAAGAAGAGAAAGCCACATGAGTTGACTCAAAGCACTCCTGCACTTACTTGAAGATTGACTCAGTGGCAGTCGATCTTCCAGGGTTCGATTTAGCATGCCTAGTGGTGCCTCGCTAAATTGAATAATCAAGGCTCCGCCATCAACCCTGGAATTCTGGGCAATCACGAGGAGTAAGGGGTCAACTGGAGTGTTTCTCCCGCCAACCTCCCAGCTGGGGGCAGCAGGAAAAATCGATTTAGGATACATAGACTCCAGCTATTCACATATCTGGCGTAGCGGGTGTCAAGTTGCTTTTTCCCGGTAATGTAGACCTCGCCTCCCAGGGCAAACATGACACCAACCTTTCCAGGGAGAGCAATCTAACAAAAGGCACTGCTGCTAGCTAATTCTTAGGGCTGTTCCACCAGGGTTCCTTACGAATTTGCACTTCTTCAGATGATAACAGTAAGCCTAGATGGACCATGATCTTCTCCCAGTATTCCTGCATCTACAGCTCATTGTATTGTCATGCTTGGGATGTATTTGCTCCAGTGTAGCGGTGCACCTGAAGTGTTAAGTGGGATGTCCTGGGTAGTCCTCATATAGAAAAGAGAGGCAGGAGCTTATAAATCCCCTGTAAATCAGCCAGCCTTGTGATAACCTCACCTCTCTTCAAGGTTGCTTTCATTCTGCTTCATAACAAGGTGATCCTATTGACTACGTTTGCAGCAAAGAAAGGTACCGTGACTGGATAAAGACAGAACTTGTTTCTAGGTGAGGGCTGAAGTAAATTGGTGAAAACAGTGTGTTACGTTGAAATTTATGAGCATGAGGTCTAGAAGGTCCCTGTAACTCACCGTAGTGCAGTGGTAGAGCAACATGACCCATTTATATTGCTCCCCTGAGCACAGCACTTCAACAGGAGTGGACAGAGAACTCATTTACTAATTCTCGCATCCCCTCAGCCTTTGTAAAGAACCACATGTAAAACAGTGGGTCTCTGAACGGTCAGTGTATACTTGGACAACACTCATGGATGTTGGCAGGTGATACGATAGCCTAGTTGGGGCTGAGGCTTCAGACTAATGAGCGCCTTGGAAATATCTGACAGGTTAGGTAGATACCTGGACAACTGACCCCCTCGTTTGGATCATTCCCATATGAATGATTACTAAAAAATGTGGTGACTTACTTACTTGACTTAAATCTTTGTACTCTGAGTGGAGCACAGGTCATCTACAAATCTCCTTCACTTCACTCTGTCTTGGGACAAAACTAGCTGGCTCCAAGAGCACCCCGCTTGTCGTCTTTCAATCACAGTAGACCTTCTCCACGTTGTCGGAGGTCTTCCTCTTTTACGTTTTCCTTGTGGGTTCCATGGGAGAGCTTGGCGGACTACATTGGATGATGGTTTGCTGAGAGCGTGGCCTCGCCGTCTCCATCAAAAGTCTTCAAACCGCAAATACAGACATTTATGAACAGATGCCTGAGGTGCATCCTTCGCATTCAAATGGTCAGACTTGGTCACAAACGAGGACCTTCGGAAAGATTTGGTAGTGGGGATTTATAGGGACGATTCCCTGGCTGGCCTGGCCAGGACATACTTTGCTCTGCAGAACAGCCTCCGGGGGGACTGGCTGGTGCCAACATGAGTCAGAACAGCCCCTGCCTAAACTCAGCATTGCGGATGAAGAAGTCTGGGTGAAACACACCCTTACTGCTCCCGTGAGGAGTGCTGAGGAGACCTCTGCTGCCCTGGTGCATCTGCTCTGTTCTGTTCTTGTCTTATCACAAGTCCTTTAGCTTTTCACTGTGTTCCTAATGAGACTATGGCTTTTTCCTCTCCTGGTGGCAGCCCTTACGAAGAACTCAAGTAAAAGACCCCGACCTGATTCCCCATGGTCGTTTACCTTGTGTAGAATCTGAACCATGTGCCCAAGGTGGTCAGAAATTGCTAGTACCAACCTGACTAAGAAGTGTCCTGCTCCCACTTTGGATAGGGGTAAGTAATGTCAGAAGGAGCAAACCAGCAAGAAGGAGTTGCGTGGAGTCTGTGAAGACCTTAGGGAGAAGCTGCGTTGGGTAGCATCAGCATCGTACATGTACCCAGAAAAAAAGGAGAAAATTAATTTGTATGTTGAGATCTGCCTTGACTCCCCTGTCTCAGCACTAACACGCCAAGCGCACAGTTGAAGTATAGTGGACTCTGGTGTATTTAGACATGGGAAGAGGTGCAGGCTTGTTTAGGAATAGTAATAATGATCTCATAACTTCGTTCAGAGTGTGTTGCCCAACATTTGATCAACAAGGAGTACTTGGCTCCCCAGGTGTTTCTAAAGGACAAAAGCACCTATCTCTCACCTCGCCAACCAAAAAGCACACAACCCTACCCAACGAGAGCGAAACTGGACTATCTTGCAAAAACATTTTGAGCAAACAAAGCCGCGGAACAGGCACCATCTGATAAGAGCAGCCGTGTTTCTGGTGACTCAGTTGAGAGGACTTGAGTGCTGCCATAAGGTCGACGGATTCATTGAAGGCAGCTCAGATCCTGGCCCAGGGGGAGACATCATGTCGACAACAATATGCCAAGTGATGGGCTTCGTCGTCTCCTCTTTGGGTTTTGCTGGGTGCATCGCAGCCACTGGAATGGATATGTGGAGCACACAGGACTTGTATGATAACCCAGTCACGGCCGTGTTCCAGTACCAGGGACTGTGGAGGAGCTGTGTGAGGCAGAGCTCGGGTTTCACAGAGTGTCGGCCTTATTACACCATTCTTGGGCTACCAGGTAGGGGCAAAAGATAGACCCGGGTGATCCCCTGGAGTTTTCTTGAAGGATAAATATAATGCCATTTTCACTGACTGGCAGGAGATAATATTTTAAAGCAGTTTGTGAAGACGGGAGAGCAAATATCTCCAAAGTACTTAGCACGTGTGTATAACAAGTCATATATATTTTATTGCCATCAATAATAATCTTACCTGGCAAATATTACAGATTGATGCATATTTTTCCAGGACTTGCATTATTGTCCTCTGCTAGAAAGTAAAGAGGCACAGCTTTGTTGATGGGAATCGAGCTACTCTGATTGAAATCAGCTGAGATTCTGGGGTTCTGGAAAAGGGGGGACCGGCGCTGTTCTGGAATTTCATTTAGTTATTCCAGTGTTACGGGGGTATCATACTGATCATTTCCAGAAAGAAACCAGGGGAAATATCCCCCCCAGCACCTGAGGAAAGAAGCCAAACTGAATTTTCTTGTTTTCAAAGCTGGTGCAGAGCAACAGGCAGAGAGGAATCTGAATGCAAGAGTTCAGAGCAGAGTTTCCCGAACTTTATAGAGTTGTAACCTGGTTTTTTTTCCAGTATCTTGTTTTCCAGCCAAAAAATATAAGCACGTGTAAAAATGAATGAAAAATGAATACATTTTCACTGTTTATTTATTCACAGTAATAATGGTGGCTAATAATATAAAGTGCCTCGCTCATCGTTATTACCTTAATTGCCTGAGAAAATACAAAATGGATCAAATTAATAGGATCATGTGCGATAATCTGTATATTTTCTAAGGACCAGTATTTTTTTTTCCCAAGGGCTGGTACTGGACATCGGACCACACCCTGGGAAACACTGGTTTAGAGGATATTTTGAATGACCATGAAGTTTTGCTGCACAATAGCGGTTGGCTGGCTGTTTTTATTTCAGTTTTGGATCTTTACTTATTTTTTTAATAAGAAGAAAATGACCCAGCTGATCTATCCACTTTAAGGCCCCTCACCTAAAGCTGATTTGGTTATTTAGAGACAAGCATGGAAGCTTTTGTTAAAATATGGCATCACCTAGTTCCCTTTGAATCATTTGGTTATTGTACTATTTCCCCTGGGGCATGCTTCTCCACTGCCAAGCCGCTTGTAGAAAGATTTGCACCCGAGAAAAGAAAATGCAAATTTGGTCTACAGACATTCTGAGCTAGTACAATTTTACAGTCCTTTTTGCCTAAGTATAGCTGGGCAAAACAGTAGGTTGTCCGAAGCGTCAGGAACAGATGCAGGCGTGTTGAAATCAGGGTATAATCCCTATTACCAAAACCATCCTCTTAAAAAATAAATAGAAACATTTTATTCCAGAGAAGTCAATTCTGCCCTTGAGCATCTATGCCATTCACCTGAGGAAGAGGGTTTTGTCCCTGGAAGCTCAAGACCTAATCAATTTGTTAGTCTCCAAGGTGCTACAGGACTGCTTGTTGTTTTGGGGCATTTGAGTAATTTGTATGGCACACCAGCAGGTACTGAGGCTGGACCAAAACTGAAACTGATCTGATGAACAGTGTGATTCTCCGTTACAGTATTCAGTCCTTTACACCTGTTCAGCGTGGAATAAAAAATTAACACTGTGTCACTGGTTCAGTCCCATTTGACACTCATTTTTCCTTGAACAGGTACAAATAACTGCCTGGGAGCCAAGGCCATGGCTAGTCACAGCCTTTTGTGTGCAACCTTTTCACTTTTGTGTTTGTTGTTTGATAAAGTTCTAGATATCTCTCCAGAGAAATGATTTAATAATGTTCCTTCTTCATTATAGCTATTAACAATGTATTTGGCTTGGAAAAAAAAACATATGAAGCTAGCTGCCATGGAGTTCCTTTTACTTTTATAAATATATCTAACAAAGTTATACAAGACTGATTCAGGTTTCACCAAACTGATCAACGGCAAAATCCAGATTTTTGGTTAGATTATTCTTTAATTAATGTTGTAATATTTGGAGGTTGTCAGGAGTTTTTTGATGAAATAGGGTTTTTTGTAAGAAAAATGTCCACTCATTATAATCAAAACTTTCTGCTGGAAGGGGTCAATTCTGACAAATTTCCTGTGTCCACATGTAGGACGCAAGAAGCTTTTTTTTTTTTTTATATTTGAAAAGAATTTTCACTGAGAAATTTAAACTGCTTTGCAGTAAAGTAATAAATGAAAATTTAAAAGGTCAATATCAAAATAAAATATTTGGAAATTAACAAAAATTAAAGATTTTTAATTGACTTAATCTGACTTTATTTGCATTTTTTTGGTTTTGTGAAAATTTTGCAATTTTGACATTTCATCCCAGTTAACATTGGGAAACATTTTTCAATTTTTTTTTTCAGGATGGGAAACTTGTTTCTGTTCCGTAGCTAGGAAAAAGAAAATATATTTAACATCCATAGAAAGCTCATATTGCAACAACAGAGGTTCAGTCAGTGTTTCTTTCCATAGTGCATTGCTGAAATGTAAACTTAGAATTACTTGACTTTAAAGTGGTTATTTTTTTATAGATGTCCCTGTTCCAGTAAATGCAGTTGGCGATAGGGTTTCATATTTATGGCTGTGCTGATGGAAGGAGTTAGTCAAGGACAAGTTATATCCTTTTGTTATACATGCCATTTATAACATCCATTTAGGCATGGATCTTCAAAGATATTTAGGAACCTGATTCAAATTGGTGCCTAAATACCCTTGAACGTGTGGGTCTTAAAGCATATTATTCATCCCAACGTTGGGAAAAGAGAGAGAAGTTTTCTTAATGGCTCTTTGGGCTGTGAAATACAATGAGAAGCTCCTATGTTAACTATTACAGAGTATCAGCGTTGTTCAGACAATCAGTGCTGACTGGCAGATCAGTCTGAAAACTTCCATTTGATAGTGACGTGGCTGATGGATAATTCCATTGTTCCTTTGTGGGAAAACTGGGGGGTTTTGCTAATTAGTCATCCAAATATTTTAAAATTATTGAAAATTTCAGGTTAATTTATGTCACTGCCTGGCTTTTTCCAAGGGAGGTCTCTTTTGTTCTTAAGTTGTTTGCACACCCACAAGGTGTACAAAGGGACACTCATGCAGCTGGCTGTCCATGTGTGTTTAAACAGCAGGTATGTACGCGCTTTGGCCGCTCCACATTTCATATGCCTAGCTTTAAAAATATGATTATGTTTTACTAAGTAATCTTGAGGACACCTTCTGTTTAGGCCAAACTGCTACACTTCCATCCCTTCTACTTTTTAAACAACTGTCTTTCTAGAAAGAGTTTTCCTAAAATGGTTTCTGATTGTTGCATTCTTGCACTTAAAATGACAATGCTTTTGATCCCCATGGTTTTCACTGTACAGTCCATGCTCGGGAGTGGACTGGTGGGGTAGATGTAGCACGTGGACAATAATGTGAATATTATGTTGCATTGGCTCAGATATCACTACTTCTGTTGTCTTCTGCCTGATGTGAATTTGCTGAAACCACACAGAGGGGGCCAGATACCGCCGTAAATCAGCACAGCTGGGTTGCAGTCCCCGAGACGCTGGCCAATCTCTGTGGCACCATGCTGATTTACACCAGCTGGGGATCCGGCCCATCACGTGTGCTCTGGCTCACTCCATTTCAGAAGATGAGGGACTCGAGCCACAAAGTGGTTGTGCTCCAAAGGAGGAAATACTGAGGAAAGAGGCGGAGGGCACGTCTATACTTATCTGCAGATTGAGGGGCGGGAGGGCAATCTCCTAGTGGTCACTTTAGTGCATCCAGTGGGGATGCACTAAACTGAATGTCAAGGGCGCTCGTGTCCGCTCTGGTATTCCTTGCATTCACAGGGAAGGAAATGGGACCGTCTCTCCCATCGACCTTGCATGGTGGGGATGGCGCCAAAGTTTGAATCAAAGTAGGTCAGCTCCACTTTGTAATTAATGCAGCTGGAGTTGCGCATCTTAATTCGAACCTGTCCCCTAGTGTCGACCTGGCCAAAGGTATTTAGGCTTCAGGGAGGTGAATTCAGAGAGGACTACAGTTGTGCCTGAGCCTTGTGGGGGGCAGAAGAAAATGAGCTAGCTTGTTCTCTCTCTTACTTTCCATTACCATGTAGGGGTGTGGTGGGGCGGGGAGGGAGGATAGAATTTAGTGCATAACCTTTTGATTTTTCTTCTATTGAGTGAATGATGTATTTGAAAATGCTCCTGATGAATCAGTCATCCCACAGCACACCAATGTCCCTCTCTGCCCAGCCTTCTGCAGCTCATCTGCCCAAGGACAGAGCTCTCCTGCTGTTTGTAAAACAAAGGACTCCCTAGCTCAAATAAATCTGTTCCTTAGCTCTGGCCTCAATCCACCAGTCCATGCGAGGCTTCACTAAGAGATTTTTCTCCACATGAGCTGCTGGGCTGGGACTCATGTAGTTTGAAACATAGAGCAGAGACCCACAAAGGAGCTGAGTCTAGGATTCTAAATATACCAACTTATTGGGTCCAGAATGTGCTCACGAAGTCTGAGAAGCAAAGCAAACCCCTCCCATTTTTCTTGCACCCAAATAGTGCAATCTTTCAGAGGACGTTCATAGGAAGTAAAAGGATGTCTCGTTGCTCCCAGAGAGGAAACCAGAGCTATTGATTCTGTTCCATGGGGGCTTACTCACAGCTATGGAGTAACAGTTTCACTAGCGGTCACCTCAGCTGGCAGCACACCCTTTGCTGGTTGATAGCACAGGCTACTTCTGCTCTCTCACTGAAACCAAAAAAGTTGAAATGAAACTTCAGCCTTTGTAAAGAAACATGAGTAAAGAAACATGGTGATTTTCTTCACATTTTTCCTCCTGCTCTGCACCAAATGCCCGGTGAACGCCCTTCAGAGCTGATAGCCCTTATCCACCAGACTCTTGATTTCAGATGAATAATAATGGAATCGCACCTTTGCACTGATGAGTGAGAGGTTGAAAGCGCCTGGTTTGTTAGCCCTTGTTATCAACGGATAAAGCCATACCTGGTCGCATGGAATGACTCATAGCAGAGCTAGACTGGGACGCCTGACACAACCCGATCCCGCTGAAAGCCATGGTTTTTTAGGTCAGGTTCTTCCATGCATTGAGAACCGTTTGTCATGTTCACTGATAGGTGAATCACTGCCCCAAGCTGACAGAACTATTGGGCCTACCCAAACATGAGGTAACCCATCTAATCATAGAACATTAGAACTGGAAGCGACCTCAGGAGATTAAGTCCAGTCCCCTGTCCTCATGGTGGGACCCAGCACCATCTAGACCATCCCTGACAGATGCTTATCTAACCTACTCTTAAATATCTCGAGAAGTATTTGACCCTCTCTGTTATCCTGATAACTTTCCGTCTCTCACGGGGTCATCAACAAATGATATGAACATTGGCACAGATGTTATTGCCAAAAAATACCTCCAGTCAAGTGTTAAACTGTGGACGAGACAAAGTTGATGCCATTTCATTCGCACGGCTTCGTGATATTCAAACACCCATTCACCTTTCTCCAATCCTTGAGAGAGAGGCAGCTTGAAGGATGTTAAGGTGTTGCAATAGCTGATTCACAAGACATTGAGTTACCACAGAGAATTGATGTATCGTAACTCTGTAGAAGACTGCGTCACCTCTTCTAGATGGTTTTCACAATGTGCTCGGATGAAGCCTTCTGCAAAAAAGAGTTGTCTGTGGGACTTCTTGGAATTGGCAAAAATTCCTGAAGGGCACTCTGAACATTTGTTGTGCAGGTTGAACCTCTGTGGTCTGGCATGATTTTAGTTAGCCAGATGATGACTCATCATGGGCATGGCCAAGTTTCCTGTGGTCTCATAAAGTTTGTTTCCAGCCAGCAATCCTGGCTCTCAGTGTTCTGTGCTGTTGTTTAGCTGTAATTTACCCTTAAATGTTTTCTAAGAGCCCAGTAAGCAGCGGAAGTGCCGGTTATGCGGCCAGACAATATTGACCTCCCTTGGTCTGGCAAATCCTCTAGTGTGGCACCTGTAGGTCCCAGAGAGGTTCAACCTGAATAAGGTACAAATTTCTTCTCTTTGCTGTGAACCACTCCACATGCTCACTTGCCACAAGGAGTGTCTGGTACCAAGAGAGTCTGGTTATCTCATTGCCAGTGAGTGAAATAATCGTGGCACATTCCTTTGGCTTACCGTAAGAAAACAGCAAAGAGAATGAAAACACCATGAGCTGCTGTAATTCTTGTCGTTGCATTTTTAAAAAGTGGACCTCATTGTCCGCTATATCCTCTTGCTTGTGTTGCCATTCACGCCAGTGAGAAGCACTTGCAGAGTCCTACTCCCAGTTTTAGTCATGCTGTGCACTAGCCACGTACAGCTCTACGAAGAGACCCCAGATGCAGGCAGTGGAGAATGAGAGCTGTAGTATTAATAGGGAAAGAGCTTGAAATCTAAACCTGCGTATTACAGGCCTGGTATTTGACCACCAAAAGCGATACTTTTCCTTGAAAAATGTTGGTTTTGTCCACAATGGTATTTCCTTATGGAAAAGTGTTTTGAAAAATACAAATAATTTCAATAACTCTACTAATGTCGTATGAAAAGAGGAAACTCTGCAAATAGTAAAGATGAAAATGCAAATTTGCAGAGGTACTGAATTGCTTAGAGATGGTAACCGGCCCTTCTCTGCATTATTGATGTCTGAACACCTCCATAAGTAAATCTGGCCATCGTTCCATTTAGAGCTAATTTGAATATTTGTAACCTATCTGCGGGCCTGTCTCGTTCCTCCCTGGCTTCTTACAGCATGTGACTGGAAGCTCACGCCAATGCAGAAGTATATTTGGAAAGTCAGCTTGCCTGATTCAGGGTCAGACTTGGCTTACTGAAAAGAACGCATGGGGCCATGGGCCTAACATCATTCCTTCCAGAATGGGAATCCTCCAGAACTGCTCAAGAAACGATTGTTTTCCCATATGCCAGGAAAATGTTTTAATTTTCATAAATATTTTCCTTTGAAAATGTTCAGAGTTTCTTCCAAAAAGTGGAAAAAAAAAACAACACAAAACCACCACCACAATAAACCAAAACAAAACAGAAAACAAAAACAAACAAAAAACCCCAGCCCTAAAAGCTGCAAATATTTCAGTTTTTGGCAGCCAAGAAGCTTGAAAATTTAAACCAAGAACATCCAGGCTTTTTGGCTGCTAAAACAACTCTTGGCTTTTGGTTTAACAATGGAAATCTAGAATGGTTTGAGAAAAATAGAATTCTGGGGGTAATTTTCCTCTTCTTCTTGCCTTTGAAAAAGTTTTTTTTGGTGAACAGTCCATCAGCCTCCTTGTGGCTCTTCTCTGAGAATTCAGCAATACCCGTTGTATGTCATTTTGGCTGCCCCCCACCGGCCGGTCAAGGTCTGGGGTGCCACCCCAGGTTAGGAATTCAAACCTTTCTTTTCTTGGCTTGTTTTGCAGCGATGTTCCAGGCGGTGCGAGCCCTGATGATTGTGGGCATTGTTTTGGGGGCCATTGGCCTGCTTGTGTCCATTTTTGCCCTGAAATGCATTCGTATTGGCAACATGGAGGATTCTGCAAAAGCCAACATGACGCTAACCTCAGGCATCATGTTCATTGTGGCTGGTAAGTGTAAATTATCATGGCTGGTAAGTATAAATGCTTATTGCGTTCTTCATGATTTCTTCAACTACATGCAAGCCTACCTCAAAGAGGTGGAAAGGACCTTCAGAGGTCATTAAACCCAGCCTCCTGCCCTCCAGCAGGACTTATTGCCATCCCTAATGGATTTTTTTTTTTCAAATCTACTCACCTCAGATCCCTAAATGACCCCCTCAGAGATTGAGCTCACCACCCTGAAGTTAGCAGGCTAATGCTCAAACCACTGAGCTATCACCTGAATTTAAGAGCATGGAAAGTCTTTGTAAAACCAAAAGCAAACAGGCAAATGCAGCATTGCTGGCTGGCAAGATGGGGACTTTGAAGGGCTTTGGTAATGTGATGTGTTTGAGTTGATCTCCTGCTTGTTTTGGGTCAGAGGTATCTGCGACTTTAGATTTTTCAAGAGAAATGCTTAGATTTCTCATTTCTCAGCTACAGCAAACTTCACAGCAGTTATTTGCACCCTCTGCAGATGGGCATGAAATGATGTCTTTCCCCACAAAAATGTGGACAGCAATGAAAAGCTGGTTTGAAGTTTTTTTGTTGAAACCGAGCATTCAAAACTAGCAGAAAAAGATGGTTTTCAGCGATCGCAATCTGCATGACTCGGAAAGGCTTTGCGTTGTGAGAAGGTTGAGCAGAAAAACAATCTACCAGCTTTGAGAACAACAAGAAGTCTTGCGGCACCTTATCGACTAACAGATATTGCATCTGATGAAGCAGGTCTTTGCCCACAAAAGCTTATGCTCCAAAATATCTGTTAGTCGATAAGGTGCCACAAGACTTCTTGCTGCTCTCGAAGCTACAGACTAACCTGGCTCCCTCTCTGATACTAACCCACCAGCTGTACTAGAAAGATTTTTTTAAGAGAAGTGAGTTGTAACGGATGCTTTGATATTGGCGCACTCCATTACGGAGCATGTGACATGGAAAACCCGACCATTCTTATTCTCCGTCGGGCTGGTGTGCTGGGGGCGGGGCCTCTACATCATAAACCGTGGTTACAGGCCTCCAGCTGTGCTCCACAACCCAGTCATGTGGCCTAGCAACCTGAGCTGGCAAGGCTTCCCCTGGGCTACCTGCAGGAAAGCACAGTCCAATGGGCCGAGTTAATACCTACCAGTCTCCCGTCACAGGGCAGTGTGGTCCGCTGGCCAGTGTCTGTTTATAGCAGCCCCTCCTCATGCGGCAGCGTGATTCAATATCCCGTGTCCCAAGGCAGGAGGGAGATGTCATGGGGCAGCCTGGGCCCACTGTCTTACACCAGGCCCAGGTGGAGTGATAAACCGGTGGGTCAGCAGGTAATCTGACTGACTTGTGCACTTTGCCCCACGTTTTTCAGAGATCTGAATGACTCCTTGACCCATGAGGCAGTGGTGAATCTTGCTCCCCGTTTCACGTGCGCTCTCTTCCCAGGTCTATGTGCGATTGCTGGCGTGTCCGTATTTGCCAACATGCTGGTCACAAACTTCTGGATGTCGACAGCCTCTATGTACCAGGGAGCGATGCAGACGATCCAGACACGGTAACTTTTTTCTGAGGAAGAACCGTCTGTGGGCACTCGGTATAGCTCAGGGGTAAAATGTTAGCATGGGCGTGGGGTAGCCAGAGCTGCCACAGAATCAAGAAGCATGTAGTGATGGCGTCTCATCTGTGCTTGAAGATCGGTTCTGGTGCTATGGTTGGATTTATCAGGCCAGATCGTTAGCTGTGATGAGCGCACAGCGTAGCTTAAAACCACCCTGCGGGCCCCCTGCCAACAGGCCTGCTCTATCCAAAACCAGTTCCCCAAGTACATGCTTGACTTGCTGTAACTTGTACCAGCTGCCAGTGATCACCAGCTGCAGAGAGGGCTGCCCAATAATGTCACCCCTCCAGTATCAGAGGGGTGGCCGTGTTAGTCTGTATCTGCAAAGACAGCAAGGAGTCCTGAGACACATTATAGACTAACAGATTTATTGGCCCATAAGCTTTCGTGGCTGAAGACCTGCTTTTCAGTCATGGGCAAAGACCCTCTTCCTCGGATGCATCTGACAACGTGGGTCTTTGCCCATGAAAGCTTATGCTCCAATAAATTTGTTGGTCTAGAAGGTGCCACAGATTTCTGATTGTCATCTTTCTAGTTCGGCTGCAGGAAAGTGGGGGAGTGGCGTGACCTAGAAGTCACGAAGTTTAGCTCAAACTGTAGAGGCTCCTGTGTGAAGCTCCAGAGGTCCCAGGTTTGAGGTTTGCCTGTGGGTAGTTACATGCGGTACTGTCATGAGGGCAGGGAACTGGGCTGGAGGTCCCTTCCAGTTCTAGTGTTCTATGAAGTGTGACGCACGAGTTGATTATTCCACTGCATGGGATGGGCTCGTGGAGGTTTTCCTGTGTCTTGTTACTCTGGCTTTAATACCTGACCTAAGGCCCAAGGGAGTTAATGGGAGTCTGTCTGTCGCCTTCAGTGGGCACTCTGAAGGTGGAAATGAATAAATAAGAAATATAAGCGAGATAGCTGAGTGACGTCTATGTTCACGTATCCAAATGAGGGCAGCAGGGAGAATGCATCCTTTCACCCTGCCACACAGATGACACTAGTGTAGTGGGGATGAAATGTGGTCATGCTTTCGTGACTGTTGGGACAGAGGGAAGTCTGAAGGTAAAACTAAGGGAGAGCAACGTGGCGGAAGAGCGGTCATGTTCCAGGAGAGAATTTTGTATCTTAAACTTACAAGTAGCACTGAGAGTTCCTGCAACCCTACCGCATCACAGGCCCTTTGTCTTCTTATTCTGTAGGTACACCTTTGGTTCAGCCTTATTTGTTGGCTGGGTTGCTGGGGGCTTGGCCCTGGTAGGTGGCATCATGATGTGTATTGCCTGCAGGGGACTGGTTCCGGAAGACACCCAGTAAGTTGGGTTCGGTTCTAAGTTGTAAGTTTGGCTGGTAATGAAATAGGCTTTGATAATGGATTAGGGAGCGAAGTACACGTCTCCTGTGGGGCTCATTATTTCATGGCACATGGTAGATCTCTGCTGAACAAGCAGTAGTGGTGCAAACGTATATAGCCGGCGGATCAGATGCTCCATACCTGCCACTAGTAAGCACGCCCATGTTACAAAGGATATGATGACTAGAGCTTGCCAATTTTTTTAAGACAATAGTAATTTCACTGAAAAATCCATTTTAGATGCAAGCGCTACACAAACTTGGGCTGAATTCAATGCCTCATTTTAGCCAGAAATGGTTATTTTCGAAGTAAAAATATTTCTTTTCCTTTTTTCTGTTTTGTTTTGGTTTTTAAACTTGCAGTTTCATTTTGAAATTTGGCCGTTTTCTTTACAACGACCAACAGTGAAAAACAGCAAAAAAGAACCAAAATGAAAACCACAAAAAGCTTTTAAAATGGGTTTGCCCCAAATTAATTTTCTCAGGGTTTTTAATTCAGTTGAAACATTTAGGAAAAAAAAACTGGGTTGGATTTGAATGGAACCAAATGGGGAGAGGGGAAGGAATTTTGCGTTCTGGTCCTGGAACTCAAAACAATTGTTTGCTCAGCCGTAATTATGATGTTTGTGGGCTCCCTAAGAATATAGTATACTTAAAGTATTGATTATTTGCATGTCACGTGTATTGTTTCTTTTCCTGGACTGGGTGATATGTGTGTCAACGAGATATGGACTGCAATTTTTACAACGAAATATACAATTCAAAATATGCACTGTCTTGCTCAGTTAACTTTGTTACATGAATGACAACATGAGTTGCAAACTTCATAACTTGTCAGAGAGCTTCTGAAGCCAGAGGCGCTAGGACAATTTGCACCAGATGAGAAGCTGTCCCCTGTATGTGGCTTTTCAATCTGCAACTCAAACAATCTGCAGACTAGGAATTATTAATGGAAGAAACTGCCGAAGCACTTCAAAGAAGAAATTTAAGGGAGAAACTTAAGCGATCTGTTCATGGACATCTGACGTTCCTCTTAATCAGAACCTCCAAGGGTTACTATGATACAAATACTAGGAATAAATATAGATGCTTAATCAGTTGTGTTAAATCCAGGAGCTCGCAGGAATAAAGTACACAGTGAAGTGGATATCGAGGTTGTTGCAGGGTCTGCATTGCCGATGTATTTTATTTCTCTTCCAGCTACAAGGCAGTATCCTACAACGCATCAGGACGAAATATCTCCTACAAGACTGCACCATATAAGGCTGGTACTAGCTATGAACCTGAAACCAAAAGTAAAAAACTCTCGACGTATGAAGAGGCTGCTCATAGTGAGGATGGAAAACGCTCATACCCTTCAAAATATGACTATGTCTAGACATCCATCAGGGGCCAAAGATACACTATCGTTTTGTAACATTTTTCAGTCCAAAATCAAACAAAAAAAAGTGCTCAAACCAAAGGCACATAGGCCTGTATATAGGCTTGCTCTTTCTTATTTTATTTGGTTTACTGTGGTGAGGGTTGAAGCATTTTCTTTGGTTGTTAACGTGACCTTGAGATAACATTGTAGTTGTGTCCACAGTATGTCGAGGTCCATAAAAAAGCAGCGTGTTCCTCTTCTAGTTCTCATCCTTAAGAGGTTAGTATTTCAAAGTCAGCTTTTGAAAGGCAAAAGCTTGGTTCTCTCACAGACCATTTTCTGTCTGTTTTTATTGATTTGTTTAAGAACACAACACAGCTGAAGTTTGCAATTCCATGGAAATCGCTCATGATCCCATTTGTGTTTGTGGCTAAGAGCTAATTACCCTGGAGCTCAGGCCTGAAAGGCCTTTGCAAGTCAGGGTGCTAAACCCAAGAGTCTCTGCCGGCTAGTTACAAAAGGCAGAGTTTCCAGTCTCCCAAAATAATCCTGGCGGCTGATCTCTGCTACAGAGCAGTGAGTGAAAACAGCATAATGCAACAATTTGAACAATTTGCCCATCTCCTCCTTCAAATGGAATTTCACTCAAGGCGTAGAGAGTTGCCTCTTTGTGTTTTTTTGTTTGTTTTTTTTGAAGAACCTGGAGACTTTAACACAACCTCTAGCTGTGCTCAGAGAACGCAACAGCCTTCTGCTCAAATGATAGTGTATCTTTGCCCTAGCCCTGCAACCCAGCCTTGCCACGTTGTCGGGTGTGTTTTATGCCGTGTGCTTTAACTCACTTCCAGTGGCCCCTTTTTTAAGTATCGTGAGCACATGTGGGCAGATCCCATCACTAGTAGCCAGACACTTCCTTGCCTCGTACTGTAACCTACTATATGATGCTGATATGCTTAGACATTAGACGTGACCTGTGATACCCAAGTGTATTTATTTCCTCTGATCCCATCGGGAAATACATATAATCCATTTTCCCCCGTGCCTGGTATTTGCTGTGACCACTGAGAACCTTTGTGCACAACCGGCATTCCTCTAGATGGGCTCTTTAATGAAGCCAGAGAAATTTCCCATTTAGAATGATCACAAAACAAAAAAGGTCCAGACCAACACGGCTCCCTCTCTGTGACTGTGCACTTAGAATG
The DNA here is from genome assembly GCF_033958435.1 of Carettochelys insculpta. Taxonomy (NCBI): domain Eukaryota; kingdom Metazoa; phylum Chordata; order Testudines; family Carettochelyidae; genus Carettochelys; species Carettochelys insculpta. Next base: position 3,382,503 of record NC_134146.1, on the reverse strand, counting down.
AATTAGAGTGACATTTGGAGCGGGAATCCCACGGAGCGTTAGATGCGTAACGCTCTTCAGTGGCATTAGAGCTTCCTCTTATTAATTCTTTGCACGCCGCTCGGAATATTAACCCCTTACCAGGTCACTACCGTCGTCCCAGTGGTCAGTTGGTAATGCAGTCAGTCCAGAGGATGGGAAGCCTTGACTGTCCCCTGAGCAAGTTTGACTCAAGGAGTTTCTTTCATGGGTCTCTGGACAGTGACTCTGTGGCAGAGTGAGGATCTGTCTCCTGTGGACCTTCGGTGGATTAGAGGGATATGTAAACGAGAGATGCCAGAAAGCCTCTCCTCCCAAGCAGCCAGTTTGATAGCTAGTGGTGATGGGATTTTGCTCCTCTTCTTGGTCACAGCTCTATACATCTCACGTCTGTCTCCAGACTAGCTGCAAATAGGCGTGTAATGGGAGTTTGGAGGTGGGATGGGGAGGAGCCACTGGCACCCAGAGGACCAGAAAGGACGCACCAGTTGTGAAAGGGCAGTGGCCCAGCACAGGGGCTGTGGTGAAGCCACAAAAGACTCAGGGGAGATGGACTCCATCCCCGAACTCTAGGATAGAACCCTAAAGAAGGTCTTATTGTACTGCCTTGGGACAGCAGCAGGGTCCCCTCTCATTTAGAAACACATGCTACACACTGCAGGTGCTCTGCCGATAGCTGGGCAGCACCTACATTTCTTTCTGCTTCCACTAAACACTGGATAGGAGTAAGTGACTAATGCCAATTAAGTACAAAGAATGCTCACTTCCTTAGCCCACTCCCCCTCCCGCCCTACAAAGTGCAAATCTGCTTGCCACTGTGGTACTCGGTGATGAGATGCTGACTTACACCCTGGGGGATGGGGGTCATTATTTTTACAGTCGCAGTTAGCTACACAACTCGAAGACATTTGCTTTTTTGTTTTAACCGATGTTTGTTACTTCGAAGAGGAGATTTTCATACTGCTCTGATATATACTTTGCTTCTCTGTCTTGTCTTTTGCATGCTGGAAATATTGTGCTCCACTATGTTTTTTGTTACTTGAATATTAAAGAGACTGTAAGATTGAAACATGTTAGGTGATTTCTTTGGCTTTTGTTTTGTCATTGCCTGACGTTAGGCAAACAGGAGCCATTAATTTCCCTGGTTATTAGATTCATCCCAGTTTTGGACTCCTTAAGCTCTCAGGGCTGTGATCTGTGAAAGAGGAGGAAATGGGTCCACTGTGTTGCTTCTTTTAGGTACATAAAGAAAAGCAAGAAGGGTTTTTCTGGTTGGATTTTCAGAGTTCCTTTCCTGCTTGTGATTACAATGGAAATTCAGTTTTATTTAGAAGGTCACTTGGAGCTCCAGAAATATGTTTTCCAAAATGTGCTCCATACAGAACAGTGCATATGGCTCTGGTACAATCTACACCTGAATATTCAAGAGTTAAGTGAATTAACACATCAGGTCCTATAACTGCCTTTTGCCCAACAAATGCAGAAAGCCTCTCATATCACGCTTTTGCAAGAAGTTTAGAAAAATCTACTGCAGCAAGTTACCAAGAGATCCAGCCATGCTGGGTGCCTCTTACTGAAAAAAAAAAAAAAAACCAAATAAGTCACATATTAGCAAATGTCTGCTTTGACTGTGTAAATACAGAGGACCTGCCACAGCAAAGCACAGGAAAGGTTTCTCCTGATAACGGAGATTCAGATGGCTGCTCATTTTTAACCCAAGTCCGATTCATGTACTAATTATGCAAAAGTGCAACTGGTATTTGGGGGTTACGTGTTATTTCTGGCTGGGCAGCTAAAGGGTCTAAAACCATAACGTTGCAAAGCTCAGCCTGGGTCTCCAGCAGACGGGGTAGAGCTTTCAGTCAGTTGTGCTCTTACTGACATGGTTCATCCTCCTATGAATATAAGAATCAGCCTAGCTCAGATCTCCTTCACTTTCAATGAACTATTAAAATATGTTCTGCGAAAAACTATTAGAAACCCCAACAGCAATGCTGCTGGAACTGACTGTTAAGCCTATGTCTTCCAGCTCCTCTGTGCCTCTAACACATGGGATCTGAGCCTATTACAGCCCGAGTGACCAAGTGCTGACTTTTTAGCTTCACCTGCAACAGTTCAGGCTTTTTTCGGGGGGGTTCCCAGTTCAGTCCCTCATGTGTCTGTTAAGAAAGCAGATGGCAATGGCACTGGTTTGGTTCACCACTGCAAACAAATGGATTTATCCTGGCATGGAGCTGAAGTAACACAGTGATGGATTCGGCCTCTGAACCACAACCGAATCAAAAACCAGTGAGCATCTGACTGTGAAAATCCTCCACTCACAGAAAACATATATCCCGATCCTGCAAATCCTGCACAGGTTTGGCTGAAGTGTTGTAGGTGAACTCGGCGAGTCTCCTCACAAACATCTTTGCAGGATCGGGTCCCTAGCCAGTTCAGACGCTGCCCCCGACTGGCACGCAACAGCCCTTGAAGGAAAGGGAGCATTACAAAAACAAATACTTCTGAATACTTCACTGTGCTTTGCACAGGACAAAAATGGCTGGTATGCTGCCACTTCTGCTGCTAGATCCCGTCAGAGCAGGGAGGGAAATACTGGGACTGTTTAGCTCAGATCGCAGTCAGGTGAGTGGTGCCATGACAGGGGTGCGCGCAATAACCAGCAACAGTCTTCTAACTTCCAGCCTCGGTTCCTCCTTAGGGCAAATACAATCAGCTGCCGGCTGCCACACCAGCGTGCCTCCACCCTGCCCAGCTGGTGCAGCCCTGTGCTGGGGCCACCAGGGCCGGTAAGGGGGCCTGGCGTCGGGGGGCGGGGGGAAGTGAGCTAGTCACCTCTGTCGCTGCTCGCCCACCTGGAAGTCAGGGTCCGCCCGGCTTTCCGCTCCTAGCTACGCCACTGCTGCACATGAGCACCTGTCCTGGTTTGTGGCTCAGTCGGGGGCTCAGGTGTGGGGCCAGGCAGATGGTGGCACACCATGTGTGTACCCAGAGACCAGCACGTAGGTATGATGGGCTCTCTGACACTGACCACTCAGGCACTGAGGGAACTGAGGCCCTTTCAGCGGGAGTTTTGCAGGCCAAAGGGGCGCCCAGCCTGGGACTTGGGCACCTGGCGCCCTCCCGTGACTCACACCTTAACCAAAGGCAGATGGGCTGCCTCATGGGAGACGTAGTCCGGCGACGAGGCCCAGAAGCGAAAACGAATCACCTGACCTACACCTCCCACAAGACACTCCACCTCTGCCGGCGGAGGCAGCTGAACCCTGAAACTAAATGACTTGGAACATTGGTTCAGCCCTGCGTTTAGTGTTTTACTCCCAGCCCCAGCTCTGGGAGTCATGTGATTATGAACTCTTAAATTTTCTGTTAAAAAAGGCGGTTTCTAGCCCCCGTGGGTGCACAGAAAAGGGTGAGGACATGCCCAGAACGTGCCTGCTTACTCCTCACGTGCACTCCCAATTGCAAAATAAAAGAAAAAGGTTAAAATGCCAGAGCCGGCAGGTTTACCCAGCCACGGTTTGCTAACTGGGTACATCATGTCCGGGTATTGTGGTTGCCACGGTGACCCTACTGGAAGGCCTCAAGGAGTCAAGCTTGTAAAGGAGATGAAACCCAACACCACTCCTGTGGAAGGCTGACTGTAGGTCTCCACGGGGGCGGGAGTTAAGCTGGGCAAAGTGTTTGTCAAGGGACTCTGAGTCCAGGAGAGGTGTGCGGAGACCAAAGAACTCCAAAAGGAACGGAAATGGAGGAGCATGCACCCAGGCCAAGCCCGGGAGAGCCTGGCAGCCCAAGAGACTGAGCCTCTGCTACTGACTTCCTATGCAAAGCTGCTAGGCAAATCACTTTCCCTCTTGTGCGTCGATTGCCCACGTGAAAAAGGGAGACAATAATAACCCCCCTTGTATTCGTTCAGTCCCTTTACACTGCGAGCTCTTCGGAGCAGGGATTGTCTCTCACCAACCTTCAGGTAGGGCTGCTGGGTGCAACAGCATGGTTTTGTTTCCATGCAATTTGGCCTGCTGCTGTGAAGTTGCATTGGGCTCATCTCATCGAGCACGCACAAAAAGCTGACCCCTATCACCTACAAAGAGTAGGTTCTTTTTCAGCGAAATCAGGCTCCTGAGACACTTCCGACTTTACGGAGTGCTGTGAATTCATATTGACTCTGACCAAGGGAAGAAAGACCCATCTCTGGAGCTCCAAATTGGGCTGAGATAAGAACTCTTCTGAAATCTATAGGCAATTAAAAGCCCTATCGCCCTGCCTAGAGTGACAAGGCTACTGCTTTTAGATAGCTGAACAGAAATGAATGAGGCTGGGGATTAATAGCACTAAAATTTATGACACTGCACTGCCCAAATATTATGGGAGCAGAGCTTGGCTGGGAGAGACCTTCCAGCTGTCTCAGTGTGATAGGATTTTTTCTCTCCTTTTATTGTTCAGCTTCTGTGGGCTTTGGGGTGCGCTGGTCCATTTACAAAGGGAGATGTTAGTTGCACTTTGACTAGCGCACACGTCACCATGATGTCATTGACCAGCAGGTGCTTGGTTGTCACGTAACGCCTTACAAGGACTGCAACTGGTGCCATTTTTTTTGTTTTAAGAGGTTGGTTACCCACCCTTCAGACATTTGGTACAGGGGCTGATTTAAGGGAAAGTTAGATATCAGGCTTAGTACCCTGAAATTCTCATGCGAGTTCCCTCACAGCTCTTTGGTGAATACTCTCTGGTCCTGGTGACAAACCCAGCCTTGGGGCCAGCGAGCAAGGGGGTGGCATGATGCCCTGTGCTCCCCTTGGCCAGCTCTACCTGGTGACGACTGATTATTTAACGCACCATTTTGGTCAACAACTTCCTGTAATGACACCTCCGTCTGGGACAGTGCCTCAGATTTCCCGCCTAAAAAGAACGATTCAGGTTTGGGAATGTCCCCCGCGACGTCAGCCGCAGAGACCGAGCAAAGAATTCATGTAGTTTCTCTTCGATAAGCCTGTTTTTCTTGAGTGCTCTTTTTTCTCCAGCAGCCCACTGGTTGTTCAGCAGTCTTCATGCTTCTGATGGACAGGTCGTACCTCCCTTGTCCAGCACCGGCAGGACCTCAGTAGTCCCAAACAAGGGGATTTGCTGGCCAAGGGGCAGTCAGGCCTCCTGGCTGTCCTGTGGTGGGGCCACCAGCCTGCTAGCCTGGGTTCCCTTCTGGCTGCTGCAGGCTCCCTACCCCGACTCCTGCAGGGCTCCCCACAGTGGGCTTCCTAACCCCAGTTGAGCTCCTCGTAGTGAGGGCTGCCCGACCTGGTTCCCTACCCCAGGGCTTACTGGGTTAATCTTCTGCATAATGAAGACATACCCTCAGTGTGAAGTGGTGCACAGGATCTGGTCCAAGAGGTGAACATAGCTGAGCTACTTAGTAATGACACCCATAACACCCAGCTACTCAGTAATAACACCCATTAAATTTAACATCCTTGGCAGCAGGGGGGGCAGACACCAAAGATGCCCAGCACTGGCGTTCCAAATAGGGTTTGTTTGCATTTGTTTTGAGATTGCCGGTGACCAGGTATCCTGGATATTTTCACAAAAGCTCAGAAATGTCACTTTAGCTTGAATTTCTGTTTTAATTCTCCTGAACACAGACTCTTGCACACTACAGATGATGAGACCAGACATGTAAAATGTGAGCTGACAAGATTTTCCCCCAAACGCGAGAGGCACAGGAAGTAAAGTTGGCTGAAAAAAGAGGGGGGGTAAATATAATGAATTTTGCTTTTAATTTGACCTTTGTTTAAAAAAGGTGAAATTACAAAAATATAGAAATTCCATTCAGCTTGGTTACAGGAAAAAAAGGTGGGGCAGGGTTGTAAAACGGTGACTCCCACCCCCCTTTCTCAATTGTACAAAAATATCAAAATCTGAATTGTCCAAATTGTCTCTCACACGGCGCATAAATAGATGTACAAAATTTTTTCGATTGCCCGGTAGTCGTCATTTTTAAGGCTAAATCTACTCAGCAGAACTCGTTTTATGCAGTAACTTATGTACATGGGCTACATTCGTTCTTTGGACAGGATCCTGCAATGTTAAGAATGAGAAGGGGGAATAAAGCTGTGAGCTGCATTTCTGTTCACCTGGGCACAGGCAAACTCCCCTCTAGAGCATTAAGGCCCTGATTGTCTCCCATCATGTGGGAAGTGATATAAGAGGCAGAGGATAGACCCAGCAGTGGCAAATAGCCTGGATGGTCAGGGGAACAACCAGGGGACTGGATGATGGGGCAGGGGCTTGCTTGATAATTTCCCTGTTCTGTTCATTCCCTCTGAAGCATGAGACACTGGCCACTATTAGAAGACAGGACACTGGGCTACATGGGCCTTGGTCTGACCTTTTGCTTTCTACAACCACTTCCAGACACGTACATGGGTGGGAATACTATAGGGGCGCCATTCATTCAACTCCCCTCACCTCTCCCCAGCTCTGACCCTTTATCATGTACCCCTTTTCCAAGTATTGCCAACTTTTGTCCCTAATTTTCCACTACATTTTGACCTTGAACGGCACTTTCTACCAAGCAATAGTGTATCTCTCCTTGTCTAGTCCATTTCCCGTGCGGTGGGGCGGGGGGAGAAAATCCTGTTATAAATGAGATTGGAGAGAGTCCAGAGAAAAGCCACTAAAATGATGGAAGGTTGGGAAAATATGAGCTACGTGAAAAGTAAAAGAACTGGGTTTGTTTAGACTGGAAGAGAGACGGCTGAAAGGGGACACGATAGAAGCTTTTAGGTACCTAAAAGGGTGTTACAAGGAGAAGGAAGAAAAGTTGTTCTGAGTGACCCCTCAGGATAGGACAAGAAGCAAAGGGTTTAAAATTGCATCATGGAACATTTGTGTTGGACATTAGGAAAAACTTTTTCACTGTCCAGGTGGTTAAGCACTGGAATAAATTGCCTAGGGAGGCTGTGGAATCTCCATCACTGGAGATAGTTAACAACAGGATAGATAAACACCTGTCCCAGGGATAGGCTAGATGGGGCCTGTTCCTGCTGTCCCTTCCAGTTCTCATGTTCTCTGATTTTATGGGTTTGTTTGTTTGTTTGCACTACAGAAAAGGACGGATGGAGGGTTAATACCTGGGGCAATTTTTAACATTTGTAAAAAAGTCACCCAATTTCAAAATGAAAGTGTTCCTTGAGCAGGGACTGGATTGCTTTGTCCCTGCTGGCTCAAGGCCGTCATCTACCAGAGCGCACCTGAAAAGCACCTAGTGCCCCTGAAATACCTTTCAGGAGCTGAGCCTAAAGCACACACACGACACCAAACACTGATGCGCTGAAGACAAGGGGACGATTCCCACGCCAAAGTGCTTCGCTGCATCAGGACATGGGAATAAGGGGACTTCGAAGTGGGCGGGGTCCTTTCGAAAAGGATCCCCGTCGGCACGAGCCACGCGGCGTCGAGGCGCGTCAATTTCGAAGCGCTGCGGCCGCCCGCATGCTAATGAAGCGCTGAATATGCATTTCAGCGCTTCATTAGTAAACTTGGAAATGGCCATTTGCGTGGCCATTTCGAAGTTTGGGGCTAGTGTAGATGTAGCCGTATTGTTGTATTAGTTACATCATTCGACCATATCCAGCCATTCTCGTCCAGAGTTTTACACCCATGTGACGCTGGGCCAGCTTTGTCATTAAGGCACAGCCAGCAGCAGGCGGGGTGCAGGTGTGCCCCATAGATCTGGGGCAGCATTATTTGGCTCCTGCCGCTACCACTCTGCTTGCGTATGGCCTGGGATTCAGGAAGCACTCACGGAGCTCAGCTCTGAACCCCTGGAGTGGCCATGCATGGTGGGACACTACAGAAGTGTTTGCATGCTCCCCCTTTGTGCACCTGAACCAGGTCCAGCCACAAGCCACCTTGCAGACACAACCTAAACTCAGTGCAATGCTCTGGTGCAGCTGGGGAGACTGAGGCACTGCTGAGTTCGTTGCTGATCTTTCTGGCGTCTTGGTACATGCAACGCATGGTGTGGTTTTGAATGCTCTGCAGGTGAATGACTCTGAGGGGCTGATCCTCTACACTGCAACTTGTGTAACGATTCACGCACGTCCCTGGGGAGGGTATAAGCGGATACCGTTCTGACCAGGTAATAGTTTACGTTCCCGGCTGTGAGGGCACAACTGGAAAGCCGGGCCCTGCATATTTATGAGAAAGAGCTCTGCTGCTTTTTGGAATGTGGCTTAGACAGGCGCACAGGCTTGGTCTTACAGACAGAAGTGGAAGACCTTTGTTGCCACCCTACACACCCATGGGCGTAACAGGCTTTAACTAACTAACGGAACATGCTTGGTCCGATCTGTTCCTGCACCCTGCTCCCTGAGTGGCTCTAACTATAGCAGCCCAGCCTGTTTCTGGGGCGATGGCACCCTCAAGTGGGCATTTCTGTACATAGCGTCTCCGAGAGAGCCTGCCAAGCAGTCCCAGAGAGGCTGCTGTTCCCCCGGCCCCCTCGTCATGGCTTTGTCAGCTGTAGGACAGGGCCCATCAGAGCTGTTGTGCTGTGTGGAAGGAAGCAGCTGCAGCCAGTGCTGAGAGGCCTGTCTGGGGGGTGCTGAAGGGCTATGAACTGGCTATGGACTCAGGGCCCGATTCCTGCTCCTGAGGGAACATCCCCAGTGTGAGGCAGGGCAGGAGGGGTGGAAACCCAATGAGGTGCTACGTGGGGTGAAGGTTCCAATGAGGAGGGGTCTTTGCCCCTGCAGAACAGGCTGTGGGGCAGCTCACAAGTCCCACTTCATGGGAGGGTCACCCACCCATCTAGGTGGGTGGCCCCAACCCCCCCCTCTCTTTTATGGACCTGATCGGACAGGGCCTCGTAGGCATCCGTTGCCCCAGGATGCTGCCGAAAGGGGGCTCCCCACTGCCCATGATGGGGAGATGACGACATCATGGCAATTGAGCCCCTAGCTGCAGAAATGTCCTCCCTGGGCATGGAGCTCCGAGCACGCTCGGGCGTCCTGTGAATCCATGCACAGTGCGCTGTCTGCTGGGACTCCCTTCTGGCGTGGGAGGAGCGAGGCCTTCCTTCCTCCACTCAGCTGAGGAAGGGCCCTGTACCTGCCGTTTTGATGCCGCAGGGGCTTCCATACTATGGAGCCCCCTGCCCGGGTGGTCATAGGATACCTGTCCTTGCCCTACCCCCACAGAGCCCTACCTGTCCCCACTCCGCTGACCCCAAGCCCCGTCCCGCCATCTGCTCAGTCCTGCTGCTTTCCGTACGCTGGCAGCAGAACACGTCCCTCCCCAACAGGGGCGCTCAGCGATACGTTCTTCCCACCCGGCCAGGGCATGCTGACCCGCACGCGCTGCCGAGAGGGCGCCGGGGCAGCTGTCGCAAAGGAGCCATCGCGGCTGGGTAGCACTGGGGTTCCATGGGAGGGTGATTCCCCCTTGGACTGCTCTACGCTGGTGGGGTTCTAAATCGGGACCCAGTGCATGATCCTCCCAGGAGAAGCAGGAATCCAAAGCTTTGAGGCCACAGGGCAGGAACGCGGGAAATCCAAGCCCTGGCGAAGGGGGCTGCCAGGAGGGTCACCAGGCTCCAGCCCTTGTGCTGCTGGAGCTCCAGACGCTGGTGCCCTGAGACCCTGCTGACTCCCCGCTGTGCCTCACCGCTGGTTGCTGCTGTTTCGACTGGCTCCAGGGCTCCAGGAGCTCTGTGATCTCTTCAAGGGAGGAACTCTCCACCTCGCTGTCCTCCTCGTCAAACTGCAGGGGGAACGGAGGGAGACCGAATGAGCAACCGCGATGCGCGTGAGCAAGGGCTACCTGGCATGGCAATGACCTTGGCTGAGTGCCGGGTGCTGGCAGGGAGTGCTTGCCCTCTGCGCCCCTGGGAGCACTTCCAAGTGACACACCTTGCCTACCAGTGAACTCCCCATTTAGGCTTATCAAATGCCTCCTTCCGCTACTGGTTTTCTGTTGTAGCTCCCCAGCACTTCCCAGGCCAAAGCAGGCACATGCATTGCCCATCAGCAGACTCACAGAATCCTAGGGCTGGAAGAGACCTCAGGAGGTCGTCAAGTCCAGGACTTTGTCAAGCCGGGACTTAAAAACCTCTAGGGATGGAGATTCCCCCACCCCTCTGGGCAACACATTCCAGGGCTTCACCAGCCTCCTGGAGAAATAGTTTTTCCTTATATACAGCTTAAACCTCCCCCTCTGTAGTTTGAGACCATTGCTCCTTGTTCTGTCACCCATCACTACTGAGGACAGCCTCTCTCCATCCTCATTAGAACCCCCCTTCAGGAAGTTGAAGGCTGCTATCAAATTGCCCCTAACGCTTCTCTTCTGTGGACTAAATAAATCTAAATCCCTCAGCCTCTCCTCAAGAGGCTTTTAAAGACCAGGCTTGACCAACCCCTGGCTGGGCTGATTTGATCAGGTTTGGTCCTGCTTTGGCAGGCGGCTGGACTCGATGACCTCCTGAGGTCTCTTCCAGCCCTAGGACTCTACGTCTCATCCATCCCGCAGGGCCACCTTACAACCAAGTTGTACAGAAAGAAATTTAATGTGATGATGTCTAGCAAGCATCAGACTCTGAGATGACATCAGCACGGGTCAAGTCTAGCTCCCGAAGGCTGGTTCTGGTGATGCTGATGGACCTTCAGCTTCCTGGACTCTGACACCGCCCCCCGGCAGAGGGAAGTGCAGGGGAGATACCCACTGTTTTTGCTCCGTGTTAAGTTCTATACAGTACCAGCTGCCCCGGGGAATCCAGGTTTTTTCCCCTCTAGCTGGGGCCTATTGCATGGTCTCCCCTCCTACAGGCAGTTCCCTCAGCTCCCTCTACACACTCACCTGATGGAACGCAGTCCCTACGCCCCCTGCCTGCCCCCCACGGTCCATAGCATTGTTCACCCCAACCCAGTTTACACGGCAGAGCTGTTCTATGGGGAGGGATGGTCACCCCACTAAATCTCTGCATTCCCCAATACCAGGCACCTCCCTCTCTGTGCAGGGCTTGCCCAGCTTTCTCCTGCTGCCAACAGTACCTGGAGTTTCTTGGCTGAGCGGCTGACTTTCAGAGAGTCCGGAGGAGTACCGGGGAGGACTTTTACCCCACCAGCTGGCTTCCTGGCTGGCGTGCTCAGCGTGCGCTCCAGAATTTTAGCCATTGCCGACACCTGCGTCCCTGCACAGAGCACAGCTGGTTAGACTTGGGATCCAGGGCCCTGCACAGACCATATCACAGCATGCCTCCGTGGCACATCCGACCCTTGTTCCAGTTGCTGGGGAAAGGAGTCAGTGACGGAGCTGAGCTGCCCACTTTAGTTCACAGTACCCAAGCCTGAAAGGGACCTCCTGAGTCACTGGGACCAGCCCCAGGCTCTCTCAGGCACCCCTGCCATATGGTTGGCAAACTTGGCAAGCTTCCTCTTCAAACAACTCGGCTGTTTGCTCCTATCAGGAGGCTGTTTCCAAACCTCACTCCGCAGCCTTAGAAACAGTCTTCCAGCTCCCGGCCTCAGTTGCTCCATAGGGCCTATACAATCAGCTGTAGGCTACCGCATCAGTGTGCCTCCACCCCAGCTTACTGAGGCTGCTGCTAAGCGGGAGAGCTGCTAGCTTCATGGCTAACCAGAGCTGATGTGGTGCCAGAGGATATTATGAAGGCCAGGACTTTAATGGGGTTGAAAAGAGAGAGATCAATTCATGGCTATTGGCCTGGATGGGTAGGACCGATGTCCCTGGCCTCTGTTTGCCAAAGGCTGGAAGTGGATGAAAGGAGAGGGATCACTTTGATAACCTGTTCACTTCCTCTGGGCCATCTGGCATTGGCTTCTGTTGGCCGACAGGACACTGGGCTAGATGGACCTTTGGTCTGACCCAGCGTGGCCGTTCTTATGTTCCTATGACAATCTTTGGGATGCAGCCAGCAATGGGTAGAAGCCTTCTGCTCATTTTGTAGGCAGGGCTGACCAAGAGGCGGGGAAGAATGAACTGAAGCTACTCCCAGCCTGGCTCAGCTCTGTACTGCCAGCCATGTGGCTTGTAGTCAATCCCTAAGATGGTGCAATAATTGGAGGCCTCCGTGCAAAATACTGACATCACGGAGTGAGACGTCACTGGGCCGGTCCCATACATGCCGAGGCCAAAATGCACCCAGTCTGACCTCTTGTACAGCACATGCCAGGGGACTTCTCCAAAGTAACTCCTAGGTCAGAGCTTTCAGAAACACGGCCCATCCGCCTTTAACATTCGTCAGCGATGGAGAATCCACTACCATCCTTGATAAGCTGCTCCAATGACTTAGGACCTGTCTAGTATCCTCCAGCTAATTAAATGCCAGTTAATGCAATATATTTAACATGGGTAAGACATTGTCTTGACATGTCCCAAATGTCCATTCCTGGATGAAAGTAACTAATTGACCAGGGAGCTGGGCAGAGCGATCCACAAAGGTCTAGAGCCATCACTGCCCAAACCTATTGTTTTTCTTGTGGGATAATGAACATGCACTAACTAGGTTGCTGGAAAGCCCTAGTGGAGAGAAGCCTCTGAAGTTTTACTGCGAGGAAGACAGGTGAGCTCAACACTAAGGCTCACCTGTGTGCACTATTTATATCCATCCGTAAACTCTTGGGAAGCATTCACCCTAGCCTCTACAAAGGTGGCTAGCTAAAACACCTCAAGTGTTCCTAAGTCCTTTGCCAATAATGTGCACCGGAGGCATTGTTTAAGGGGACACCTTCAAGATCTGGGACTAAAAAGATGGTTTCCCCCTAACAGACTTGCCAAGTGCCTGTCTCTGCTGTGGTTTCTCTGCGGCTGAAAAATGCCCACTTCTGTCCCCAGGCAATGGACATCTTTCAGCTCACGCAGTAGAAGCTGGCCCATTGGAGCTAAAAGTCCTGTGTTTATTGCCCACTGGGATTCAATCGGGGAATCGGGGTCAGCCATGGAGGGTGTTTAGAAGTGAGAACCAGGAGCTCGCATTTGCCCCAGGACGGAAGAGGAAGGGTTCTGAAAACGGGCTGCAAGTAGACCCAGCAACGGGCAAGGCGCTGGAGTTCTGTGCGACGGGACTTTGCCCTGAAGAGGATGGACTGGCAGTCAGAATCCCCTGCTCCGCCTGCAGGCGGGGGACAAGCTAAGCGCGGGGGCACTGTTAACTTGCCCCTGACAGTGGTGTGGTATTGAAGCGCGTGAAGCAGCTGCTGCAGATAACAGGGGGATGGTGGTTTGGGAAAGGGGAAAACAGAGCCAGTATTTGCTCCTGTACTCGAACTTGCCATTCAGTGTCCCCGTCCTGGCTGTACCTGTGCTCAGAGTCTCACTTGAGGCTAATTACTTTGACTGCTGGTGCTGTCGCTTTGTGTGTTAATGAATATAAAAGGTTAACTTTTGTGAACGTCAGTATGTACGATGTACAGCACCTAAGGCTGCTCTGAGGAAGCTGGCTGAAAGCAGTGGCTCTTCCTGTTCTGCATTTGACTGCTCTTCACATACAATTTGTTTCACTGTTTCTTGGTACAGTCTCCGCCTTGCTTGAAAACCTCCCGATAACCCTCAGCAGGGCAGCAGGAAAAACCCTGATATTTGCTCTCCCGAAGCGTATTTTAAGCAGACGCACACATGCATTCGGGGCGAGCGAGCAGAAACTCCCTCACAAACACCAAGCCGAGAGGTCCCTCTCAGTTCTTGCACCCGGAGAAGAAGGGCTCGTCCAACGGGAGGGAAAAGGACGGGGCTGTGTGCTTTGAAAGCACATCAGTGTTCATCTCCTCACAAGGGCCCTGATCCCAGTAGGTCCTTATGTACATCTATGCCTCTATGCAGGTGAACGGCCCCAGGCCTGGGAGTGGGCAGGGATGGGGGCCATAGGGGACAGCTGCCCCCAGGCCTGGCACTTGAAAGGGGCCAGGAGCGCGAAGCCCCCTCCACATGGGACCTTGCCCCTTCTGCTCTGGGTCCTGCCCCTTCTGTAATTGACCCCGCCCCTTCTGCCCTTGACCCCGCCCCCTCCAGAGCCCAAAGCTGAGTTACCATCCCACCTTACCCCAGGGCTGGTGGCCCCGCTGATAGTCCCCTTGGCACCTGTGGGTCTGCTCATGCAGAGTGGGGCCAGAGTGACGCCATATGGCTCTGCAACCAGCCAGGAGCACCTGGCCTCAGGACACAGGCCTGCTTCCCACACCCATCAGCCAGCCCCGTCGGGGTTTTACACTGGGACAGGGAGGGTGAGAAATGTCCTTTTCTGGTCTCCTGCCACAAAAGGGCACCTTGGCACCAGTGTCCTGAGGAGCCCGGTCAGGGAGAACGACTGCCCCTTTCTTGTCCCAGCAGGGCTGCTGGGGGGACCTTCCGGGCCCCGCTGAGAGGTGTGGGGGCTGCAGAGTTAGATCTGTGCCCCAGAAGGGGTGGGGCCTTGGGTGGAAGAGGGATGGGGGCCAGCCTTCCCAGCCAGCCCTTCGGCCCCGGCTGGGGCTCTGGTGGTGATTCGAGGGGCCCAGGGTCTGGCGGCCGCTGTAGCTGCAGGCGGGCCAGGGACTGCAAGGCCCAGGCCCCTTCAAATCACCGGCCACCAGAACTGCTTCACATTCGGTGCCCCCCCAGGCTGAGGAAAGAGGCTGAATGGACAACCACACCTCGCCACCCCCTCTTCCCTTTGGTGGGCCTGAGTTGTCAAATATGGAGACGGGTGTACAGGTGAATCTCCCTTTCCTACCAACCGTGGGGCACGTGACGCGACGGAGGTTCCTGACCGTCGCACCGCAGCTGCCTTGCCAAAGAGGAACAATGTTATCTGTGCCTCACCGGCCGGAGTGGTGCCAATGGGAGGGCTGGCTTTTCTTGTGGAGGACTCCACGTCGGACCAGTCTGAAGTGCTGTCGTCATTCTGGGCCTGACCTGAAGGAACGTGCGCTGCCTGCCGGGTGTTGGGAGGCTTCGGCTTCACCGGGGTGAGCCGGACGAGGTCCTCCGCAGAGTCCTCCTCGGAGCTGAAAGGCGGCGTGCTGAAAGTTCAGTGAGAGGAGAAGGAAAGGTCAGACCCGGAGGAAGTGGAGGGCGTTTAGAAGTGAGAACCAGGAGCCCGCATTTGCCCCAGGACGGAAGAGGAAGGGTTCTGAAAACGGGCTGCAAGTAGACCCAGCAACGGGCAAGGCGCTGGAGTTCTGTGCGACGGGACTTTGCCCTGAAGAGGATGGACTGGCAGTCAGAAACTCCTGCTCCGCCTGCAGGCGGGGGACAAGCTAAGCGCGGAGGCAGCGTTAACCTGCCCCTGACAGTGGTGTGGTGTTGAGGCGCATGGAGCAGCTGCTGCAGGTAACTGGGGGATGGTGGTTTGGGAAAGGGGAAAACAGAGCCAGTATTTGCTCCTGTACTCGAACTTGCCATTCAGTGTCCCCGTCCTGGCTGTACCTGTGCTCAGAGTTTCACTTGAGGCTAATTACTTTGACCAGTGGTGTTGACATTTTGCGTATTAATGAATACAAAGCTGTCATGATCATGAGGGACAGCCAGCAGCCTGGGAGTAAAAGGGTTAACCTCCTTAGCCAGGTGGGGTTGGTCTATAGAAATGTAGGTAAGAATTGAATTTTGGCTCCTCCCTCTTCTCTTCTCTGTCTTTTTGCTTCTTCTTTCCAGCCATGAGGGAGAGAGAGAGAGAATATCTCCCTCCAAGAACAGGCCTTCGAATCTGCTGTAAGTAGGGTAAAGTTTAGATGGATCCATGAGGCTTTGTTGTTTTATGGTGTGGGAAGTGGGATCCGATGTCTGTGCACTTTTTAGAAATGTTCTTTTACTCTCCTTAGCTGTGTCTACACGTGCACGCTACTTCGAAGTAGCGGCACCAACTTCGAAATAGCGCCCGTCGCGGCTACACGCGTCGGGCGCTATTTCGAAGTTAACTTCAACATTAGGCGGCGAGACGTCGAAGTCGCTAACCTCATGAGGGGATCGGAATAGCGCCCTACTTCGACGTTCAACGTCGAAGTAGGGACCGTGTAGACGATCTGCGTCCCGCAACGTCGAAATTGCTGGGTCCTCCATGGCGGCCATCAGCTGGGGGGTTGAGAGATGCTCTCTCTCCAGCCCCTGCGGGGCTCTATGGTCACCGTGGGCAGCAGCCCTTAGCCCAGGGCTTCTGGCTGCTGCTGCGGCAGCTGGGGATCCATGCTGCAGGCACAGGGTCTGCAACCAGTTGTCAGCTCTGTGGATCTTGTGTTGTTTAGTGCAATTGTGTCTGGGAGGGGCCCTTTAAGGGAGCGGCTTGCTGTTGAGTCCGCCCTGTGACCCTGTCTGCAGCTGTGCCTGGCACCCTTATTTCGATGTGTGCTACTTTGGCGTGTAGACGTACCCTCGCAGTGCCTATTTCGATGTGGTGCCGCGCAACGTCGAAGTTGAACATCGACGTTGCCAGCCCTGGAGGACGTGTAGACGTTATTCATCGAAATAGCCTATTTCGATGTTGGCTTCACGTGTAGACGTAGCCCTTGTAACTAAGTTCTAGGCCCATGGTGGAGACTCCCCATGTGTTTTACTTTGTGACTCTTCCATCTGGCCATGAGGCTTGCAGCACAAATATTGTTGTTGTAATAAAAGTTCTCTCTTTTTCTTTTTACTAACCTGCTTTTGGTTAATGTTTGTGTCCTGGTTTTTAGTTTTGGGGCTGAGATTTCCCAAGTCGTCTCTCCCTGGTTTCCTTATTATTACTTGGGTGGTGGCAGCGAATTTTATCCCCAAAATCTAAGGTTTTTAGGATTTTTGTGGGGAAGTTTATACCAAAACCTGGTAAATAAGGTTTTGGAGGTACTTTTGCTGGTCCCCACTTCTGCATTTATCTTGCTAGAGTGGGGAAGGAGCCATGACAAAAGCTTTAACTTCTTTGAATCATAGTATCTACATTAGTTATTATCCACATCATTAAATAAGAAGCTGGCTCTCCCACGCAGCCGCGCGCAACCAGCGTGAATATTTAAATCAATTAAAATACTTTAAAAAACAACGATGGCAATTCTGCCAGGTCTGGGAGCTGGGGGTGTATTTCCTTGACAGGCTGGACACAGTCACGCTAGCCTTGGCTGAGCCAGCATGCTAAAATAGCAAGTGCACTGCAGCTGCACGGGCCACATGAAGAATTAGACTCTGTGTCCTCCATCCAGGACCCAAGGCATGTATACGAGCCTGCCCAGCCAATCCTACCCGGCTGTTCTTAGCATGCTAGCTCAGTCGCGCTGGTCCTGTTACAACACGCACAGTGGTTGAGCCACGACAAGCTCTGCACCTTGGCAGGGGGCTAGACTTGACCACCCGGTGTTCTGTAAATCAGCGCTAGTGTGTCTAGTAGAGCTAGAGGTGACCTCCTCGTCCCAAGGGTAGACATACCCTCAGTAGGGCCTGCAACTCAGACATTTCAGGGGCACTCCAGGTGAGACTTCCTGCTGCAACAAAAGGCACCAGGCCGGGCACACTGGGTTCCTGGGGCTCCTGCAATCCACGACAGACTAGAAAAGGGACATCTAAGCTCTGTAGGAGGCTGCTGGCCGCGGTAAGCACACAAGCGAAAGGCAGGAGAGTAGTGTTGGTGGCAAGAACAGGAGCTGTAAACGGGCCTCACCTGGGGTGCTGGCTGGCAGCACGGCGTAGGCTGCTGCCTTGGGTTTGTGGTGTTACTCGGGGCAGCTCTGGCAGGCTGTGGGAAAGGCTGGCTTTGCTGCGAGGAGCTGGTCGGGGTTGCTCCTCCGCATAGGGCTGTAACTCAACTTGCAGCACTCTGGGCTTGGCAGCCACGACCCGGCGAGGCGACCTGGGGCTCTTCGGGCTTTTGGCTGGAACGGGACAAGGGACACTGAGAGCCAGGGCAGAAAACAGAAACGCGGTGTCTAGCCCATGCAGGTGTCTTTCATGGCACGGATTCAGAAGGCGCTAATCCTGCCGGGCAACCTGGGTTATCTTAAGAAAAGGAAAAGATGTACAAGATGAAAAAGATGTGCATGAGAAGCCCCAGGCTTCACCATCCCACTGTCTCCACGCACAACACAGCCAGGGTAGCAGTGTTAAGAGACCTCCTCCGAGCCACACCCTCCCACCCATGGCCACTTCACACTGGGCGGAGAGCTGATATACACGACTGTCTGGCCCACGCAGTAACTCAGATGGTGTAACACCGGGATGCTGTGGTCCCTGGCCACCAAACGGTGGGATAGAATCACTTTCCTTCCCTCACCCGACCCACTCTCCTCACCTGCTCTGTCCACCTGGTATTTCCTGCATGGCATTCCCCTAACGCAGGAGGACACTGAGCATTGTAGCTCCTTGTAAACCCATTTGATAGTCGTCAACTGGCTCGTTGCATGCTCTAGCAACAGACAGAGGGAGGAGAGTTTGCAGACCAGGGCCCTTTTGGCAGCTCTCCCCCAGCCTCGAAACGAGAAGTATCGCTTCTGTTTGCACACTCACTCAAGCAGAACAGTGCCTGCCGCAACTGCAGATGGCTATTCACACTGAACGAAATATCTGCCTTGCACAGCTTTCCTCTGGGGTTCACAATGGGTCCTGAAAATGATCACTTGTGAGCGCAGCTCTAGGCTGGGACTGAACTCACGCCCACAGCAGAGATTGCCAAAGAGAGCGCCGCAGCCCTTTACCTGAGGGTACTGAACGTTGCTGTGCCAAAACGTCATCGTGCTTCTGGCGCCGCTTCACTTTCCAGTCGACCTCGTGAAGCAGCTTGTCTCGCAAGCTGAGGATATTGGGAAATTTCTTAGCCTTCTGCTGCTGCTGAGTCCTTATGAGGGAGCTCAGGTTTTTATAGACCTGAGCAGGAATCCCCTTGGAGGCCTAAAGCAGAGAGGATTATGGGTAACATGACAAACACCCCGAGATAATACTGACGCCGCTTCAGATGGTGAAACAAACCTTCTCCCTCACAGTCTCCATTACCCCTGACAGAGAACATGGCCTTCTCCAAACTACGGCCCTCATCCAACTTTCCAAGAGCTTCGCTGGACTTTGGATCTGGTCTTATGCCCACAGTATTCATCAGCCTAAAATGGGGACAGTCCCCCCAGTCAGGTGACCCAGTATCAGAATCCGCCTATCCGCGTGCCAGGGGCTGTCGTGCACGTGGGAACAGCCCCAGCCCAGAGAAACGTATGATGCCCTGAGGTGTGCTGCAGCCGGTATTTCTATGTGTGGTGCCCATCTGCACAGGCATCAATGCCCATAAAATGTATTCCAGTCAGGGATGAAAAAAATTAGAGGGGACCCCGCTTCCCATCCTCCACTCTTATCAGCATCACATGCACCCGTCTCCCTAGGACTGCAGCTGCTCTGAGCAAGGCGAGCCACGGGGTGCGTCTCACTGCAGATGAAGGTGTGATGGTAGCGGGGTGGATATACTCAGGCTACCATGGGTAGCCATAGCGGTGAGGATGCGGGGACCTGGGTCTTGGCGCGGGCGAGCAACAGGAATACACATCCAGAGCTCCTGGATGATAAGCCCTGGGCAGGGAAGGTCTACATGGTCCTTGTTATAATGGGATCCTGATCTCAGTCAGGGCCTCTACTTAGCCATCTATCAAGGGATGAGGAGGGAAGAGGCTGCACTGAAAAGAGAGAGATGTCTCTCTCCCCGCACCTTTGTTGGCTTCCTCTCTCCTGGCACTCACCTTCTTCACACCCATGTTCTCCAGCTTCTCCTCCAACGTCTCCTCCAGGATGGGGCGGAACTGCTTCAGCAGGCTGGGATTCTTCCGCAGGGCTTCCAGGAGCCTCTGCTTCCTGTCCAGGGTGTCCTCCAGGTCTGCGGCAAAACCCGAAATCACGAGGTTGTTAGTATCAAAGGCCAAGCCAGAGAGCCTGGGACCAGAGACTGGTCCCTGTCCCTAGAAGAAGATGGACTGATAGCTCCCTTTTCACCATCTGGGTCCTGTTTCAAGTTTTTCTTGATAACCACAAGGGCAAGACATATACGTACAAAAAGCTGAGATTTTAACCTTACCCAAGGATCCTTGGAGCTGCGGGCCCTCCGCAGGTGGCTACTGTGCTTCTGCCTTAATCTGTCCTTGTTACAACTTTTGTAATATCCCCCACCCTCCCCCACAGTGCCTTTGTTATTGGAAGGAAAATTATCCCCCAATATGATGAATAAGGTGGTGATCATATCATGTTTCACTGGGGAAATCGGGTGTTCAGTTGTGCGGTTATTGTGGTGCCGCACATTCACGCTATATTTCGCAGGTGGATAGCAAATTTTCCATCTAGCCTGATTTTGTTATAAATTTGGATTTTCATCTAAATGATTTCACCTCCTGAAGTGTCTACTTTCTTTGGGGAAAAAAAATGCTCCCAAACGGAAACGTTTTTGCCAAAAAATATTTAGACTGCTGCTCCCATGAGGCACCATGGTCTTCTCTTGGGATTCCCTGATGTGCCACCTCATGGTGCATCCTGGGAAGTGTAGTCCAACTCAGGAGCCTGGACTAGAGAGAAGAAAAGGAGCATAGGATGGCTGATTGTGATTCTAGGTATTTCTGGACGGTTCATGACACCACCTAATCTTTACTTTAAGGTAAATCTTTAATTCCTGGAGACTCTGGGAGAGTCCTGGAGGGCTCATGGCCCTCAGCATGAGGGCCCCAAACTACAACTCCTATGCGTCGCCACTGCAGTCTTACTACTTGGAAACACTTTGCTGTCCAACTAAATTATTTTTGTCCCTGTGGAAAAAGATGCAATGAAAATGTAGGATTTTTTTTTTCATTTTTGCCAAGCTTCTTCCCATGGTTGACCTTCTACTCTTGTCCTCACAGCACCTGGCTCCATACAGCTGGGTTTTGGCAGACCTGAATTCTCCCCAGAATTGTGCTGACATCACAGTGGTAATACCCTCTGGGTGCTATGGGATTGCACCGTGTTGGGATCAGAGGTACAGTCCCATTCTTTCTGACAGGAAGGCAACGTGGGCCTGAACGCAAAAAGGGTACCCTTGCTGAAAACATCAAGCCCCAAAGCACTCGGAGAAGGCTGTTTGCTGCGATGCTATTGCAGCCCCAATGACTCTCCTCTGCTTAACCTTGTGGAGGAGACAGCAAGGGCAGAGTACCCCATCCAAGGCCTGTTTTGTCTTGCACAGAATCACAGGGTTGGAAGGGACCTCAGGAGGTCATGCAGGCCAAACCCTGCTGAAGGCAGGACCAATCCCAACTAAATCGTCCCAGCCAGGGCTTTGTCAAGAGGGGACTTAAAGAGTCTGGGACGGAGATTCCGCTACCTCTCCGGGTAATGCATCCCAGTGCTTCACCAGCCTCCCGGGGAAATAGTTTTTCCTAATATCCAACCTACACCTCTCCCTCTGCAAATTGAGACCATCGCTTCTTGTTCTGTCACCTCTCACTACTGAAAACAGCCTCTCTCCCCCTTCTTTGTCATCCCCCTTCAGGAAGCTGAAGGCTGCTATCAAACCCCCCCCCCCCCCCCCACTCTTCTCTTTTGTGGACTAAATAAGCCGAAATCCCTCAGCCTCCCTCCATAAGTCGCGTGCTCCCTAACCATTTTTGTTGCCCTCTGCTGGCCTCTCTTCAATGTGTCCACATTCTTCTGTAATGGGGGCCCCTGAAGTGGACACAATATTCCAGATGTGGCCTTACCAGCATCAAATAATGACGAGAGAGTTGTGGCAGGCACTGAACTGAGGTTACCTGAAAGCCTGAACCACAGAACCCTCACTTTCCCTTCCATCCCTTAATAATTCCTCATTTTTCCATACACCGATCAATGTGCAAAGTCCAAGCGTGACACCAGGAGGGAAGGACTTTTGTCTGCGACAGATACCTTCCTCAGAAGACTCCTCTGGATCTGGTGCTCTGGGCGCTTGCTGGGGCACTGCAGAGGAGAGAAACCTTGGTTACTCAGCTAAAGACCCTAGTCACAACCTGGGAGGATAAGGAAAGCTTTTCTTCCATGAAAAGGAAGACCCATTCCTCTGATTAAAGCTATGGAAACTGTGGGTTTCAAAACTAGTATCACACCAGACGAGTACCTAGGCGGCCTGGGGCCTTCCATGATGTGAGGTGATGAGGCGGTTTGCCCCACTGGAGTCTGGTACTGTGACCTTGTGATGTGAGCTTACAACAAGTGGGTGCAGATTCTGGGCCTAAGCCAGCCAGGATTAAAAGATGGGGCCTGTCACTTTTACGTAGCAAGGCTTAAGTGCTCAGAGGGCCCAGGGGTGGGATGGGGTGGAGGGACAGGACTGCCAGGAGTGAGGCTGCTCCTACGGGACCATGAGGAAGCAGAGAGGAAAGCTCTCCAGCCAGCGACTGTTCCTGACTAAATAAGGAACAGACCAAGGTAGGAAGTGGTCCCAGGACAACTGCAATACAGATAGAGAATCCAACCCATAGTCAAGGTTGGGGCAGGTTCCCCTCACTGGCAAAGCTCTTTATGAGCGTCGCTGAGCCCAGCAAGGGGGCAGCAGAATGGGCCAAGAAGAAGCCCAGAGAAGGCAAAAGGATTTTGTTTATTTCTGCTATGGAAACTACAGGCCCTGGCCTTGGGATGGTTACAACTCTGGAAGGGGTGACCCTAAAATCCTGACCCGACATTTGAGTTACCCAACAAGCTGCCCTGGTCGGCGGGGGTGCTGGCCTGCAGGAGAGCTGAAACACCAGCCAGGCCACAAGGAAGTAAGTGCTTACTCAGGGAGGGGACTGCTACAGAGCTGGCAGGGAAGTCCTCAGAGCCCTCGGCTGCCCAGAGCGGGTTCTGAAAATCAGACGAGTCAGGGCTCTCTGCAGCTTAGCAGCCACAGCACCGGAAAGGAAGCCTTTGCTTTGCCTCGGCAGTGGGATGTGGGAAATCTCAGTGAGAGCATCTGAGCTGGAACAATTCCTTATTCTTGTGCAGCTGATTTCCCGGAACAAAGCATCACGTGGGAAGGGCTCTGGCTTTTCTTGACAGATCCTGATTTATGTCAGAGTCCCTAGGAGAAACTTTACACTACCTTCGCTACCTGCCACAGACGCTGTCTGCTGAAGGCAAGGTGCCCTCCCATCAGCATCAGTACCTCCACCTCCGCGTGAGGACAGCATCTCCTGCTGACACATCCCTAGAATGAACAGCCCTCTAGGTCACTTGGCTGTCTGCGTGTGTGTGTCTTTTTCATATCTCCGAGTGACGTAAGTCACCTCAACTTAAGCAGTCATGTAAACTAGCCCGTGGATGCAAGGGTCAGAAAACTTTAGATGCTAATGAGACAATTTGCATTCCCATTTTGCTGTGGAGAGAGATGACTTTGCATTTGAAGATGAGCAGCATCTCAGCCACTATGGAAATCTTATCGGTTCCCATTCTTATTAACCCCCCGCCCCCAAGACGGACCATTACCTTCAGCTTTGCTTGCAGACAGCATCTTGATCTGCAAAGAAACAATCTACCAGTATCACCATTCAAAAACGGTTTCTTTGGTCTGCAAAGGCTAGCAACATTTTTATCTCCCGCTGAAGTTTGCACCTCTGGGCACATCTTCAAAGGGTGCACAAAGTGTTTCGACAACCGGCCCAGGCACAAATTGAGCTCATCACACATGGGAGGGAGAGGTTTTAGCTAGGATTACATGCCACCCTAGATGGATGCCTTACCAGCAGACAAAAGGAAAAGCTGTATTAATTACATGCAAGTGCCTCAACGAAAGGTCTGGAAAAGAATAAGACAATCTCTGAGCCACAGCACAAAGATTGACCCCGTTATTCTGCTCATGCCAGCTCATTCCCACGTGTATGTGGAAAGGATATTTGTGACTTTGAGGGCCTTACAGAAAATGTCTGCACTTTGGGGCCACTTTCACTTTGCAGTGCCCCTAATGTAGACATGGCCCCTCTCCGGAACGGCTTTTTCCATCCAAGCAATTAATCCATCACCATGAGGAGCGGTGCTAGGTCAGCAGAAGTATTCCTCTATCAATTTAGCCACATCTACACCAGAGGTTAGGTTGTCTTTACTACAGAGCTCAGCCATGAGTCATGTACCTAGGCCAGCCTAAATCTGAAGGGTAGCTCGGGCCTCAGAACCTGATTTGACAAAATCACGTTAGCACTGGCTTCTGCTTAAATCCATCCCAAGCTGGTAAAACATGTAAGCAGGTCCTTCAAGTTAAGGAGGTGCGTAAATGCTTTGCTGAACCAGGGCCTCTGTCTTTAATTGCATCTTTCTCCTATTTCAGCTCAAGCACCAGCAGCGCTTCTAGTCAGGACCCTCCTCGCTCCTTATAACTGTTTGTCCATTTTTTGCAACTCTGGCCACTGCTGGGATGGAGTATGACACCTCAAGCTTTTCTCCCCCTTGCGAATGAAAACCCTCTGCTCATTTCTGGATAGCTGTCGTACATCAGCAGTTTGTACAACAGCTGAACTACGTCCAGCAAATGGGTCTCACTGAGGCCAGGGGCCTGTATGTTTCCCATTGGCTTAAAAAAAATCATACTTCCCAGGCACTCTGAAGCCAAAGCCTGTTACTGCCTGAGCTGATGATGAATTACAGGCCAGAGGCTGTGGCAGTCTCCTAGACTAGGTGCGGGTTAGCCTCTAGAGGGGGATAGAGAGCCGGGCTGTGTTCACAGGCCCACATGAACACGACATGCTTACCGTTTTCTCCTGCGACCGGATAACCCTGGTCTGCTCTTTCAGCTGAGCACTGAGCGAGCCCATTCGCTGTTGGAAACGGTCGGCAGCCATCTGTTGGTCCTGCGACAGGGAGGCCTGGAGTCTCTCATTTTCGCTCTTCAGCTGAAAGGGATAAGGAAGTAATTATGAGGCCTGGACATGCTGGGTATAAAATATGGTAAAGATACCATTTTTCCCGTTAATACAGAACCTGACAACCTCTAAAGTGAGGCAGCTTGTGGATTTTCACTTTGCCTTGAGATTTTATTTTGCACAGTGACGTTATTTATAAACGTCTGGCGCTCTCTTCTCCTGCTTGATCATAGGTTCAAATCAAGACCAAGCAGAGAGAGAAAAAAGAATGAAAAAATTTAAAGAAATCTATTCTCCTTGGGAAAATATAGTTTGATCAAAATAAAAAAAATCATGGGAAAGTGTCATCTTGACCTAGTTTTTAATGGAAAAATGTGAAAACGGGTCATTTCACTTTTGTGATTCATTTGATGATGAGACATCTTATCTGCATGCAGTAAAATATCTCACTGTGTTATTGAAACACGCTCGAAAGTATTAGCTACCCTATATATTTGACTTTAATATTTTGATCCAATTTGTCTTTATTACACTAAATTTAACGGGAATATTGCTATACTATTAAATATATTGAAATTCATATGTATAAATTGGATTTGTTTCAACTGTATTTAAGCTGAATCCATATTAATATTTTATTATTATTGAAATGAAACATATCAATGTTCACACATTTACATTTCACAAGAAATTTCAAAGCGCTAGAATTTCCCATGAAGTGGAAATTCTATCTTGCAATCAATTATACAGTTTGAATGCACCCTCAGGACCTGATGGGTGCCAAACGAGAGAATTTGCTGGACCACGGCAGGTCAATATTGTGTTGCACATGACCAACACTTTCACTGCTTACTGGGCTCTTAGGAGACATTTGGGGTAAATTACAGCTAACTAACGGCACAGAACACTGAGAGCCAGGACTGGGGGTTGTATAAAAACTTTACAGGACCACGGGAAACGTGGCCACACCCGCAAGGGGTTGTCTGGCTAACTAAAATCATGCTGGATTGCAGATGTTGCTGGACGAGATAGTGCCAGAGTAGAGAGGTTCAACCTGTAGTAGAAAGTGACGCACAGTTGCTGCTGTCTGGTGTTGCTTGCTGCTCTCTGTGAAATGTCAGTGGATGGTCACTGTCCACTTCGGGAAGCACACACAGGTGCATCACCAAGTTACTGTCACAAATAATGGCATCACGGAGGACTTCCCATTGACTTAACTGGAGTCAGACGGGGTCGTTACATTTCAGTCACGTTTTTGTTTACTCTAACGAGTCTTCACGCAGCTCTGTAATGTCTTTCTAGTGCAGGGTGGCCAAGACAGTATTTCAAAAATAAAGAAGGATTTTCTTAATACGTCTGCCTCCTTCTTCACCCTCTGCTACCATCATCATCCTCATCATCTTCATCCTCATTATGAAGTAGTCACCCACGTGCACCAGGACTATTTCTTGCCGCTTTTTGCAGCACTCAGTAACTACCAATCTTGTTGCACAGAGATGGAAAAATAACTGATGTCTCTTATAACAAGAGGCTCTTGGGTCCCCATTGCACTCCCTCACCGTAAAGCCCCTCGAGCTGCCTTGTAAGGAAGCTGCTATAGAAAAAGGACATCAGAATGGCCACCCAGTGCTGAAGACGAGGAAGGTGAGAGTAATGAGGAAGGCAATGGCTGACATCCAGGTTGCTCTGCCTGGGATGGTGCAAGTGCAGATGTGTCAATGGACTTTCTGTATTCTCTCTGTCCACCTTGCTGAGCGAGTGTGTGTAACATTACGGAATGCGTAACGCCATTATTTATGGTCGATATAAAAGAGTTCCTATCGTGTGAGTGTTCCATCAGTGCACTTCGGAGCTCCTAGCCATTGAAAAATTTTAGTAATAACCTAACTGGGCTTGATCTCGGGACACGAACCTGTCAACCCCCCCGAGGATTATACGGGAATCGTTGGATTGGACTACAGATGTGAGGGCAGGTGGCAGATGCGGGATCTTACCGAGTGCCTCGGGAACTCATGACTGATGTGCTGTCTCTGGAAGAACCCCAAGTCATTGCTTTTAGCTTCCGCCTAACACTTACCTCTTCCTTTTCCACCCGGTGCTCCGTCTGAAGCTCCCTCAGCTTCCTCTTCCACTCCGTTTTCTGACAAATCAAAAACACCATCTGTTTTGGTTTTTTTTTCCTTCTCCCTCAGTTTGGCATGAATGTGCCGTTATTCATTGTTACTGCTATTCAGAGGTGTGGGAGATAAAGGCTGGTCCATTCTCTAAGCTACCTACTCCAAGAGCTGTCCCCAAGTTGCTTCAGCAAAATAGTGTAAGAAGCCCTGCAAGGGATGGTTATGGGTTAAGCTTCCACCAGGGAAAGCTTCTTTCCCCCCCATGAATTGCAGATCAGTTATGCTCTGGAGGAGGAGGGCTTACAATCCTCCTGCAGAACAGTGCAGACTGGTAAAGTCGCTCGGCCATGATTCAGGAAAGCACCTGGTACTGAGAACATGCTAAAAATGAAGCCCAGGCCCACTGCTCTTCTGAAAGGGAGCCCAAGGGTGCCCCGAAATGGCACACCAGGCAGGTTGCTGGCGTTCCCCTGCCTGCACTATGTTGCACAGTCATGCAAGAGGTCCTCACAGCTGGCTGAAGGGGAGCTGATCGGAAACAAGCCCTTCCACACTTTGTCACCTGCAATTCCATCTTCTCCCTCAGGACCTGGAGCTCTCTCTGAGTCTGTGCCCACTGCTGCTTGTCCTCTGAGTCATCATCCCGCAGCACTCCCAGATTGGATGCCACCTGGCTTTTGGCCCGCAGCTCCTGCAGTTTCTGGAGAGGAAGAAAGGGGGTTATTTCCACCTGTGCCAGATTCTAGCTAGCAATGGTACCTGCTGGGGAAGACTCTCAAGCACTGACCCACAGAATCATAGAATCCTAAGGCTAGAAGAGACCTCAGGAGGTCACCAAGTCCAGCCCCCTGCCCAAAGCAGAATCAACCCCAACTAAATCATCCCAGCCAGGACTTTGTCAAGCCAGGACTTAAAAACCTCGAGGGATGGAGATTCCACCACCTCTCTTGGTAACGCATTCCAGTGCTCCACCACATTCCTGAGCCGCGTCTACACGTGCACACTATTTCGAAGTAGCAGCGGCAACTTCGAAATAGCGCCCGTCACGTCTACACATGTTGGGCGCTATTTCGAAGTTGAAATCAACGTTAGGCGGCAAGACGTCGAAGTCACTAACCCCATGAGGGGATGGGAATAGCGCCCTACTTCAACGTTCAACGTCGAAGTAGGGCACGTGTAGACGATCCGCGTCCCGCAACATCGAAATAGCAGGGTCCTCCATGGCGGCCATCAGCTGGGGGGTTGAGAGACGCTCTCTCTCCAGCCCCTGCGGGGCTCTATGGTCACCGTGTGCAGCAGCCCGTAGCCCAGGGCTTCTGGCTGCTGCTGCTGCAGCTGAGGATCCATGCTGCATGCACAGGGTCTGCAACTAGTTGTCGGCTCTGTGGATCTTGTGCTGTTTAGTGCAAGTGTGTCTGGGAGGGGCCCTTTAAGGGAGCGGCTGGCTGTTGAGTCCGCCCTGTGACCCTGTCTGCAGCTGTGCCTGGCACCCTTATTTCGATGTGTGCTACTTTGGCGTGTAGACGTTCCCTCGCAGCGCCTATTTTGATGTGGTGCTGCCCAACGTCGACGTTCAACGTCGACGTTGCCAGCCCTGGAGGACATGTAGACGCTATTCATCGAAATAGCCTATAATAGCTATTTCGATGTAGCGTGCACGTGTAGACGTAGCCCTGGGGAAGTACAGTTTTTTCCTAATATCCAGTCTAGACCTCTGCAACTCACTTGCTAAACTGCTGCACGGCCTGTCAGATGAGAGTGTTTGGCCTTAGAAAACTGTTCTTCTTGAGGTGAGACTTACCCTAAAACTAAAGACGGAACTGAACCAGACACAAGGGATGATGCCTCAATGCTGTTTTCAAGTCAGTATTTCTCTCCATTCTGAGAAGGATCCTCTGTGTTACCACACTGGGGGCAATGGAATGAGTTAAAATGCCAGGGCTAACTCAGGGATGGAACATCCCGGGCACCGAGCTCTGAAATCCCATAGACTCCCCTCAGGGCTTATTTCTCCATTGTCACTGTTTTGGGCTTTAGTCTCTCTCTCTTTTTTTTTTCTTTGCCACACCAAGAAATATCAGTAAAACTAGGAAACGATCTCCTCCCCGTCCCCATTTGTACAAAGGGAAGTTACACTTACCAGCCTGCTGATGAATTCATCCTTGCCAGCTTTTGAGGTTTGGTTCTGACCTGATGGCACTCACGAGAAAACTCAGTGGGCTGTACTGAAGCCAACACAGGAAGAAAGCTGAGCATTTCCTTCAGAACAGAATGCTGACCCTCCCCTTTCACTCACCCCTTCTAAGGCAGAGTTCTTGCTGGAGATTTCCTTGAATTCTGTCAGGAACAACTGCCTCAGGCCGTCCATTTCTTTCTGAAACTTTGTCCTCTCCTCCTCTTTCCATCTCTCAAACTCTCTTCTTCCCTCTTCCTCTCTCTGGTGAACTTTCTCTGCTTCCTGCCAAGGAAACAAACTCTGAGAGAAAACCACAGCCTGGCTGATGATTCAGACCCCACCTCCTCTCTGCCCTGCTTTCAATGAAATGAGCTCCAACAGTCACACTTCAGAGCAGCTGAACGATCCACGAGCACAGGTGATGAGCCCTATAAGGCATCCTGGTATCAGGCATAATTATACCAGCTTACGTGCAGCCTTACTAGCGCTTTGACCAGTATAACTACATCAGCATAAAATCACACCCCAACTGACACACGTACATAACTATAGAATCATAGAACTGTGGGACTAGAAGGGACCTCAAATGGTTATCTACACCTGTCCCTGCACACAGGGAAGGACTAAATACTATTTAGGCCATCCCAGACAGATGCTTGTGTAATCCACTCTTAAAAGCCTCCCATGATGGAGATTCCATAACCTCCCTATGCAATTTATTCCGGTGCTTCTTGTCCTATCGTCAGAGGTTAAAAAGACAATTTGTCTCCTTCCTCCTTGGTAACAAGTTTTATATACTTGAAAGCTGCTATCATGCCCCCTCTTAGTTCTCTCTTCTTCAGACTGAACAACAGTATTTTTTTTTCGGTCTTCCCTCATAGCTTATGTTTTCTAGATCTTTAATCATTTTCGTTGCTCTCCTCTGGTCTTCCTCCAATTTGTCCACATCTTTCCTGAAATGTGGCACCCAGAACTGGACACAAAACTCCAGCTAAGGCCCAATCATCACAGAGTAGCACAGAAGAATGATGTCATGACGTCTCAGGTCTTACAACACTCCTGTTGATACGTCCCAGAATGATGTTGGGTTTTTTTTTTTCCCCAACAGTGTCACACTGTTGGCTCATATGCACTTTGTGGTCCACTATGACCTTAAATCCCCTTCCACAGTACTTGTTCCTAGACAGTCACTTCCATTTTGTAGGTGTCCCTTCCTAAGTGGAGTATTTTGTATGTGTCCTGATCGGATTTCAGCCCATTTACTTTCTATCCTTGGCCCAGCATCTCCAGATCATTTTGAATTTTAATCCTGCCCTCAAAGCCCTCACAACCCCTCCCATGTTGGTGTCATTCACAAACATTAGGAATAATCTCTGTGCCATTATCTAAATCACTGATGAAGATGTGGACCAGAACCAGACCCAGAACTGATCCTTGTGGGACCTAACTCCATATGTCTTTCCAAGCTGAGCGTGAACCACTGTTAATTACTCTCTGGGAATGGTTTTCCAACCAGTTATGCCCCCACTGTATGGTAGCTCCACTTCGTTGGATTTCCATGGTTTCACAAAACAAAAAAAGCCGTCCTGTAGCACTTGAAAGACTAACAAAATAATTTATTAGGTGATGAGCTTTCCTGGGACAGACCCACGTCTTCAGAGCTGGAAAATTCTGTAGCTATTCCCATGGTTTGCTTATGAGAAGGGCATAAATTACCCAGAATTCTGAGTGGGCTTGTAGAGCCTACACAGTCCCGGCGCATGGCTCTGGTACCCAAGCTATGGTGAAACCTATGTCCTCTACATCTACAACCAGTGGCAGTCATCCCCTGTGACTGCAGTGTGTACACGTCCTTAGGCTTATCACTGCAAGAACAGGTGTGTGGAGCTGGCCTTGGGCTAAAACTGGTATAATAATATTAGTCAGACTCGATGACATTTTTGTAATGGCAAATGCCCTCACGTGGCTGTAGTTACACTGGCACAGAGGCCATCTGTCAGTATGTTTTTTCCACGTGAGGGCCTCGTATAAGTGACACCAGCTAGATCACCCTCGGCAGAGCTTGGACCTCCCTGGTCCAGCACCCAAGAGGCCTGACCAGTCCCAAAGGAGAGAATTTGCTGGACCAGAGGAGGTCCGTTCCGACACTTCTTCTGCCACTGGGCTCTGCTGGGTTCCCAGCTCTGTGGTAAGCCCCAGCGGCCAGCCTCGAAGGGTTCTCTGGTCCAGGTGCTCTCTGGTCCGGCAACATACATGGTGTTGCTGGACCACAGATGTCACCAGAGCAGAGAGTCATGGACCAGAGGAGGTTCAACCTGTAATAGCCTCATCTCCAGTAGGAGGGTTTGCAGCACAGCAGTGACTGTATACACCTGTATAGTGCCCCCCAGGGAACCTTTTCCACCAAAGACTAGACCTGTGTTTTACGTGAGAGTTTGTTTGTAAAGGAAGGTTACTTTTAGGACATACCAACAATTTTTCCCATAGATCAGCTTTTTGGCTTTTGTTGCAGATTGTCCGTGAAAGTTTTCAAAGTTTTCCTTGATGTTGGAAAAATTTCAGTGGGTTTTTCATTTTGTTTCAGGTCAAAGAAAAATAAATGCTGCCCCATCTTCCCCTTCCACCTCGGTTTTCCCCAAATCCTTAGAAATATGCTCTTCTGCCATACCTGAACCCTGCGCTGAGGCTCACTCTCTCTTTCAATTTCCAGCTGGGCGTGGGTCTCTTTCAGCTTCAGTCTTAGTTCTTGAATCTCGTCCTCCATTTGCTTCATCTGCTTCTTCTTCTCTCTCTCTGTGAAGGCCATTCAAAACAAAGAACCATGAGCGATGGCCTGGATTGCCAGAGGCTTCTGCTGTGGCTTATATGGAACTTTTAGGATCTGATCCTCCTTTCATCGGAGCCAGTGGCAAAACTCTCACTGACTTTAAATCTTCAGGATCAGCTTGTGAATCATTTGCCCCTGAAAAGTGGCTCATTTGTGGACTAAAGTTTGCACTTGTTCAGATTGGTAGGAAAATTAAAAATGCCAAGCAGGAGAGGGTTTGATTGTTGTTCTGGTTTTTTTTTGTTTTGTTTTGTTTTCAATTGCAGGTTGTTTTGAACAGCTGCTTAAAATGTAAAATCAGTTTTTTAAGTCCCGGCTTGACAAAGCCCTACCTGGGATGATTTAGTTGGGGTTGGTCCTGCTTTGAGCAGGGGTTGGACCTGAGGTTTCGTCCAACCCTGTGATTCTGTGAACCTGTGTGGAAGACACCACTGCCCTCTCCTGGACAGACTGTACATCACAGCAAGCTGGAGAGCCCTCCTTGAGCTCCGCTTGCATTTTTTGTACACAAGGTAGCCATTTCTTTCCTTCAGGCAAGCAGTTTCTGGCTAGGGGAACATGTGACAATGGTGTCTCCGGGGGTCCGGTTCTGACTTCTCTAATCTGCCAAGTTGAAGTATCAGAATTCTGGTCTTGGCAAGTGACTAAATGAACCGCAAGACATCAGAGAGCTTTACAAAGGAGAGCAGTAGCACCACCTCGATTTTGGAAATTGAGAAACTGAGGCACAGAAGATGACAAGTTCACACAGCAGACCTGCAACGGCATCAGGCTTAGACCTTAAATCTGAGTGCCAGGCCACTGTTACAGCCACGTGGCAACACAGCCTCTCCTTTTTATTGATTTATTTATGCCTAAAGCAGATCACTGTATGTTTTTCAACGCGGAGCTCTTTCATTTGACACACACGCTTCATTGCTGATTTTGGATTTTCAGCAGTGCAGGTGGCATTTTTTAAACCTGGCCATCCCATGTTAGCCACATAGATCCATATCTACGAACCAAAATATGTGGCTTCCCTTTCAGTGGGGCTGAGTTTCCCTGCCATTGGGTTCCCTGGACCTCGCACAGCCCTGGGTCCTTCTGGCCACATCTACACAACAAAGTTATTCCAAAATAATACAAGTTATATCCGAATAACTTTGCTCTCAGCTACACTACGCACACTCTATTTTGAAACAAATTCAAAACTAAACAAATAAATTCGAAACAGCAGGTGCATTAGTCCAAAATCTGCAAACCTCATTTCACGAGGAACAGTGGCTATTTAGACATAGTTATTTCAAAATAGTTGCTGTCAAGACATGGGACAGAGCTTATTTTGAAATAGCTGTACACACTGTTCCCTGTCCTAACACAGCAACTATTTCAAAATAAGCACTATATGTTTGGACAGTGTATTTTGAAATAGCTACACGCTACTTGGAAATAAGTTTCTGTGTGTTGTGGCATTATTCCAGAATAATTATTCTGGAGTAACTTACTCTGAAATAGGCTGAAATAGTCTGTCACCTCTTGTGAGTGGACAGAATATATGCTTCTCCCACCAACAGACTGGATCCTGGGTAGCAACGCACCATGATTACTTCTGCAACTCAGTGATCCAGCAGATGCCTCAAAGTACTATTGACTTTAAACAATCAGTGGTGGAAAGAAAGCCAGCCTTAAGAACAGTAAAATGTGCCGCGTGTCCATATGGCTTATCCCCTGCAGCTGGGAGGCTCAAAGCCCTTCAGAAAAGGAGACCAGCCCAGTCCCTTACTCACCAGCGTCGCTGGCCTCGGTGTGCCTGCGCTGAACATGGGCTTGGAGGTAGGAGTAGTTCATGAAGGCCTTGTCACACAGCTGACACTGGGCATGAGAGGATGTGAATGAGTGAAAGCGGTCAGATGGTGAGCATTGTGTCCTCCCCATCCCACCCCGCCCCAGACAAAATGGTGTCGTGCCGCTGGCTGAAAGCAGAGCTCCCGATTGCTTGGATAACTGTGTCAGAACCTTATCACAGCCCGATTCTCAGGTGCCTCTTTACTCAGAGGCCCACAGGGACTCTGTCAGAGGGTTGGAGAAGAAGCAGCAACCCAAGAAGAAGATTCCTGACTGGTCAGGCTTGCAGGAAAAACTTTGGGCAAGAGTTCAGCAAAAAGAATCAATACTAGCCACAGAGCAGCGCAGGAGGAAAAGAAGAGCTTTCAGACAGATATCCAGGCTGAAAGAAGGACTGGGGAGAACGCAGGTTGGTTAACAAATGAGGAGGAGGGTGACTTACTGATTCAAAGATGGCTGAAATACTGTAATTTAAGAACAAACGGTGAATTGGAAGAAGCAAGAAGTAACTCCAGAGCCATAAGTAAGGAAGAAAGAGTTGCGGCTAAGAGACGGCTTAGGATAGATGAGTATAAATCCAGTAGTTACAGGGTGTGCATTGCATAGCGGTAAAGCAATCAGCTGATCAGTGTGGAGATGCACAGGCAGTCACAGGTTTTTAATAATTACGGATAAGTGAGGAGGTAGAGTAAGACTGTAGGGAAGAAATGTGCTACAGGCTGAACCTCTGAAATCTGTGACTCTGTTGTCCGGAATGACCATGGGGAAGGTTGGACCAGAGAGCTCTGGCAGCCTGGAGTCGGGGCCAGCTGTCAGTCAGTGGCTGGGAACCCCAGCACAGGGCCACCTGAGCTGGCAACAGGGGTGGTGGCACCATTCAGGGAGCTGCAACTGGGGAGCGAAAAGCAGCAACTAGGGCGGGGGAGTGGTGGCCGGGGAGTGGTGGCCTGCAGTGTGGGCCATGAAGAGGTGGCCAAGGCCAGGGAGCAGGAGCAGGGCCTGGGCCAGGAAAAGATGGCTGGGGAGCTGTGGGTGGCAGCTAGGAGGGGCTGGGCCTAGCAGCTGGGAAACAGCTGGTGGCCAGGAGGGGAGTCTGTAAGCAGGGTGGGAGGCCAGCAGAGGATCATTAAGCTCCCCTGCTCCAGGACCACTCTGGTCCCATGGGTGCTGGCCCAGAGAGGTACCACCTGTACCACTTTCCAAAGAAACAGTGATCCTGGCACTTCCTCTCATATAGCCATCTTTGTTATTGTATGGTCCACGGGACTATAGAAGCTGAGGACCGCAGCCGGGATCACAAAGGGCCTTTGGCAGCACCACTCCTAATTTTTAGGTATCTGGGAAATCCCAGGAACACACTGGGATCCACAGAGCCTGAGCGATGCACCCAGACCCCTTATGCAGCGAAAGGGGAGAGAGAGACCCCTCAAACTGGGCTCCACAAAGCCAGCGAGCTAGCCGGGGAACTAGCTAAGCTATTCAACGGGGCATGCTGAGGAGAAACACCTCTCCGGGAGCTGAGCAGTTCACAAACCTGCCTCCCTCTCCACAAAACTGCCCCAGAGGAAAGTGGGTGGATCTCCTCCCTTAAATATTTCAGCACAGTTGTTAAAGCGCTCAGCCCTAACGTGGGCCACCCCAGCTCAGCGGCCTCCAGTGCCTGGGGGCGGAGGGGTAGGATTTGACCAGGGGTCTGCCACCTCTTAGGGGACCGCCCCAAGCACTGGGCTGGAAAGCAGTCCTCGCCGGCTCCGGCCCAGCTGCGGGTTAAGGAAAGAGGAACAACATCAACAGGAGAGGCTGAGGAGACCCATGGAGAGCATCTCCCAGCCCAGTGGTTCAGTGGGCTCACCTGAGACATCAGTTCCTTCTCCTCAGCTGGCAGAGGGGAGGTTTGGCCAGGGCCTCCCATGACTGAGCCACCAGCCCAGCACTTACATCGTGAGGAACAGGGGGAGCAGCCAGTGGAACACTTCACCGGAATCAGAGCCTAAAGGGGCTGTTTTCTGTAGAGAGCCTGATGCAGGACATGGTCACCTACAGCGGTGGGGGACTGAATTTCCCCTGCTGCTGAGGCCAGGGGGGGAAGTCTCCTTCCCCTCACACCTCTAGGAGAATTACGGCTCAGAGGTTATTTCTGGCCCTGGCCCCAGAGCTCACCTTGTGGTAGTTATTGGTCCCAGCCTGCAAGAGGAGCTGTTGGGTGGCAATCATCTTCTTCCGCCGCCGGTTCTCCTCCTTCACTCCCTTCAGCTCCTCCGCCTGCTTATCCTGCTCCTGCTTGGCGCACTTCAGCTCCTCCAGGGCTGCCTGCAGCTGCTTTTCCTGGAGCGCCACGCTGGCACTCAGGTAATCCTGCGAGTGCAGCAGGTACTCAATGGTCAGCTGCGCCATCTTCAGGACCTTCAAGAGCACCGGGTCCACAGGCTGCTGGCAGTGCGGGCACTTCTCCGCGTCCAGGTTACAGAAGGTAACGCTGGCAATGTTCTCCTGGAGCGTGGCCACATCCAGCTCCCGAGCCACCCGCTCCACATCCAGGGCACTGAAACGCCTCCAGTCAAGGGCATCTCGGCGGGACTGGAATTTGAAGACGGGAATTCCCCCAGGATTGGCCAGCGTGTTCCCAGAGACAACCCCCCTTGTTGGGTAGCTCAAGGGGGTGGTGTGTCCTGGCATTCCCAGCCACGTAGTTCTATAGACAGCACAAGGCAAAGGGTAGTAGATATTCTGCAAGAAAGGCTGAAATGTAAGGAGAAAAAGGCTGGTGAGTTCATTTACCGTTCTCAGTTCTGCATCAGCCGTGTGCACTGACTGATCTGCCTCTCTTTCACACACTGTTCTTCATGGTACCACACGCTTCTGACTGCTTTCAAACATCGCATGTGAAGCAGATACATTAACTATATTTAAAAACGGCAAGATTCTTTCTTTGTGACCTCCACCGGCCAAAACCACTTTTGTGTGTGTGTGTTACTGAGCTCTGACTTGAAGTTATTATATACAAGAGCGATTCTATAAACAGGCTTAAATTTAATTTAAAAATCTACACATCTCTCTCTATACTTTCAAGGAATCTTTCTCATTAGCCTTGGGAGCTGGAAATTCTGCTGGGGATTAACATCCACAACCTGTAAAATGTAGCAGCTATTTAAAAAATTAAATCAGGACATGGGTTTCAGGAGTCTAATATTCTGCTCTCAGTGTTTGCATTCACCCTGGTTGGGTGGGTGGGGGGGAATCCCTGAGGTCCTATATCCTGCTGAGAAGTTATTTACCAAAATGGCTATTTATAAAATGCTACATACCATATCTTCAGATCACATCTGAACACCAAGAGGATTAACAACAGAGAACTGTGCAGAGTAACAGTGTGTTTCTAGGTGTGTCATGCAACAGAAACAAGACTCCTAAGAACAGCTTATTGCAGACTTACACCATGGCCAGGCCAAGATCTCCAGGTGGTTAAAGTAAACCTGCATCCATGGTCTGAAATTGTTTGAGGGTTCAGTGTGTGTGGGGGGGGGGTGTCTGATGCAACAGGGCCAGGACACAGCACGCAAGTTGGGGCAGAGGTGGGAATGTATCACAAAAGCAGACCTCAGTCAGATCTTTCTGAACCTCTGTCCAGGCTGAGCCCCCAGGGTCATACAAGGTAGTCCTTGTTCACATCCTGTAGCACACTTAAGCCGTGTCTACACGTGCACGCTACTTCGAAGTAGCGGCACTAACTTCGAAATAGAGCCCATCACGGCTACACGTGTTGGGCGCTATTTCGATGTTAACATTGACGTTAGGCGGCGAGACGTCGAAGCCGCTAACCCCATGAGGGGATGGGAATAGCGCCCTACTTCGAAGTTGAACGTCGAAGTAGGGGACGTGTAGACGATCCGTGTCCCTCAAAATCGAAATAGCGGGGTCCGCCATGGTGGCCATCAGCTGAGGGGTTGAGAGACGCTCTCTCCAGCCCCTGCGGGCTCTATGGTCACCGTGTGCAGCAGCCCGTACCCCAGGGCTTCTGGCTGCTGCTGCTGCAGCTGGGGATCCATGCTGCATGCACAGGGTCTGCAACTCGTTGTCGGCTCTGTGGATCTTGTGTTGTTTAGTGCAACTGTGTCTGGGAGGGGCCCTTTAAGGGAGCGGCTGGCTGTTGAGTC
The DNA here is from genome assembly GCF_033958435.1 of Carettochelys insculpta. Classification (NCBI taxonomy): domain Eukaryota; kingdom Metazoa; phylum Chordata; order Testudines; family Carettochelyidae; genus Carettochelys; species Carettochelys insculpta. The sequence continues at coordinate 3,344,632 of NC_134146.1, read as the reverse complement.
CGCCCTGTGACCCTATCTGCAGCTGTGCCTGGCACCCTTATTTCGACGTGTGCTACTTTGGCGTGTAGACCTTCCCTCGCAGCGCCTATTTCGATGTGGTGCTGCCCAACGTCGATGTTGAACATCGACGTTGCCAGCCCTGGAGGACGTGTAGACGTCATTCATCGAAATAGCCTATTTCGATGTCGCTACATCGAAATAAGCTACTTTGATGTAGGCTTCACGTGTAGACGTAGCTTTAGAGACTCTTGGGCCACATCCTCAGCTGGTGTAAATCAGCATCAGTTCATTGACTTCAAAGGTGAGGATGTACCCCTGAGGGAGGATCCATGCCATGTGCTTCTCCTGAGCTGTGCCCAAGGGGGTGAAACAGGGAGTGACATGAGGCAACAAACAGAGGGTGAGTCACAAACCGTCCATCTGAGTGAACTGGGCCAAGTTCTTCCCTACTGGAGCCTTACAAAGCACAACCTCTCTCCCCTCGTGGTGTGCGTCCTGGGCCTCACGTAACCGCACCGCAGGAGGACTCCAACTTCACACCTCGCGAGCTTAGTGCACGAGCTGCTACACCAGGGGTCAGCCACCTTTCCAAGGTGGGGTCCCGAAATTTGACCTCTGTGTACGGTCTGAGCGCCAGCGATACTTTTTATAGTCACTAATAGTCCTACTTACAACAGCGCCATTAATAAATAAATGAAGAGGCAGAGCTTTACCTCTTAGGCCGTGGTTAGTAGCATTAGCTGGTCTTTTGTTAATCCACGGGTGCTATGGCCTTGAGCGAGCTCCAGCTGCATGGGGGAGCAGGGGCAGGGCTGAGCTCCCGCCTCACATGCCAATGAATACTGGCCCCTGTGCCAGGAGCTGCTGAGCCCCGTTCAACAGTTTGAGCTAAAAGCCAGATGCCTCTCAGCAAAGGCCATGGTGGAGACTCCTTCTCTCTCTCTTCTGTACGTGGTCTAAGCGTCACTGTGTGACAATTGCTCCCCAGTACTTATGATGAGAGAAACTGAAAAATACTATTTCTTTTTTTTTAAAGGGGCAAGTATGCCCCAGGTAGAAGGGAAACAAGCGCGGAGTGACCACACAGTAGCTTAGCTTGTAACTGGGCACAGGGGGAGAAAAGCTGGTGACTTCAGGTTTCCATGGGCTAAGTCCTCTCTTCAGGGACAAGGTGTTTGCAAGTGGCTTGCTCTAATGCCAGGACGGGTGCTGGGCGAAGGGTTTGCCAGAGCTGATCAGGGAGCTGCTGCGTGTGGCACTTTACCGAGCTAAGACCAGAACCACGTACAGTGACTGGTGAAATGTGGGGGTGAGGAGTGTCGGAGATATGGCCACGGAGGGTCTGAAAGAAGGAGGAGACAAATCTGTGGGGACTGTCCCCCCCGATCACTAGGAAATTTCTGTGGACTTTGGTGACCCCACAGAGGCGTACAGCCCAATGAGAAAACCTGGAGGTGGGCTGGTAGCCTGCTAAGGTGTTTCTGGAGCCTGGGGCCTGAGGAAGCTGTGTAGAGCTGCCCATACACTTGGGCAGAGGTGTGTGATCAAAACGTTTGAGATTCAGGACCAGGCATACTATAGCACTGCCACACCAGGCCCACACGCAGAAGGGGCCGATAACGACTACATGGGGGCCCACAAACATTTCTGGTGCCAGCCCAGCAGGACTGTACTCTCTCTGTCACACTCGCCAAAGAAGATCAAGGGCACATTCTCGTGTACTGTACTTCGATCAACACTCTATACGCCATTATGTGCTTACAATGCCCCTATACAACGTACATTGGACAGACTGGGCAAAATCTTCGCCAAAGAATGGAGACAGAGTGGACATCTGGAATCTCAATACACATAAGCCGGTCAGTAAATGCTTCACTGGAGTGGGCCATTCTGTAAAGACCTGAGATTGTGTGTCTTCCAACAAAGAGACTTTAAAACCAGATTCCACAGAGAAAGTTCTGAATTGGGATTCATATTCAAATTCGACACATTAACACATGACATGAGCAGAGACACCAACTACCTCAGGTTCCCTTGCTTTGATGCTCCTAATTATCTCAGGCGGGACACGTAACATCCCCCCACCTCTCACCCTCTTCCTTCAGTCCTACGTACTTGATTTGTCAGTTTGCATTGCCGTTTTCTGGGGGACCTCCGTACTTATAAATGTCAGCCTGTACTGGGAGTGAGATTGATCTGATGAAGTGGGTCTGTCCCACAGAAGCTCATCACCCAGTAAATCATTTTGTTAGTCTTTAGTGCTACCTTTCTGCTGCTTTGTTTTGTCACAACAAGAGGTATTATGCTAGAACGCTGTGTTCTCTATATGGCTGTTTTTCTGCGGTAGCCCTGCAGTTATCTTTGGTATCTATAAACAGTGCAGGACACTTCCCACAGGGCTGTTACCTGAGTAACCATAACAACAGGCGTTGATAACCCCAGGCTAGAGGGGGTTGCCTGCAGCTTTCTGTTTCCGTCCCCAGATCATATTGCAGGTCACAGTGCATGGCCGTCCTGCTCCCAGGCATCCTTTTTATTTGTCACAGCAGCAGGGAAAGAGACGTTTCATTACAGGACACAGCCGCACACTGGTTCATCTCAGCTGGCATGCACCCAGCTGTGCCTCCCTGTCGTGAGCCAGGGCTGGGGTTTGTGCCTGGCTCAATGGGGTGCTGATCTCAACCGGCACTGCTAGACTCTGCCACAGGGCAAACCATAAATACGAAATGAATACTGAGCACTACTTCCGCAGGCCACAGATACTGACGGGGAGAGAGAACTGTCACAAGTGCTCATGGGGAGCTGAGCCGCATTTCCTCTGTGCCTCGGATGCAGGAAAAGAGTCTTAGCCAGTGGGGAAAAGGGTGAAAAGGGCAGTGGCTCGGGCAGTGAGCCCACAGCCCCATCTGGACTGCGGTCCTGGGTCCCCTGCCCCCAAAGCTGCACCCAGCTCCAAGCCCCTTTGAAAAGCTGAGTCCCAGGGTGACAGACCACCCAATCCTCCTCTTAGTGACACCAGTGCAATGAGGGGCCACTCCCTTCACCTCCAGGTGGTCTCCACACATGGGTGTAGGTGACACTGTCACCCACACACCTCGGTGTGGTTCACTGTCCCATGTAGTGGCACCTAGACCGCTTACAGAGAGAAAGAAAGAGCCTCTTTTGCAGCCTTAGCTGCAAGCCCACTAAGTTCCCGAGTTCCTAGAATCGAGTCCTCCTACTGGTGGTTGCACAAAGTCTTTGTCATGGAAGTTCAACATCTAAAGGTAGAATTATGTACCAAAATAACTGCATCCAAAAATAAATCAATGTGAAATGTTAGACCTTAAAAGTCCACTCAGTCCTACTTCCCATTGAGACAAATGCTCCGACAAATAAGTTTATTTACAGTTGCAAGAGATAACGCTTCCCGCTTCTTATTTACAATGTTGCCTGAAAGTCACGATAAGTATTCGTATGGCACTAAGCGATTGGCAGAACAAGAAGCAGGACTGACTGGACTTACAGCTCTCAAGTTTTATATTGCTTTTGGTTTTGAGTGACGTTATATAACAAAGAAAAATTTATTTTTGCAAGTTTCACTTTCACAATAGGGTGTGCTACAGTATTTGTATGAGGTTAACTAAAATACTGTTTATTTTGTTAGTTTTACATAATATAATGTGAGAACTGCACACTTAGCACTCTGTACTGCAATTGAAATAAATATATTTGGACACAGAAAAATATCAAAAATATTTAGTACATTTCAATTGCTCTTCTATTTTAAGTGTCATTAAAACTTAAGATTAATTGCAATTATTTTTTAAAAGTCAATTAATTTTTGAGACAACCAGGCGAGTTAACAGTGATTAATCAAGAGCTCGAAAATAAACAGCCATGTTACATGCCCACATTATGCAAAATCAAGTGAGAGCAGTGAACTGAAATGTCAAAGAAGAACTAATGAATTGTGGGACCCGATCCTCAACCGGCTTAAATCCATGCAGCTCTTCTGCCATCAGAGGATTGTCTCAGAGAGGGAGTCCCACTGACAGCTGAGCTAGGCAGATCTTCATGAGTGGAGGATCTGGCCCACCATGTTTAATTATTTGCCCTGTTTGCTGGGAGTGCAGGTGTGCTGGTTTGGTAAGAGACACGGGGCTGTTCTTGTCCCCCAGTCTATTCTACTTCTGAAAGGGGAAACGCGGGGCTGGTCGGAGGCTGGAATCACAGGCGCTCTGAGCAGCACCGTGAGGCGGAGAGGTTGCTCTGAGAACAAGGAGCGCCATGAGGTGGCCAGTGGTGTGATATGGAGTGTGACCAGGTGGGAGGATGCAGGAGAAGGGTTGAAATACTCGAGGGGCAGGTTCTGGGAGGGGCTGAGGGCCTTCCCCGTCCTCTGCCTCGTTTGCCTCCCCAAAGCCCCTAGGAGCCTCCATCATGGAGCAGAACCCCCTCTACGCCGGGTGGTGCACAAATCCACAACTACAGGGACTTACAAACCAAAGATGGGCGCTTTCAGCGCTCTCTGCACATGCGAAGGGGGCACGGGGGGGGTTCACTTGATGTGGAGCTCGTCCACAGAAAGGAAGCCACGCCGCCCTGGACCGGGAAAGATGGAAGGAGATCGTGAGCGAGGCGTCAGAAGCCAAGGGGTGCTGAGCCCAGGGTTCACGATGATGTTGATGATGAATTATTATTATTATTATTATTATTATTTTACTAGGGCTGTGACAGACCCTAGCAGGCCCTAGGCAATGGGGCTGTCTCCAGCAAAGACTGGCTGGTGCTCAGAGCTGTCCGCCCCAGCGCTGCCCCTCCACCTGAGTCCCCAGCCTCCCAAGGACTGGGCTCCGGCAGCGACTAATTGGCTGGGGCCCTTTAAATCGCCGGGGCAGCGCCGGCAGCCCCTAGGAGGCGCTGCTTCCCCTCCAGCCCCCGCCCGCTCCCGGGCGCCGTGGGAGGCCGCCCCCGGCTTCCCGCAAGCGCCGCGCACCACTCGCCTGCGGGCTCAGCCCGCTCCGGATGCGGCCCTTCCCCTCCCCAGCGCAGCGCGCGGCCGGCCCGTGCTCCGGACTCCAGCAAGCCGGCGCCCGGGCCCGCCCAGACTTGCCTGGCGGAGCAGCCGGGGCCCGAGAGCCGCAAGCCCTTACCTGGCCCGGGGGGCAGCAGGGCGGCGGTGCAGCGGCTGGGAGAGAGGGAGGGTTTCCTGTGCTGCCCGCCTGCCCCTCCCCCGGCTCCTGCAGGGAGGAAAACCACCTGCCCAGCGCTCCCCCCGAGCCACGCTGCTGCTGCTGCTGCTGCTGCGGCAACCGGGCCCCAGGGCTGCACGCGCCGCGCGGGCGGCTGCGGGGCGGGCCGGCTGGTTACGCACACAAAAGGCCGGGCCAACAATGGCTCGCGGCTGCAAGGAGCCCGGCCGGCGTCGCGGTGCCAGGGGGTGCAGAGGGCGAAGGGTGCGACTGAGCGAGGGGAAGAAGCCAGGCTGGGGCGCTTCCCAAGTGAATCCTCCGAGTCTGGATCCCCCAGAAGCCCGGTGGCACCGTGGGGACTCCCCGATGTTTCCGAGCAGGAGCTTTCGAGGGCAGAGAACCCCGAGCGGTGACCCCAAAATATCGGTGGGTCTCCAAGGTGGGGCCGGACCCGTGCCGGGGCTTTGCCCACGAAAGCTCCTGTTCCGAAATATTGGTTCGTCTGCAGGGTGCCACCAAGTAAATGTAACGCCCCCCCCCATACCAGGCCAGGGGGCTAAGGGCTGGGAAGGCCCCCGGGGAGGCAAGACCCCCTGGTGCATGAGAGAGAGAAGGGGTGGGCCAAAGAGCTTGTGGGTCTGTGCCCGGGTGCAGCTGTGGTTTGCTGCACAGCAGTCGGGAGGGCTGTTTTTCTAGGCAAAAGGGGAGGGGGGTGGAACTCGAGCCCCAAACTGCCCCCCTCCCGCCAAGGCCCAGCCACACCCTGTGGCTTAATACCCCGGTTGGGAGCCAAGCCACTGCTCTGTCGAGGCCTGAGTCGCCCTCCTGGGTTGGTGTATGTTCCGCCCCCCCCCGCAGCAGGGCCCAGCCACACCCAGGCTTCCCCACCGCCCCCGACCATAGCCCCACCCCTTCCCTGCTCCATATCAGTACCTGTCCGCTACCCCAGAGCCAAGGACCCCCAACCCCTCCCCTTGCAGCCTGCCCCCATCACACACAACCTGCAGGCTGCAGTGGGGCTGTTGGAGAGCACGGCCACCCCCAGAGTCCAGCTCCCCCCTGTCCCCAGAGAGCCTGCTGGCTGCAGGGGGGCAGTTGGGGGGCAGCCCACCCAGAACCTGTCCCCCCACCAGACAGCCTGCAGGATGCAGAGGAGGGGGAGCCTGCTGGAAGTTGGAGGCTGCTGCAAAATCCTCCCCTCCCCAGCCAGCAAGCCAAATGGGGATCACTGAGGCATCCACCCAAAGTGCCGCCTCCCCCTTACCAGGGCAAGGCTGGGGGAGCAGCTGGAGGCCAGGGTTAGCCTGCAGAGTGCTGCCCTACGGGCAGTGAGCTGTGGTATGGGGCAGCCACTACCCCAAGCAAAGACCCACTGGAGAATCTGCCAGCCTGGGCAGTGGCAGCAGCAAGCTGGGTGCTGTCACCCCTCCCCCCCCCCCCGCCAGACTGCAGGTCCAGTCTGCAGATCTCCAGCCCCCACCTGACAAGCACACAGCCCCAGATCCCTCCCTCCCAGGAGAATTACTGGACAGGGAGGAGCCGTGGGAAGAATGTCACCGTAGCAGCATTACCCCTCACCACCACAGGTGGCCCTGGTAATGCCCACCCAGCCCCCTGTCTGGAGAACCCTATCTTCTGCACCCCCCCCCCACCATGACTTGAACCCCCCACCGACCCTCTGCCCTAAGCCACCCGTCCTACCCAAAGCCTCACTCCAGCCTTCAGTTTTCTTTTTGAAAAACACTGTAATTGGAAAACAGCCTGTACCTTTTCCATTAATTTAAAAAAAAAATTGCTTCAGTCAAGGAGCCAAGCAACACCCGGTGTGTCCGCTGGAAGCAACAATAAACACAGCCCTCTTTCCTCCGCACTCCATCCCAGGAGATTGCTGAGTGCTTGAGAGAGGGATAAGGAGACCTGTGGTACCTTACAGACTAACAGATATTTTGGAGCATAAACTTTCATGGGCAAAGACCCGCTTCATCATTGGACGAAGCGGGTCTTTGCCCATGAAAGCTTATGCTCCAAAATCTCTCTTAGTCTATAAGGTGCCACAGGTCTTCCTGTAGTTTTTGACGATACAGACTAACAACGGCTACCTCTCTGAAACTTGAGAGGGGGAATAAAACTGAGAGCCACTGGGGTTGGCTAGAGCTTTTATTTGTAAGGAGATTTCAAATGTCGCTGTCCCAAAGGCAGGGGGCACAGCTGAAGCAAAAGAAGGAAAGAAACATCATAAACCCCTGGAGTGGGGGAGGTTTGAGTTACTATTCCCTGAGTGTCCCTACGTTCATTATTGCTGAACATGGATATCTCAGTAACAGTGAGAGATCTCAGCCAGCTCTGAGGTTCAACAAACCATCTTGTTCAACAAATCAGAAGGCAAAATTTCCAAACACGTCAAAGGGGCCAGATTTTTAAAAGCACTTTAGAACCTAAAGATAAACGCGGGCGCCTAATGGGATTTTCAGAACCACTTGTCTGCATCTGTAGGCACCAAACACCTTGAAATATCTGACCCGTGGGTTCCTAAGTCACTCTGACTTTCAGTGGAGCTTTATCTCCCAAAGCCAGTGTGACTTTTGGGAAGGGGACTTGGGTTCCTACATCACTTAGGTGCTTTGGAAAATTTTACTACAAAAGACATGGCATAGTGATCATGTCATCACAAAGGTATTTTCACCTCTGCCTTCCTACACATTTCATGAGCTCCTGGGAAAACTTGGGAGAAGAGGTGATTTCTGAGATCCTCTCTTCCAAAGTGGTCAGCAGACAGAAAATGGCTGAGAGTCACTGGCTAAGAGGAGGTTTGTGTTGTACGCGGGTTATTTAGTCACAGGATTATCAGGTCTGGAAGGGTCAACTCGTTCTGCTAGATTCAGTCTTACTTTGTTGCGTTTGCCCACTGCCTTCTGTGCCTTGAATAAGGACCTTATAAGTGGTGGGGCAGTATGCTTTGTACAGCTTTTCCACCAACGTGTTACTTTCTGCAACCACCGTCTTGTGCTCCTGGTTCATGAAGTTCCACAGGTGCAAAGCATAGGAGTTGTTGAAATCAGGGTTTCTCTCCCAGACCTCGTAGTACTGCCTCCATTGCGGGTGGGGAATAGGGTAGAAGCGCTGGGGATGTAAGAAGGAAATGTCGTGACAGCTTTGGTCCTCCACCTTTTGAAAATCGGTCAGGTTGCACAATGCTGGGAGTTTCCTCGTCGTGAGGCTGGGGACTTGATTTCCCCAAATGTCTCCATTGTAGTTTTGAACAAAATCCTCCATGCAACCCCAAATGAACCAATGGTGGCCAGGAAAGCCAAAAACTCCATTGCTGGAGAACTGGGAAGCCTGGGCTGCCAGGAAATTTGCCACTGGAATAGGCCTGATGGAGATGACATCCGTGTCCATGTAGATCCCACCGTATTTCCAGATGAGTGTAAGTCGGCAGGCGTCAGAGCTGATATGAACCCAGTACTTCTCCTAATTTGAATTTACCTGCAGAGTTGGAAAAAAGATTACGGAGACACAGTTGACCCCCACTTCAAAACATCTCAACTCCTGCTCCTGTTGACTATGTAGTGTATAAACCTCTCAGCAGTCAGTTCTCACTTTCATCCCTTTAACAACGAATGGCTGCTTCTTTTTGCAGCAAAGACAAGAACGGGTGTCAATGTTGTTCTGTGTGATTGTCCAAGGCTCAGTAAACACCAAGGAAACATCCAATGTGTACTAAAGAATGAGACTGTGAAGCATAAAATGGTAGGCACGGCCATACTGGCTGAGCTCAAAGGTCTGTCTAGCCCAGTATTCTCTCTTCTGACCATGGTCAATGTCAGGTGTCTCAGAGGTAATACACCGAATAGGTAATCGTGTGATCCATTCCCTGTCGCTCATTCAAATATTCTGGCAAACAGATGCTAGAGACACCATCCCTGTCCATCCTGGCGTGTAGCCATTAAGGGAGCTATCCTCTGTGAATTTAGCTAGTTCTTTTGCCGAACCCTATTCTAGTCTTGGACCTCACAACGTCCTATGATGAAAATTTCTACAGGTCTGCCACACGCTGTGGGAAGTAATGCTTCCATTTCTCGCTGCCCGTTAGTTTCATTTGGTAACCCCAGAATCTCTGTGTTATGGGAGCTAAATAGCAATTCCTTGTCTACTTTGTCCCTCGTGTCCTCAGTCCTGAAGACTGATGCAAAGAATTCATTTAATTTCAGCACAATGTTCTTATAATCTGTGGGTGTGCTTTTACTGTCTTGATCTTCCAGCAGCCCCACAGGTTTTTTTAGCAAGCTTTTGGATTATGATGTATGTACTTTGTTCCCTCTACTTTGGCCGTATCTAAACTAGCCGCCTTCTTTGAAGGAAATGACACAGACCAGGAAATATCAATCTGGTGCTGCTATGCATATGCAGCACCTCATTAGAATAATGGCAGCCACGCAAATTTCAAAGCAGCTAATATGGAGGTGCTGACAGGCAGTCTAGACGCGGGCGCTTTGAAATATGCACCCAACTTCAAAATTCCCTTACTCCCGGCTCGTTTTGGGAGAAAGGGAATTTTGATGCTGGGGGCCTATTTTTAAGCACCTGCGTCTAGACTGCCTGTCAGCACTTCGCAATTAACAGCTTTGAAATATGCATGGCCGCCATTATGCGAATGAGGCGCTGCATATGCATAGCAGCGCCTCGTGGATATTCCCCAGTCTGTATCGTTTCCATGACACGTCCTTTGACTGTTTGGGTGCCAGTTCTACAGATTCTTTGGTTTTGGCCTTCCTAATGATATCCCTACACTTCACTTACCAGAGTTTAAACTCCTTTCTGTTTTCCTCCCTAGGATTTAACTTCCACTTTGCCAAACATGCCATTTTGCCTGTTGCTGCTGCTTTTACTTTAGTTCTTTACAGCCACTGTAGCGCTCTTTTGGGTTTTCTTTTTATGCTTTTGAATTTGGAGCATATGTTTCGGATGAGCCTTTGCTAGGGTGTCCTTCAAAAATTTCCAGGAAACTTGAAGTGATTTCAATTTTAGTTTTTAAAATTCTGTTTAATGATCCTGCTCAGTTTCGTGTCATTCCTCTTCATTATCGTGAATCATTAACTGTTATTTCAACCAAACAACTACCCACCTCCATTTACTGTCTGATCCAAAGCCCTGGGAAATCAACTGAGGGATTTTCATTGACTTCCCTAGGCTTGAAACAAGCCCTCCTGGCAATCCCCAAAGAACATAAAAAGTGAGAGAGAAATCGAGGCCTTGGGTAACACAAGTGTAGGGGAGGCCAATGTACCGGTAAAGCAGGTTATTGTTCATTCTATGGAAGCTCAGTTTTCATTTAAATATAAATAAAGGAGTGGTCGGCTGTGATGGCTGCAAATAGACCCATTAAATCAAAGAAACAAGTGCAGGGTAGTGCAGTGCAACATGCTTGTGTTCTCAGACAGGCCAAAACAAAAACTCAAAGAGGTATGGACTCCTGGAGCAGCATTTCTGAGAGGTCTGGGTGGAGACTGGAAGAGTACCACTGACTGCCTTTTTTGCCCCCCAAATTGACTTCTGAATTCCCCTCTCACTACTCAATCTTCTGCCCAGAGAGGTTCATTGCTATTAGAAACCTTTCACCAGCACTGAAATCATGTTGCCGAAACAGCAAACGCTCACGTTAAATTCAAGCTGATCGAAATACTTAAATACAACATTTTTATCAACACATTGCCTCTTTTGAAAAGAGGCTATTAACCCATTTTGATAACATACGGTTATCAAAATCGTGATTCAAATGGTCCATTTGCCACAAATCATGGCATCCGGAAATGAGAAATGTCTAGAGCAATGTCAATATTACACGGTGTCATGAAAAAGAAGCCCACATTCGTTTCAACAAAATGAGAACAGATTCAAAAGTTGGGGTGGGGGGAAATGGGCCAAAACATTCGTTTTCCACCCCCCTCTCCTTTGAATCTTGTTCAGAAAAATTTTCCCCTTGATATATCCTCTCACCTGATGATACCATGGGAGCAGGGGTATCTCCTGGAACAAAGTGTCCATCTGCAAAGGAAGGATGAAGACATTCTCCATAGCAGATAAGAGGGTGAAGGCTGGGTAAGAGGAACTTGGATCCAGCTGTGTGTTATTTTTCAGCCCTTGCATGAAGAGAACAACAGGTCTGTCCTGTTAGGTCCTGGCAGAAAATACCAGTATCCAGGAGGATTCTAATCAAGGGAGAGGGGACAGTGGCTGGAGGTCCAGTTGAGAACACTCAGACATCTGCTGCTTTCTGCAAAATCTTTGCTAATTCAATTACATCTACAGTTACAAAAAGCAATTCAGTTATAGCAGCAAGTGATTTCAGTTAATTTGAGGATCTTTGTTGATGCCCTACTTTTCCTTCCTTCCTCCTGGAGAAATGGCCATTTGCTTTCCACGAGAGGCAACTGAGGGCAATGCCATGTGGGAAGATGATGTCACAAACCCACAGCCACTTGCAGGGTATTTTTTTCCCATGCTGCACCAGCAAAAATATCCAGAATGCTACGGGGATGAGGGAACTGTAGGACAGGTTCCCACCAAGAGCTGCTGCAACAGGTGATGTTTGGTGATTAAGTGTGGCATCAATAAGTCGACTTTGGGGGCAGCCTGTGGTGAAGTGAGGGTAGTCAAATTCGAATTTATAAAACCCAGCATTACAAAACTGAGTTCAATAAATTCAAATTTATCTCATAGTGTAGACGTAGCCATTGACTAAGAGGTGGTACCTCTTGTGTACAGGATATTTAGTAACAGAACTTTCAGGTCTGGGAGAGTCAACTCGTTCTGCTAGAGTCAGTCTTACTTTGTTGCATTTGACCACTGCCTTCTGTGCCTTGAATAAGGACCTTGTAAGTGGTGGGGCAGTATGCTTTGTACAGGTTTTCCACTAAGGTGTTACTTCCCGCAACCACAGTTTTGCGTTGCTGGTTCATGTAATTCCACAGGTGCACAGCATAGGAGTTGTTGAAGACAGGGATTGTCTTCCACACTTCGTAGTACTGCTTCCATGCTGGGTAGGGAATAGGGTAGAACCGATGGGGATGTAAGAAGGAAATGTCATGACAGTGATGATCCTCCACACTCTGGAAATTGGTCAGGTTGCACAACAGTTTGAGTCTCCTTGTCATTAGGCTGGGGCCTTGGTATCCCCAAATGTCTCCTCTGTAGTTTTGAACAAAATCCTCCATGCAACCCCAAAGGAACCAGTGATGCCGAGGAAAGCCAAAAACCCCATTGCTTGAGACCTGCGATGCCTCTGCTGCCAGGAAGTTTGCCACTGGGATAGGCCTCATGGAGATGACATCAGTGTCTAAATAGATCCCCCCGTATTTCCAGATGAGTGCAAGTCGGCAGGCGTCAGAGCTGACATGAGTCCAGTACCTTTCCTGCTTTGGATCTACCTGCAGAGTTGAAAAAGATGACAGAGATAGAGTTGACTCCTCTTCTAAACTTCTCAACTCCTCCTCCTATTAGCTATGTAGCGTACAAAACTCTCAGCAGTCTATTCTCACTTTAATGCCATTAAAATTAATGGCTCTTTGTCTTTTTCAGCTATGACCCTTTGCTGGAAGAAGGTAAAGGTAAATGTAAACTTTGTTCTATGTGATCGTAGAGCAGTAACAGAGAGAAAGCCGTGCTAGTCTATGTACTATCAAACCAAAAAAGCAGTCAAGTAGCACTTTAAAGACTAACAAAATAATTTATTAAGTGAGCCCTCGAAGGCTCGCCTCATTCATTATTTTGTTAGTCTTTAAAGCGCTACTTTACTGCTTTTTTGTTATGATCGTAGAAGTGTGTCTGAGGCACAGGAAACGCAGAGGAGACATCAAATATTTGGGAAAGAATGAGACTATAAACCATAAGATGACAGCAACAGCCATACTGGGTCAGATCAAAGGGCCATCTAGCCCAGTTGTCTCTCTTCTGACCGCGGTCAATGTCAGCTAGCTCAGAGGGAATGAACAGAACAGGTGATCGACACGTGACCAGTCCTGGTCGCTCATTCCCAGCTTCTGGCAAAGAGAAGCTAGAGACTCCATCCACCAATCCTGACTAGCAGCCATTAAGGGACTGAGCCTCCATGAATTTATCTTGTTCTGTTTTGAAACCTGTTTTAGTCCTGCACCTCATAAGATCCCATGACAAAGATTTCTACAGGTTTACTGTGTGTCGTGTGAAGAAATTTTTCCTTTGCTTTGCTTTGTTTTAAACGCGCTGCTTATTAATTGCCTTTGGTGACTCCCTAATTCCTTTGTTACGAGCGGTAAATAGCAATTACAGCAATTCCTTATTTTCACCAGTCCTCATGCTAGACCGAAATTATAGTCTCCCACTGAGTTGTTTTTTATTCAAGCTGAAAAAAGCTGATTCTTCTTAATCTCTCCTCTTACTGGAGAGGTTCCATACCCCTCCTCGTTTTTTTGTCATCCTGTTCTGAACCTTTTCCTACGTATTTTTCTGAGCTGGGACGACCATGCAGGCACCCAGTATTCAAGGTGGGAGAGTGCCCTCCACTTACATAAAGGCAATATAATATTTTCTGTATTAATATGGATTCCTTTCTTAACAATTCCCAAAGTTCCATTTGGTCCATTAACTACCACTGCAACTTGAGCAGATGACATCCGAGAACTATCCACAATGACCCCAAGATCTCTTTCTTGAGCGGCAACAGCTAATTTACACTCTATCAATGTAACTGTATAGCTGAGATTACATTTTCCAATATGTATGACTTTGCCCTCATCAACACCGAGTTTTGTCTGTCATTTCATTGCCCACTCACCCAGTTTCCAGAGATATTTTTTGGAGCTCTTCATGGTTTACCTGGCAGTTAACTATCATGAGCAGTGTGCAACATTTGCTAAGTTTACCCCTTTTTCAGGATGATTTATTAATATGTTGGCTAGGACTTTTGGAGGACCTCACTATTTATCTCTCTCCATTCTGAAGGCTGACCATTTTGTGACAAAGTCCTGCACTTTGGGACAGTTAAGGAAATGTCCCAGAGGCTTACTGTGCCCTGTTTTGCTCCGCCTCCAGGGCGGGGCAGAGCCTAATGAACCATACTCATCATAGGCACAGTCAAAAATGGGGGAAGTCCCTACATGGATGTGGAGGCAACCCTGGCTCCTCCCGAGCTATCCTTGGGGGTGGTCTGGGGGGGAACCCAGTCCCCCCCCCACCTCGATCCGGGTTCTGGCCCATGGACCCCGGGCAGCTGCTGCTGGAGGGGCTGTCTCCCTCAGCCAAAAGAGCAACAGCTTCCTCCCTGGGCTACTTCCCCAGGTTCTTTGTCCCATACCTTTTTCCTGTAGCTCCCACTTGCGAGGCATGATTTCCCTTTACAAAAGCTCATGTTCGTCTACACGTCCGGCAACATTATTCTTTATTGTAATTTCACCCAGTTGCCTGGTACTGAAGGCAAGTTTACCAGCCTGTAATTGCCAGGATCACCACTGGAGCCCTTTTTAGAAATTGGTGCTAGATTAACTGTTGTCCAGTCACTTAGCACAGAAGCTGATTAAAATGAAAAGTTACAGACCACAGTTAGCAGCTTGCAAGTTCACATTTGGGTTCTTTTAGAACTTGGGTAAATACTTCCTGGCATTTGTGACTTATTACAGTGTCATTTATCCATTTACTCTAAAACCTCCTCTAATGATGCCTCAGTTTGGCACTGTTCCTCAGGTTTGGCACCTCTAAAGAATGGATCAGGTTTGGGATCCTCCCTCATGTCCTCAGTCCTGAAGATCGATACAAAGAATACCCACAATTGTTTAATCATCAGTGGGTGCTCTTTTAGTATCTCAACCTTCGAGTGGCCTCACAGGTTTAGTGAGATTTTGGATTATGCACTTTTTTTTTTTTTTTTGCTAGTCTTTGACTCTTCAGGTAGCTATTCTATAGATTCCTTTTTGGCCTTCCTGACAATATCTTTGCCCTTCACTGACCAGAGTTTGAACTCCTTTCTATTTTCCTCCATAGGATTTAACTTGCACTTTTTGCCACTTGTTGCTTCTTCTACCTTGTTGTTTATAGCCACGGTGACACTTTTTTGGGTGTGTTATGCTTTTATATATATAAGAATAGCCTCTATTATGATGTCTTTCAAAAGATTCCGTGTAGCTTACAGAGCTTTCACTTTTGGTACTGTCGCTCTTAATATTCTGTTTAACTGACTTGCTCATCTTAGCGTAGATCCCCTTCATTATCATTAACTCTTATTTCCACAAAAAGAGGAAAAAAACCTCTCAATCTCCATTTACACACTGATTGTCTCATCCAAATTCCCTGGGAATGAATCGAGAGTTTATCGCTGCTTACTTTGGGCTTTGGAACGGAGCCTCCTGGTAATCGCTATAGAGGATAAAAAGCGTGAGCGAAATTCAGACCTTGGGTTATGCAGGTGCAGGGAAGG
Source organism: Carettochelys insculpta (assembly GCF_033958435.1). Taxonomy (NCBI): domain Eukaryota; kingdom Metazoa; phylum Chordata; order Testudines; family Carettochelyidae; genus Carettochelys; species Carettochelys insculpta. The sequence continues at coordinate 3,329,011 of NC_134146.1, read as the reverse complement.
CCGATATACCAGTAGCAGTTTGCTGCCTGTTTATTCTACAGACCCTCAACTTTTATTTAAAAAGGAATAAAGAAGAGCTTGGCTGTTATAGCTGCCAATAGACCCATGAAATCAAAGAAACAAGTGCGGGGTGATGCATTGAGATATGCTTGTGTTCTCAGACAGGCCAAAACAAGAACTCAGAGAGGTGTGAACTCCATGGGCAGCATTTCTGAGAGGTCTGGGTGGGGACTGGAAGAGGACCACTGACTTTCTTAACCACCACCACCCTCAAACTGACCTCTGAATTCCCCTCTTACCTCGAAATCTTTTAACCAGACCGGTTCGTAACCGTCAGGAACCTTTCACAAGCACTGAAATCATGGTTCCAAAACAGAAAATGCTCACATTAAATTCAAGTGGACAGAAATACTTGAAACGCAATATTTTAATCAATAATTGCCTTTTTTGACAAAAAATGGCGACTAACCATTTTGATAAAACTTGGTTATCAAAATTTATATTGAAATGGTTCATTTGCCATAAATCCTGCCATCAGGAGATGAAAACCATCCACAACAATTTCCAGTATTTTCTCTTTTGTTTTTTTAAAAAAAGGGGGTGCTGGCATTCAACGGCTCCCCTGCCCTGCCCCCAGCCAGGCCCACAACTGGGGCTGCTGACCTGCCCGTACTCGGTCCCAGCACAAAAAAAGCACGGACAGTTTCAGTTATTATTTCAACTAACGCATGGCAAAGCATCGTGATAAAGGGGTCCACACTGGGCTCAACAAAAGAACAACAGATTCAAAACTTGAAAAAATCTGCCGAAACTTTCATTTTTCACCCCCTCTACTTTGAATCTCGTTAAAAGTTTCCCCTTAATATTTCCTCTCACCTTACGATACCATGGGAGCAGGGGTGTCTCCTGGAACAAACTGTCCATCTGGAAAGGATGAATGTGGACATTCTCCATGGCAGATAAGAGGGAGAAGGCAGGGTAAGAGGAATTTGAATCCAGCAGTGTGTTATTTTTCAGGCCCTTCATGAAGAAAAGAACGGGTCTGTCCCGGTAGGTCCTGGAAGCAGATTCCACAGCGCACGAAACCAAATGAGGAGGCTCCAGGCGGTCTGTGGTCTCCACAAAGATAATGCTTCTGCTCTCATTCATAACATCCTCTTGCATCAAGGATATCTCAGAACGAGGGATGTCTGAGAAGATCCAGCCAGCCTGTTGGGAAATCTTATAGACAAAGGCCAAGACAAAGACAAAAAAGAGCCAGAGCCCTATTTTGATCTCCTTCAGCATTCTTGCTTTTCCTTGAACAGATGTGTCTTAATTAAAACAAACAAACAATGCCAGAGTTAGTTCACTGTTTGCTGCGAGGAGAGAACCATGACAGGACAGGATTTCAACTGTTATCATCACTTTGGAGTATTTCTTATGGGATCGACAGCTCTAGCTCAGAACCAGGGGAAGAAACTATGCGCATTCTACTTGAGCAGCGTGCTGCATACGAGCAGGGAGCCCTGATGAGCTAATGCGGTGCGTGTTTGAAAAAGACCCAGAGGAAGGCTCCAATAACAGAGAAACCGGCTGTCTTGTCATTGGAATACCATATAAGGAAGCAGAAGAGTCAGCAGTCACTCACACCTAGTTTCACTGCAGGGCAATGGTGATATTAGAAGAAACCCAGTTTACTTAGCTGTGGAGTCCTGATAGAAGAAGGGTTGTTATCCATTCACCCTCTATTTCCTCTTGGCTGCATGAAATGAAAAATAAAATGCCAATGCCAAAGCCAGTCTTCCTCCACAACCTCAGGAGCTCAGAACTTGCTGCATAAGGAAGGCAGAATTTGGCCCTTACATCTGGACTGGACTGTGTCGTAGGTGTGTGCCTTTTGGGTGTCCAGTTGATTGCATGTTACCAGTGCATATCCTTTACAGACACACTTGCCAGAGCTCATAAGACAGCTCGAGCTTTTGGAACAGCAGCCTCAGTGCTACACAAAACCACTTGTTTCATGTTTAGGAAAAGGCTGCATAAGAAAAAGTGTGACATACCCAGGCTCCATTCTAATCTATGGGATGCTTGTTGTGGATGTGAGGTGTCTAAAGGAAAAAATCTCCAGTAACCATCTATATACCCACGAAGCCTGGGAATAAATTGAGTATGTTCTACTTCTAGCAAAGTCAGAAGATAACACCCGCATTGGTTCATCTGCTCACTTGTCTTACGGAACACGGATAAAGTACCATGTACTGCACACCAATTTTCAGAGACATACGTCAACATAACATGTTGGGGAAGATGCAACATGGGTTTCCGTAAAGGGAAATCATGCCTCACCAAGCTATTAGCATTCTCTGAGGGGGCCCACACGCATGTGAACAAGGGTGATTCAGTGGACACAGTGGTCTTAGACTTTCAGAATGCCTTTGACAAGGGTCCTCAGCAAAGGCCCGTAATCATGGTACGCTGTTTTGGGATAAATGAGAAGGTTCTCTTATGTATGATAACAGGAACACAGAGTAGGACTAAATGGTTGTTCTTTAACATGGAGAGAAGTAAACCTCAGGACCTTCCTGTAGAACTGATACCGAGACCATGTTGTTCAACATACTCCTAAGTGATCTGGGAAAGGGAACAAGGCATGACGTGGGGAAGTTTGCAGCTGATACAAAATGAATCAAAATATCTAGCCTGAAGGCTGATTGTGAAATTTTACAAAGGGCTCTCACAAACTCAGCTGACTGGGCAAGGAAATGGCTGAGGAAATTGAGCACACGTAATTGCAAAGGAGTGCCCATTGTCAAACATAATTCTACCCACACAGAGAAAATATTGCAGTCTACATGAGACATTACTACTCAAGAAAGAATCTTGGAATCCTTGTGGGCGGCAGGCAAACAAGCTGATAGAATGCTAGTAAGCATCAGGAAAAGGATGTCGGCCATTCGGTTTGCCCCATTGCAAAAAAAAAAAAAAAGATAGAATTGGGAAAATTACAGAGAAGGGCGATTAGGTGTACAGAATAGCTGCAATTCAAGGAGACATTAAAACACCCTGTGATTGCTCAGTTTAGAAATGAGATGACCAAGAGTGGATACGATACAGGTGCATTAATGTACGAACATGTATCAGAGAGTTAGCTGTGTTAAGCTACGTCTACACGTGAAGCCTACTTCGAAGTAGCTTATTTCGATGTAGCGACATCGAAATAGGCTATTTCGATGAATAACATCTACACGTCCTCCAGGGCTGGCAACGTCAACGTTCAACTTCGACGTTGCGCAGCACCACATCGAAATAGGCGCAGCGAGGGAACATCTACACGCCAAAGTAGCACACATCGAAATAGGGATGCCAGGCACAGCTGCAGACAGGGTCACAGGGCGGACTAGCGCTTCCGGGGCAACAGCTAGCCGCTCCCTTAAAGGGCCCCTCCCAGACACACTCAGCCTGCACAGCACGCGGTCTGAGGAGCCATAGGCACACAGACCCCGGGCGCCGCAGTCATGGACCCCCAGCAGCAGCAGCAGCCAGAGGGCCACCCAGCCCTCCTGGCAGGAGCAGGGCTTGCCCTGATCCATGCCATGCGGGAGGCAGCTGAACACCTCCTTGCCACACCGGAGGAGGAGCAGCCCCCAGGGAAGCAGGGCTCAACCCCCAACCCTGCAGCACCCCGACCCCCCCGCCCCGCCTCACATGCCGGTGGCTGTGGAGCTACCCCACCAGCACCAACTGGTGGGAGCGGCTGGTGCTTGAGGAGTGGGACGACGACCGCTGGCTCAGGAACTTTAGGATGAGCTGGCAGACATTTATGGAGCTGTGCCAGTGGCTCACCCCCGCACTCAGGCACCAGGACACCGCCATGCGGCGTGCCCTCACAGTGGAGAAACGGGTTGGCATCGCTGTCTGGAAGCTGGCCACTCCCGACAGCTACCGATCCGTGGGACAGCAGTTTGGCGTCGGCAAGGCCACCGTCGGGGCTGTCCTCATGGAGGTAAGAGGACCCACAGGGGGGTGAGGGCAGGTGGGCCCTGGCAGGGGAGGGGAGGGGAGGGCAGGGCAGGGCAGGGCCACGCACACCCTGCTCACCCCTCATTGGTGCTCTCCCATGTGCTTCCCCTGCAGGTCGTGCGCGCCATCAACGCCATGCTCCTCCACAGGCTCGTGAGGCTGGGGGACCCAGATGCCACCGTCGCCGCCTTTGCCACCCTGGGCTTCCCCAATTGCTTCGGGGCTCTGGATGGGACTCACATCCCCATCCGCGCCCCGCATCACAGTGGAGGACGCTACATCAACCGCAAGGGCGACCACTCAGTGGTCCTCCAGGCCTTGGTGGACAGCCGGGGCCGTTTCCAGGACATTTATGTGGGCTGGCCTGGCAGCACCTACGACGCCCGGGTTTTCCGGAACTCGGGCCTGTGCCGCCAGCTGGAGGCGGGGACCTATATCCCCCAGCGGGAGATCCCTGTGGGGAACACCACCATGCCCCTCTGTGTCATCGCAGATGCGGCATACCCACTCCGGCCCTGGCTCATGCACCCATACGCGGGCCATCTCTCTGCCAGCCAGGAGCGCTTCAACCAGTGCCTGAACCACGCGCGCCAGGTGGTGGAGCGCTCATTTGGCCGCCTCAAAGGGCGCTGGAGATGTCTCCTGACCCGCCTGGATGTGGGCCCCAACAACATCTCCCAGATTGTGGGTGCCTGCTGTGCCCTGCACAATTTGGTGGAGAGCAAGGGGGAGGCCGTTTTCCAGGGCTGGGCTGTGGAAGCCGGCAGGGGCGACGTGCAGCCACCCGCTGCCCCCAGTCGCCAGGTGGACCCCAAAGGGACCCGGGTCCGGGAGGCCCTGTGGGCCCACTTCGATGATGAGGCCGCGGGGTGAACTCTGCCAGGCCCCTCACTGTGCCCCCCTCCTTCTTCCACAACACTCCCTGCCCCTACGCCCACACCACGGAGCTCCCAACAGCACCCCCCACCCCCAACTTCTCCTGGACAAATAAAAGCACGCACTCGCTGGTAAAATGAAACTGGTTTTCTTTTTTTAACTGGTTTTTGAACTAATAACGACAAAACTATGTACAAGACCTACTAACTAAACCATAACATGAGTGAATAATAAAAAAGTTTCCATATATATGTACGTGTAACAAAAGAGAGAAAACCAGGGATTGCAAGGACGGGGAGAACTATTTACATGGGGGGGGGGACTGGGCAAACGGGGGGCACAAATACATAAGTCCAACTATATACAAGGGGTGGGGGCACGTCCTGGGCCCCACGCCCCTATAGTCCAGCACTGGGGGTGGGCGGCCGGGAGCCCCGCCTCGGCCGCAGCCCTGTCCAGGGCTGGCTGGGGGCCGGGCGGACTGGCAGATACGTCCGGCGTGTCTCAGCTGGCCCCAGGTGTCCGTCGGCGCTCCGGCCCTCGGTGGCGGGTGGCGGGGCGACGGCGGATGGCGCAGCGACGAGCGGAGCAGTGGGTGGCGCGGCGGGTGGAGTGGGCAGGGTGGGCACTGCGGCGGCTGGCGCGGCACGGGGGGGCCAGGTAGTCCACGAGGCGGTTGAAGGTCTCCATGTAGGCCCCCCATGCCTCTTGGCGCCAGGCCAGCTCCCGCTCCTGCAGGTGGAGGCGGCGTTGCTCCACCTGCAGATGCTGCTCCGCGACCTCCAGCTGCCGGCGATGGATGGCCAGCAGCTGGGGGTCCGTCGCCGCCGTGTGGTGTTGCGGGGTCCGCCGTCTTGCCTGCCGTGGGGCCGGTCGGTCCTCTGCCGAGGGGCTGGCCTGGAGCGATGGCCCCGGAGGGGATTCCGGGACCACTGAAGCCTCGCCGGCGCTCTCCGGTCCTTCCGATGGTGCAGCTGTGGAACACAGGACGGGGGGAAGAAGAGTGGAGACAGGCGTTAGTGTGGGCCCCGAGCCGTGGCCCTTGTCCCCCCACCCCTGTGCTGCAGGTTCCCCATCCCCGTCCCTGGGAGATGCTGCTGTGATGGATGGGGTTCAGGGGTCCCCCTGCACTGCACCCCGTCCCCTGGCAGGAGTGACTCTCACTTCACTCAGCAGGGTCTGACAGGAGAGGTGTCTTAGGCCACAGATGCCCAGTTTCTCCCAGGAGTGACAGCACAGCAGTCAGAGACAGTTCTTCCAACCCATCCTGGGGAGAAGACCCCAAGGGGTGCCCCTCTGGGGTGTAGCTTTCCCCCTCCTCAGGCTGGCTGCCTTCCAGCTCTCCCTTCCCCTAGCCTCTACCTGCGGCCCCCGCCCCAATTCAAAGCCAGCTCGGCTCCTCCCTCCTCTTTGTTCAGCGCAGAGGTGTCACCTGCCAGCTGTAGCCCCAGGATCATCCTTTGCCCCGGGACCTATTCAGCTCTTGTTGCTCATATCTAGCCTGAGTCTCCCTTTTGCACTCCCCCCACTCCATCACATGCTGCTGCTGCTGCTGCTGCTGCTGTTGCTCCCGCGGGGTGTCCCACCCCCTCCTTCCGGGGGACCCTCGAGGTTCTGCTCCCCCCTGCCCCGGGGATGGGGCATGGCACTGTTGTGCGGGGTGGGTGGGGGGCAGGGGCTGATGCAGTGCTGTGAGGGACATGGCCCTGCTGTCCTTGGGGCCATGGCCATGTGGGCATGTGGGGGGCCCTGGGCACATATCTATTACCCCCGCCCCTCAACCCCGGGGGTGTACACCAGAGGGGGGTACATACCTGTCGGTCCACTCCCACGGTCCGGAGATCCCCGGGGGGGTGGACGCCCGGCTGCTGCTCCGGGAGGGCAGGAGGAGGATCTGCAGCCTGAACTCTGCAGAGGAGGAGCCCACCTCCTCCTCCTCCTCCTCCTGCTGCGATGTCCTGGGGGTGGGCTCCGGGGGGGGCCCCCGGGGTGCGGGGCTTGCCTCCGGGGCGGACTCCGGCTGAAGGGCCTGCTGGGGCTCGTCGGCCGAGGTATCAAGGGTGGCCGGAGGGGAGGAGGTGTGCCGGGGGCCCAGGATGTCCCTGAGCTCCCTCTAAAAGGGGCAAGTGACAGGGGCGGCCCCAGATCGGCCGGCCGCATCCCGGGCCCGGGAGTAACCCTGCCGCAGCTCCTTCACCTTACTCCTGACGTGATCAGGAGTGTGGGCAGGGTGACCCCGGGCAGCCAGGCCCTCGGCCAGCCGAGCGAACGCATCCGCGTTCCGCCTCTTGCTCCCCATTACCTGGAGCACCTCCTCCTCGCTCCAGAGCCCCAGCAGGTCCTGCAGCTCGGCCTCCGTCCAGGAGGGGCCCCGCTGCCGCTTCCCGGCCTGGCTGCCCGCCTGGCTGGCCTGGCTGCTCTGGCTTCCCTGGGGGGGGTCCCCTGGGGGTGCTGGGGGGGCTGCCGGGCAGCCATCGCAGGTGCTGGCCCTGTTCTGGGTGGCTGAGGGACGTGCAGGCTGGCCGCGTGTCTGGGCTGCCGCCTGCACGTTCCCTCAGCTTCCTGCACAGGAAGGGAGGGGGAGGGGATCTTTAAGGGGCCGCTCCACGCGGCCACCATTGAGCTGAGGGGCTGCAGAGAGCGTCTCTCAACCCCCCAGCTGATGGCCGCCATGGAGGACCCCGCAATTTCGATGTTGCGGGACGCGCAACGACTACACGGTCCCTACTTCGACGTTGAACGTCGAAGTAGGGTGCTACTCCCATCCCCTCATGGGGTTAGCGGCTTCGACGTCTCGCCGCCTAACGTCGATGTTAACTTCGGAATAGCGCCCGACACGTGTAGCCGTGATGGGCGCTATTGCGAAGTTAGTGCCGCTACTTCGAAGTCGCGTGCACGTGTAGACACGGCTTTAGTCTGGATCTTCCAAAACAAAAAGTCCTGTTCGGAGCATAAGCTTACGCTCCAAAATATCTGTTCGTCTCTATGGTGCCACAGGACTTTTTGTTGTTTTTGTATGAACATGTGGAGCAAGTGAATAAAGAAATGTTGTTCTGTCCCCCACATAATATAAGAATGTGGGTCACCCAATTAAATTAACAGGCAGCACATTTAAAACAAACCAAAGGGAGTACGTTTTCCCCAGAACATTCAGGCAACCCATGCAATTCATTCCCAGGCGATGTTGTAGAGTCCAAAAATACAACTGGGTTCAAAAAAGAATTAGGTAAATTCAGGGAGGAGAGGTACCTCACTGGCTATTGGCCAAGATAATTCAGGATGCAGCCCCATGCTCAGAGGTTTAGAGACTTGCAGACTGCCTGAAGCTGGGATGGGAGGACAGGATAACTCAACATTACCTTGTTCCGTGTGCTATTTGTGAAGCATCCGGCATGGCCTCAGCTGGTTGCCACGGGGTACTCCACTCATCTCTTGTCCGGCACCTTCTTTTTGTCAGTCTGCAGATTAGTGCCTCAGGTCACCACCCTTTTGCTCTGTTTGCACACTGTGACTCCACCTCTCTCTTCCTCTCTCTCTCTGGTCTGCAGCCCCTCTCTCGTGCCAGGAACCCCAAGCTCCTCCTCATTACTTGGCCCTCCATACAGGTCGCTCTGTGTTCCCCAACTGCCAGGGTCCAGTCCTTCCAATCGCTTTCCCTTCTACAGGGATTCAGTCACTCTTCCCACTCACTGTCCTGCTGGGGCCACTTCCTCAGGGTGGGTAGGGGAACCCAAGTGGGCTGCTATCCAGGAGCACTTAACCCAGCAGCTCTGGGAGCCCTCGCTGCTCCTTCCCTGGACAGCTTCCGGCAGCTCCTGGTTCCCCTTCTGTCTGTGGTTAGATCAGCCCCGGACACTCCAACCTCCCCCAGGGCATGATTGCCTTTTCTGAGCAACAGCCCATCTGCTGTGAAATTCTTGGTCTATTAAGACCCCAAGCAACCCTGCCTTGGTGCACCTGCTTGCAAAAAGTTGCCTGCTCCCTGGCTCTGGACTAAGATCTGACCCGCTCCAGTCTGTGTCAGGTGGACACCCCACCCCAGACTCTGACCACTCTCATACCTGTGAGAAGAAACCCTCCCCACATCTCATGGCACCTCTTAGTTTGTTCCGCTAGGACTCCAGGTCATGCAGAGCCAGCTGGCAGACTCAGCTTGTAACCCCCAGCCTTCCCTGCCACTGCTTCATCTTCTCCAGCGAGTCTCCCAGCACCCGCTTGCCAAGGGGTTGAGTCCCTGCGGTCTTGGAATCCCGCTGGGTGCTAATTGCTGCCCACATCAGCTTTCTGCATGGGGGGGTGTCTATCTCCTTTGCCACCCCCCCCCACACACACCCGCCTCTCCTCTTTTGCTGCACCATCTAGAGGTTCATCATGGGCCTGTTTCTTCTTTTGTTTATCTCCTCAGGCCGTCGCCTTTTCTTGGCTGACTTTTTTCCAGTGTGGGGACTGTGTCGCTTTGTATGACCCTTCTGCCCACACCAAAAACAGGCCCTTCTCTGACACAGTCACTTTTGGCGGGGGGGTGGGGGGGGAAGAGCATCCTGGGCCCTTCCCTCAGTCCCTGCCTCCTGATACGACTCTTTCCTCTGGCTCAAAATTTTGTCCTAGAAAGTGCTAGCAACCCCTCCCAGCGTGGTGTCGTTTGCAGATTTTATAAGCACCCTCTCCATTCCAAGTCGTTAAGGAAAATACTGAATAGTACCGAACCCAGGACTGCACTTACTGTTCTCATTAAGCCAGGCTGTTTCTTTTTCACCCCTCTTGTTTAGTAATAACCTTGCCCAGAGAGCATCTTGGCTACTATCTTTGTATCGGTGAGACTGCCTGTCTTGGCACTTGGCAGAGCTGTGTAGCTTTCTCTGCGAATGCTCCAAAGACACTTTCACAGCCCACTCCCTGCCTATCTCTAACTGGCAATTTTCTACATCAATTCACTTTAATGTACAAAATCACAGAAAACAAAGAAAAACAGACATACTAGGAGTTGGCTTTGATAGGAGACTGGACTCAAGGACCCAGGAGGTGCCTTCCACCACTATTTATAGGTTTCTAAACACCGGTAGAAATGGGTTAGCTATGACTAGTGTCCACGCCGCAGGAAATTTCTCTGCAGGTTTAATAAGCAGAGGTAACAAGCAGGCCTTCTGCTGTCAGCCTGATGCAAGCACCAAAACAAAGACAGGAGGACAGGAGTAATGAAGTGTAGGCCCAATGTGGTCACAAGTATCATCGAACTAAAAAGACACCAAGTGATGTAAGGCGAAGAGTAGACAAACACATGGTGCCTACAGTCCTAGGCTTGCAAAAGTCACCAGCGTGGGTAGCCTGGAGAAGAGAGATGGCGAACTCAGGAGAACCCCAAGCATCAGCTGGAAGTTTCTGTCGAGGGTATCAAGGCATCAGCTGTGCTGAGAAATGTGGCTGATGATGGGAATGAGCCTCACATTCCTTTGACAAGACCCATCATTTATCCTAATGGACTGTATGACTATCTGAGCCAATTTCTGGAAGCTTCCGCTACTCCAAGTGCTATGGTCTCTTTAATAGTGCAGTGGGGTTGTAGTCTTACCTTTTGGTGCCAGAGTCCAGGTAACAATCTTGGACAGGACACAACTGAGCAGGAATTTGACTGTCTTATCCTAGGTGCTGTTTGCGTGCATCTCCAAACCAGCCTGCAGTTAGACGTCTGTTTGAGAAAGGTCCAGTATTTGTATAGGAAGCATAACACAGATAACAACCGTGATGAATTGAAAGAGATATGGGGCAGATGCTTGTGCAAGTTCTACCATGCTTTGTTTGACTCAGACCATGCTCTTTATCAGTCATTGTCTTGTGAGTGTAGTCATGTCTTTAACTGGTGACTGGTTTACTCTGAGAATAGTGTATCTAGGTTCTTTCATTGCCCCTGCCAACAAAGCCGTTGTGTTTGTTACAGGCTTACCGCTAATGGTGTCTCTTTGTCGATGCATGTTCCTTCTCTCATCAGCCTGGATAGTGCAAGGTGTGCAGAGCTCTGTTCATGCTACATTCATGGCATGAATACTGTGGGGTTAGATAAATTACTCAGTCTGGAAGGTTGCAATGTTGCTTTCGCCTTAAAATCCAGAACCTTACGACAAAAGTCCCCAAACCAGAGAGAGACAAAGCAGACTGCTCCTTAAGGCAGAAGCACAACTCCCTGCAACCTTACAGACTACTGAAAGACCCAAAGTGTATGTTTCCCTAAAGAGCTCCCAGCTGGAAGCAGAACCAGGAAATATCTTGAGAATTTGAAGTGTGAGAATGTAATTTTAGCTGTTTTCAAGGCACGACAATTCCCAAGGACAACCATTGTGTCCAGCAACCATACAGCGTGGAATTAAGAGATAATTTGCTGGGCAGAAACAGTAAACTTGCATGGGTGTTATCCCAGGGAGTGTGTGAGGAGCAAGCTGAGGCAAGGGGTGTAGCTCCAGCCCAGGCCACAAATGTTAATTAATGACACCTCTGGCAAGCTTAGGACTTATGGTTATTTCTTTCTTAAGGAAAGTCTGGAGTTGCCTTGTTTGGCTCAAGGGAGGACCCTTTGCTTTGAAAAAATGGTGTCAACTTCTAGTCCTCTCTCCTTGATGAGTACCTGGGGGTGAAATATTGTGTCCGGTTTTGGGCCCCGCAGTATAAAAAGGATATGGATGTGCTGGAACAGGTTCAGCAGAGGGCAACAAAAATGATTAAGGGGTTGGAGCACAAGACCTATGAGGAGAGGCTGAGGGATTTGGGCTTATTTAGTTTACAGAAGAGAAGATTGAGGGGTGATTTAATAGCAGCCGTCACCTTCCTGAAGGGGAGCTCTAAAGAGGATGGAGAGAAATTGTTCTCAGTGGTGACAGACAGAGGAACAAGGAGTAATGGTCTGAAGTTACAGAAAGAGAAGTGTAGGTTGGATTTTAGGAAAAGCTACTTCACCAGGAGGCTGGTGAAGCACTGGAATGCGTTGCCTAGAGAGGTGGTGGATTCTCCATCCCTAGAGGTTTTTAAGTTCCAGCTTGACAAGGTCCTGGCTGGGGTGACTTAGTTGGGGTTGATCCTGCTTTGGGCAGGGGCTGGACTAGATGACCTCCTGAGGTCCCTTCCAGCCCTAGGATTCTATGAAATCCACTCCACACTCATATCTCCTGAGCATTCAGACTCTACATGGAGAGCACAAGGAGCAGCTTGGGAGGTGAAATCCACCCGTCATGAAGGGCTGTGCTGCAGGGTTCATTGCACAGCCCTTTTCCCACAGCTGCTGCTTTAGCCAATGGGTCCACTGTAGCGGTCAGTCAAGTCACTGGGTCTACATAAATGTGGGTCTTCCCCATTGCCTCCTGCCTGAATCCAATGTGTTCCTTCAGCCTCAGCCATCTGGGGCTGTTGTTGAGCCCATGTTCATGGTGTTTAGGGGGGCACGGATTGCTGGGGTATCAGACCCAAGCACAATGGTTCAGCCTCATGCAGCCCACAACAACACTTCATCCAGCTGAGAATATCACCCCCCACCGTTCACTCAATGCTAATAGGAATGCAAAGTCTCTGCTTCCAATACCCTTACCTTAGTGACTGGGCAGGGATTGTTTGCAGTTGTAGCTATAGCAATGTAGCAATGTTGGCAAGTCCTCCTACCAGGGAAAGACGACTGGACCAGTTGCCTAAAACCAGTCAGTACAATGCTTGTTCTTTGACGTTCCCACCATGACTATATTTTAACCCTCCCCTAATTACCTACCCTGTGCTTATTAGTTGGGCTGGTTACCCTTAGAATCAAGTAGGGGCCCTTTTTTATCAAAACAACCTCTCCTGCACAGAAGCAAGAGATACAGTAATAGCCACCCTGTGCTGTCCCGTTTTAAACAGGTCCAAACACCACCACCTACTTCTCCATCCTGAGAAACCCAGTTGCGCTGATGGAGTCCTCCTATGCCTACAATAAAGGTTTTACACCAGACTTTAGAAGGTCAAAGGATGTGAATGCATTTTTGGTATCTCCATGGACATGTTACAATATGGGCAAATGCACAAATAACTTTCGTGCCAGGAACTGCATGTGGTTTGACATTAGCTATGATAATAACTCAGTGGACAGTGAAGACTATGTCCAGAGAGTCATAGAGGAGATCGAGCAGGCTTTCCAGTGGCTGCTCACCGAGTCCTTTGATGAGTCTGTGGTCCTGCTGAAGGACACTCTGGGCTGGGAACTGGACGATGTGGTTTGCTTCAAGCTGAATGCACGAAGCCAGGACACTGTCCAGAGGGTGAGCCCCAAGAGCAAGGAAAAGGTAAAAGAATGGTGCTTTTTGGACTGGAAGCTCTACCAGCATTTCAACAGGAACTTACGGAGGAGAATTCAGGAGACAATAGGACTGGACAAATTGGCTCAGGAGGTGAGAATGAGGCAAAAGAAACTCATGGAGCTGTCTTTCTTGGACCCAGAGCCAACAGATAAGACCAAGATCAAAGACAAAAAGCTTCAGCCCTTCCAGTCAGGTCATGCGAATATTCTGAGCTATAATCTTAAAGAAGACAAGGCTAATGAGATGCTGACACCCTGCCTGAGACTCGTCACGCTTGAGGTACATGTCACATCTGTGTGCACATCAGTTCCAAGAAAAGAAGAGGAAGGGCACAGCCCTAGTGGCGTCTTTGACAGGGTTGGTGAATCATTAATATCAAAGGGGTAACTGTGTTATTCTGTATCTTCAAAAACAACGAGAAGTCCTATGGCACCTTATAGACTAACAGATATTTTGGAGCATGAGCTTTTGTGGGCAAAGACCCGCTTCAGCAGATGCATGAGCGGGGGCAGGGTTCGGGGGAGGGTTTAGAGAGGGAGTCTCTGTCAAGGGGAAGGCCAGAGTTGACAAGGTCTGTTCAGTCACAGAGGACGTGGCCCGTTATCAGTAGCTAATTGGGGAAGTGTGAACATCAAGAGTGGAGAAATCGCTTTTGCAGTTGGCCAGCCACTCCCAGTCTCTGTTCGATCTTTGGTTGATGGTGTCAAATTTGCAAATGAATTTCAGCTCTGCAGTTTCTCTTTGGAGTTTATTTATGAAGTGTTTTGTTGTTGTTATTGTTGCTGTAGGACTGCTATTTTTAAATCTGTTACTGAGTGTCCAGGGAGATAGAAGTGTTCTCCTGAAAGTTGTTGTATGTTTCCATTCCTGATGTCTGATGTGTGTCCCTTTATTCTTTTACACAGAGACAGTCCGGTTTGGCCAACGTATATTGCAGTGGGGCATTGCTGGCACATGACGGCATATATAGCATTATATTAGTAGACGTCCAGGTGAAAGAGCCCCTGATGGAGTGGTTGATGTGCTTAGGTCCTGTGATGATGTCACTGGTGTAGATATGTGAGCAGAGCTGACACCGAGGTTTGTTGCAGAGATTGGTTCCAGGTTTCGAGTTACTGTGGCGTGGTCTATGGTTGCTGGTGAGGATTTTTTAAGGTTGGCGGGCTGTGTGTAGGTGAGGACAGGCCTGCCTCCCGAGGTCTCCGACAGGGAAGGATCATTGTCCAGGATGGGTTGTAGATCACTGATGATGAGTCAGGGGTTCCAGAGGAGGGAATGCTAACATACAAAAACCTGCCTGAGAACACTTCAGGCTCTCTGGACACTCAGATTGAACAGAGACTGGGAGCGGCTGGCCAATAACAAAAGCAGTTTCTCCGCTCTTGGTGTTCACACCTCCACATTAGCTACTTATAATGGGCCACGTCCTCTGTGGCTGAACAGACCTGGTCGGCTCTGGCCCACCCCTTGACTGAGACTCCCTCTTTATACCCTCCTCTGGGACCTCCCCTGCACTCATGCATCTGATGAAGCAGGTCTTTGCACACGAAAGCTCATGCTCCAAAATATCTGTTAGTCTCTAAGGTGCCACAGGACTTTGTATTGCTTTCAAAGATGCAGACTAACTTGCTCTCAAATATCTTTTAGTTTATGAGGTGCCACAGGGCTTCGTATTGCCTATGAATCATTAATATCAGCCACAAAGCAAGAATGCTCATTCCAGACTCCTGTCATTTTGTCCATGTGTCTCGCAGAAGTGTTTGGTTCCGTTTTTGGTGCCTCAGTGGAGTGAACCTAGGACATTTTCTTGTGGAGATTTCAGATCTGAGAGTGGAGAGAGGAAGGTAGGGTGTGTGGCAGGAATACAACGCTTCTTTATTGACTCCATCAGGCATATTGTTCCTGGAGGCCTTTGCTTGCTCCAACCTACAGCCCGGGCTGGGCAGGAGTGATGCTGGCTAAAGAACCAGGGAGCCAGGACAGGTTTCCTGACCATGTGTATCGTGGAATCATAGAGTCCTTGGGCTGGAAGGGACCTCAGGAGGTCATCGAGTCCAGCCCCCTGCCTAAAGCAAGATCAACCCTAAATAAATCATCCCAGCCAGTTTTTTGTCAACCCAGGACTTAAAAACCTCTACGGATGGAGATTCCACCACCTCTCTAGGTAACGCATTCCAGTGATTCGCCACCCTCCGAGTGAAATAGTTCTTCCTAATATCCAACCTACACCTGCCCCTCTGTAACTTCAGACCATTGCTCCTTGTTCTGCCATCCGTCACCACTGAAAACAGTCTCTCTCCATCCTCTTTATAGCCCCCTTTCAGGAAGTTTAAGGCTGCAATCAAATCACCCCTCAGCCTTCTCTTCTGCAAACTAAATACCTCTAACCCTCTCAGCCTCTCCTCATAGGTCATGTGCTCCAGCCCCTTAATCATTTGCATTGTCTACCTCTGAACCCACTCCAGTGCATCCACATCCTTTCTATAGTAGGGGGCCCAGAACTGGACACCGTACTCCAGATGTGGCTTCACCAGTGCTGAGTAGAGGGGAATAATAATTTCTCTAGATCTGCTGGAAATGCTTCTCCTAATGCACCCCAATATGCCATTATCCTTCTTGGCTACAAGGACACACTGTTTACTCATATCCAGCCTCTCATCCACTATAATCTCCAGGTCCTTTTCTGCTGCACTGCTACTTAGCCAGTTGGTCCTCAGCCTGTAACAATGCTTGGGATTCTTCCGTCGCAAGTGCAGGACTTTGCACTTCTCCTTGTTGAACCTCATCAGATTTCCTTTGGCCCAATCCTCCAATTTGTCTAGGTCACTCTGGACCCTGTCCCTATCTTCCAACATATCTATCTGTCCCCCTAGCTTCGTGTTATCTGCAAATTTGCTGAAGGTGCAATCTGTCCCCTCAGCCAGGTCATTAATAGAGATATTGATCAATACCAGCCCTAGAGCTGATTCCTGGGACACTCCACTTGAAACTGACCCCCAACCAAGCCGTTGACCATTACTCAGTGGGCCTGACCGTCTATCCAGCTTTCCGTCCATCTTAAAGTATGAGTATCCAATCCACACCTCATTAATATACGGGCAAGAAGGTTGTGGGAGACTGTATCAAAAGCTTTGCTAAAGTCAAGGGATATCACATCCATTGGCTTCCCCATGTCCACAGAGCCAGTTACCTCATCATACTAGCTAATCAGATTGGTCAGGCAGGACTTGCCCTTGGTGAATCCATGTTGACTGCTCTTGATCGCTTTCCCCTCTTCCAAGTGCTTCAAAATGGATTCTTTGAGGATCCCCTCCATGATTTTCCCAGGGACTGAGGTAAGGCTGACCGGTCTATAGTTCCCTGCATTGTCCTTCTTTCCTTTTTTATAGATAGGCACCGCATTTGCCTTTTTCCAGTCATCCAGGGCCCCTCCCGATCTCCCCGAGTTTTCAAAGATAATAGCCAAAGGCTCTGCAATGACATCTGCCAATTCCCTCAGTGCCCTTGGATGTGTTAAATCTGGACCGAGGCATTTGTGTGTGGCTAGCTTTTCTAAAGAGCTCTTAACCTGTTCTTCCCCCACCAAGGGCTGCCCACCTCCTTCCCATACTGCATTGCCTAGTGTCGTAGTCTGGGAGCTGACCTTGTCAATGAAAACTGAGGCAAAAAAAAAAACATTGAGTACTTCAGCCTTTCCCACATCATCTGTCACCAGGTCGTCTCCCTCGTCCAGTAACAGCCCCACACCCTCCCTGATTAATCCTGTTATTGTTGACATGCCTGTAGAAACCTTCTTGTTTCCCTTCACATTCCTCACTAGCTTCAGTTCCAACTGTGCTTTTACTTTCCTGATTACTCCACTGCATTCCCCAGCGATGTATGTGTATTCCTCCTTTGTCATCCGTCCAAGTTTCCACTTCTTATACTCATCCCTTTTGAGTTTAATTTCACAAAAGATTTCCCTGGTAAGCCAAGCTGGTTGCCCACCATGTTTGTTTTTCTTACTGCGCATCAGGATGGTTTGTTCCTGTGCCTTCAATAAAACTTCTTTAAAATACTGCCCGTTCTCCTGAGCTCCTTTCCTTTTCATATTAGCTTCCCAGCGGATCCTGCCCATCAGTTCTCTCAAGGAGTTGAAGTCTGCTCTTCTGAAATCAGGGGTCTGTATTTTACTGCTCTCTTTTCTTCCTTTTGTCAGGATCCTGAAATCTACCATCTCACGGTCACTACAGCCCGGGTTGCCACCCACTTCTATTTCTCCTAGTAGTTCTTCCCTGTTTGTGGGCAGCAGGTCAAGCTGCGCATGGCTCCTGGTCTGAGTTCCTCCCACCCAGAGCCTGACAAAGTAGTCTCTCTCTCCTAGGGGTGCATGTCCTGGGCCTCAGCCAGCTCCCACCTACACCTATGTGACACAAGAGACATCCCGGGAAGGGAGCGGCCCCTCATTGCAGTTGTATCAGCAAGAGGGGATCCGGGTGGGCTGTCACTAATGCCAAGACCAGGGCCGCCGATGGTGGGAGGAGGAAGAGGTAGTTGCTTTGGGCCCCTTTGAAGTACCGTGGCTTTGGTGTGGTCAGCAGCCCTTTTCTGCAATGAAGTGTCTATTTCGCTGCTGCTGTGACAGACAAAAGGGACCCCTGGGAGCAGGACGGCCATGCAGGGTGACCTGCAATATGGTCTGGGGACGGAAACAGAAAACCTGCAGAGATCCCCTGTAGCCTGCGGCTATCGGTGCCTGTTGTTAGGGCTACCTAGGTAACAGCCCCGTGGGACGCGCCCTGTACTGTTGGCGGCAGGGCTGCTGCAGAAACTCAGCGATGCAGAAATCACAGTGTGGTGCTCTGGAGAATGTGACAGAGAATGAGAGTCCTGCTGGGCGGGGTTGGGTCATCTCTTTGTGGGCCCCATGTAGTCATTATCGGGCCCTCTGATTGTGGGCCTGGTGTGGCAGTGTATGGACTGCTCTAGGCAGCATCCTCAGGCGCCAGGCTTCAGAAACGGCTTATCAGGCTACCAGCCCTTCTCTGGGTTTTCTCGTTGAGCTGTAAACCTCCACGGGGTCACCAGAGGCCACAGTGAGCGGAATTTTCCTGGTAATCAGGGGAAAGTCCCCCACAGATGTCTCCTCTCTTTTTCAGACCCTCCGTAGCCATGTCTCCGACACCCCTCACCCCTACACTTCACCAGTCACTCTACGTGGTTCTGGTCTTAGCTCGGTAAGGTCCCACAACCAGCCCCTGATCAGCTCTGACTGCCAGTCCTCCTCCACACCCAGAATGAGTGATGGTGATACTTCCTCCCCTCCTTTCTTGGCAGGGGCCTTTGCTGCCCAAACCCGCTTCAGACCTCCCGTCCCAGGGAGGGGTGCGCAGACAGCTGGCTTTCTGCTGGACGGATGCAAGAGGAAAACGCCCATCACAACTCCAGCGAGGCAGAGATTCCCTGTGCAGCTCCCAGCTCTCATGTGCTGCGTGTAGAAAATCCCCTGCTCTCTGCACAAACATAGCACGCAGCCACGCGGAGGCCGGGCAGGGCAGGGCAGGGTGGGCCCTTCCTGCACGGTGCTGTGAGATGCCAGCTCCAGAGGTCACCCTTAACCAAGTGGAGCCGTGGCAGCACTTCCTTTCCCACTGCAGGAGTACAAAGAGATACTTGCTCCAGCTGGACACGGTGATTCCCTACGGCTGCTCCATGCCTAGCGCCAGGCCCTGAGACTCCTTGACACGGTTTAGGAAGGCAGCAAGCTGGTCCCTGGGATCACAGAGGTTGAAAAACACTGGCCTAGCATCCACTGACCCAGCCCACTCCCATTACCAGATCAGCCCGGAGGGGCTGCAGAGCCCAGGCCCCAGGGCGCAAGAGAAGCAAACCCTTACCTGTCCCAGGGGAGCAGAGCAGAATCTGGCAGGACGCTGCAGCGGCTGGCCTGGAGCGCTGAAGTGAAGTGATTGCTAACACAGAGGGGCTGTGCAAAGCTGCTGGAAAGAAAGGGAGGGTTTCCTGTGCTGTAACACTACACCCCTCCGGGTCTGCCATGGGGAAATTGAAAGCTACCCAGGAAAGGCAGCCGTCCGGGCTGAGCGCAAGCCATGGCTGGGTTGCCTGGGCCCCACCCCAGAGGAAGACTCCAGCCCGGCTGATGAAAGCTGTCCTCCCTGCCCTGCCCCCCCGCCCGGCTTCAGCAGGGAAAAACAAACCACAAAGTGCTCCCCAGAGCCAAGCTGCTGCGGTGGCAGCCAGAACCACTGGGTTTGACTCGCCTCTGCCTGGCAGCCTCTCGGCGCTGGTGTAGCTGCGGGGACTTCAGGGCCCGGACCCCTGGCTGCCGGCGGGGTGGGCGAGAGGAGAATAAGGCCCAATGGGTGTTCATGGTTCACGGTTCATTCAGCCCAAGCATGTGGGAGCATATGTGTATTTATGGGTTTACCCTGGTTAGCCCGAGACAGTTAGAGCTGTAATTTTACTCATCAGAAGATGGGCTGGTCTGCAGAGCTCTACCCCCCTCAGCCTCTATCATCGGTTATTGTGTACCTATGACAAAGGTAAGCTGAGTGAAAATAACAGGGTTTTTATTTAATAGCATGAGCAATACAGTACAACACTACAAAGAAAACAGGACTCCCTACAACGTAACAGAACAGCAACAGTTAACGGCTCCGATGTTAGCCCGATTCAGACCCTCACAATAAGATTACAAGGAAAGGGTAAGGAAAACAATGCCATGTCCCAGAGAAGAAGGAGGACACGGACTAATGGTGAGAGATGTCAGGAACTGGATGCAGGAACTGTTGGAACAGGAACGTTGATTTCCTCCGTCACCTTTCTTCTATTCTCGACTCGCAGTCCTGCGTGGAGAACACCTGCATGAACTGACCTGTAGCTGCGTGTAAGTCTGAGGTTTTCCCAGAATAAAATCAACTAACATTAGACTGGCCTACGAGGCCTAGCGGCTCTCTGACTGCCGCCCTAGCTACCAGACGGCTTCCCAGATCCTCTGTCAGGCTGGCCTACGAGGCCTAGCAGCATGCAGCTGTTGCTCTAAGTACCAGCACGGACCGGGAACGCTAGGGAGAGAGAAGCCCTGACGTGTGGGCTCCACTCCTTTTCACAGACTCCTGTCTTTGAGCAGACTAGAGTCATTTTCCCGCCTTCGTCTTCACGCCTTACTTGAGGGGAGAAGACAAGCTCACGTTGGTGGCCATCTTTCAAAATGGAAGCCAATTATGGAATCCATATTGCAAGTGAAGACAAAATGGAGTCTATCTAAAAAAAAAAAAAAAAGGAAGCCATACAACTCAGTTTAACTCTCATGCCCTTGTTAAGTGTACTGTTACTTGTTGCCCCAGAGAGAAGGCTGTAAGTTGTCACCTGCTAAGAAAACACCATACCACACATGGCAAACACTGCATAATTGGCTATTAAACCGCCATCCCTGGGTCTTTGAGTTTCAAAACAGCCATTCCATCAGAGCAGGAAGGATTTGCCATTTCAAGTTACTGCATGTCCACAAGTGTGAGGATTTGGGGAAAGCATCCAGCTTAAATTTCTTCCAAGTACGCGTACTCCCCAAGCCATGAAAGCCCAGGAGACTTAATGCTGGGAAGACCTGATGTTGCTGGGGCTTGCCAGTCAGGCCCCGGGGTGGAGGGAAGCACCGTGGTAAATGACGCGTGGCAGGGGTGATGGGAATGGCTTTGCAGTCACAGGTGTGATTTCCAGCACAGGCATAAGGACCCAAGGACCAGAACACAGGTCAGCAAGAGTCTGTGCAAAGCCACAGCCAGGGAGCAGTGTGGAGAGTAGGCACCGCAGGAAGTACCGCCCAAGAGACCCAGAGTGACAGCACCTTGTGGCTGGCCCTTTGATTGGCCAGGAGCCCTCTTTAACTACAGAGGGAGCCCCAGGAAGTTGGACAACCACATGGACTTTCGGCCCACTGTGACTGAGGCTTTTACCTTGTCACCTGCTCTCAGCTTGACCCTCCTGACTGCAGCCTGGCGCTACCTGTGGTCTCCGACCCTGGCCTGACTTTGAGCTTGACTCTTATTATTGACTCTGACACTAGTGATTCCTCTGACCACTGTCCCTGCCATGGGCATCCCACACCCTGTAACCGTGCCAAACGCCACCGTGGTCTCAGCCTGGCACCTGCTCGCTGCCTGTGGATGTACCCAGAGTCGGGCTCGCTCTGTTCCAATGTATGTGTAAATATTCTAGAAACTAAACTGATCTTCACCCGCAGAGATGCTCACGTCAGAGTGCCCCATGGCTCAGAGGCTTGGCTACTCTCCTGCAAGATGGGACGCCTGGTGTCTAAATCCTGACCCTGGCCAGGCAGAGCGGGGAACAGAACCAGCATTCTCTTCACGTGGTGTGAGTTCCCTAAGCACGGGGCTGAAGGTCATAACAGAGGCCTCCTTCCCCTGCCCACGTCCCATTGCACTGGTGGTGCTCAGAGCACACCCGTCAGACTGGACCTTGCCAGTCCCCCCTGCGCAGAGTGGCAGAAACTGAGGTGCCAGGGGAAATGAAAACATGAGTCCAGGCAGCTACAGGGTCAGGCAGGAACTGAATGGGGGCGTGACAATGGGTTTCAGGTGCCTAGGCTCCTTTGTGGGTCTGTAGGCCTTCATTTCTCCATGGCTGGGTTTTCCAGCAGGGCAGTGGGAGAACAGCACTTCCCAGCCTCACGGGGTTGTTGGGAGACAAAATTCAATAGCTTAAGTGAGATGCACAAATCCTGCAAAAGAGACACAGACAGAGACCACTTAGACCGACATATATAGAAACAACAAGAAGTCCTGTGGAAACATATAGAATACGTAGAATATATATAGAAACAGTAAACACAGCCCCCTTTTTTCTGCACACCATCTCAGAAGCTTGAGGGAGGCTTAGAAGGGGAATATAAATTCAGAGCCATTCGATAGCATTCTCATTTACAAGGACATTTAAAATGTCACTGTCCCACAGTCTGGGGACACAGCTGAAGCAAAAGAGAAAATAAACAATTGCAGCGAACACCTGGGCTATGCTTACGCTACAGCCATCTATCGACAGAAGTCACTGGCGGAAGGGATTTCCCGACACAGCTTCTGTCAACAGAGTGCGACCACACACAAAAGCCAAGCAGAAGAGCGCTCCGCTCTGTTGACAGGGTGGCTGGACTGCCCAGCTGCTCTCTCGCAAAAACAGGCACCCGGAAGCACAGCAGACTGGGTTGCCCATTGCTCTGGACTCCCTGTCTGTCGAGAGAAGGCCCCTCCAGAGCGTCTACGTGCTTTTTTCATTGACAGAATCTGTTGACAGCCACGTTGTATCTCACGGCTGAGAGCCAGAACGCTGCCAGCAAACATGCTGAGTTTTGTTTGTGGACGTTCTACCAGTTTTGTTGACAAAACTGGGGTTGTGTGGGCAAAACTTGCTAGTGTAACCATAGCCCTGGAGTGGCGGAGCTTTGGGCTACCACTTGTTGAGTGTCAATGTATTCATAATTAGCGACATTCAATATTACAGTAGCACTGAGAATCCTCAGTCAGCTCTGAGCTTCATTGAACACGGTGTTGTACAACCACAGATCAAACGAGAGGGCAAGATTTCCAAAAGCATCTAAGATATCGGAAGTCATTAGGGCACATCAGAAGGCAGCGAGATCATCAAGAGCTCTTAGTGGCATTGAGACGCACCAAATACCTTTGAAAACTTCACTCTTGGGTTCCTAAGATACACTGATTTTCAGTGGAACTTTTATACCCAAAGCCATCATGAATTTTCAAAATGTGACTCAGGCGCTTCAGTCACTGAGGTGCTTTGGAGAAGATTCCCTGAAAGGACAAGTCACACTTATCATGTCTTCACCTGTGGTATTTATATCCCCAAAAGTGATTTCTGAGCATCTGTCCCCTACAAAGTGCTAGACAGAAATTGGCTGAGCGTCAGCGACTGAGAGGGGGTACGCACTGTGTGTAAGTTACTTAGTCACAGGACTGTCAGGGCTGGAAGGATCCAGTGATTCATTCTTCTTTTGTTGCACCACTGCCCTTTGTGCCTTGAATAAGGACGTTATAAGTAGTGGGGCAGTTCGTTTTGTACAGATTTTCCATCAAGGTGTTACTTCCTACAACCACAGTTTTGTGTTCCTTGTTCATGAAGTTCCACAAGTGCAAACCGAAGGAGTTGCTGAAGTCCGGATTTGTCTCCCAGGCCTCGAAGTACTTCCACCATTCTGAGTAGGGTAAAGGGTAGAAACGCTGAGGATGTAAATACAAAATGTTCTGACAGCGGAGATCCTCCACGTCATGGAAATCACCCAGTTTGCACAAAGCTTTGAGCCTCCTAGTCAGTAATTTGGGACCTTGGTATCCCCAGTCAGCTCCATTGTAGTTTTGAACAAAATCCTCCATGCAATCCCAAAGGAAGGGGTGATGACGAGAAAAGCCAAAAATCGCACTGCCAATGAGGTTTAAATCCTCAGCTGTCAGGAAGTTTTCCAGTGATGTTGGCCTGAGGGAGATGACATCTGTGTCCATGTAGATCCCACCGTACTTCCAGAGGAGCGCGTATCTGCAGGCATCAGAGCTAACATGACGCCAGTACACTTCTTGGTCTGGTTTGACCTGCAAAGTTGGAAAGGGAACACAGAGATGCAGTTGACTGCACTTTGAAAATATCTCAACTACTGCTCCTGTTAAATCTGTCTGCAGAAAACTCTCAGCAGTGACCATCCTAACTTTTATCCCTTTAAAATAACGGCTGGGAACAGATCTAGATTTTGTTCAGCTTAATTGTACAAGCGTGTCCAAGTCTTAGTAAATGTAAAGGAAACTTCCAACAATTATGAAGTAACAATATGAATTATAAGAAAATAAGAACGGCCACACTGGGTCACAGCCCAGATCCATCTAGCCTAATATCCTGTCTTCAGACACTGACCGATGCCAGGTGTCCCAAAACAGATGAATTGAACAGGGAATCATCAAGTTCCATTCCCTGTCGCTCTTTCCCAGCTTCTGGCAAACAGAATATAGAAACAAGATCCCTGCCCATCCTCGTCGACAGCCATTGATCGACCTCCCTTCCAGGTATTTATACCTTTTTTTTTTTAACTCTGTTCTAGTCTCGGCCTTCGTAACATCCTCTGGCAAAGAGTCCCATAGATTCTCTGCGCAGTGTGAAGAAATACTTCCTTCTCTTTGTTTTAAACCTGTTGTCTCTTAATTTAATTTGGTGACCCCTGGTTCTTGCGTAACGAGGAGTAATCACCATTTGTTAAGTGCCTTTACTACACCAGTCATGTTATAGACCTCAGTCATACCCCCATTAGTCATTTCTTTCCCAAGCTGAAATGTACCAATGTTATTAATCACTCCTCATATGGAAGCTGTTCCATACCCCTAAGCATTTGTGTTATACTTTTCTGAACCTTTACCAGTTCCAATAGATCTTTACTGAGATGAGACAACCACATCTATATTCAGTGCTCAGGATGTCGTCTTAGCATGGATTTACATATTGTCTGTCTTACTGTCACTTTTCTCATGATTCCCAATGTTTGGTGTTCCTTTTTGACTGCTACTGCACACTGAGCAGATGTTTTCAGAGAACTATCCAAAACGATGCTCAGATCTCTTTCTTGAGTGATAACAGCTAACTTAAGCCGTGTCTACACGTGCACGCTACTTCGAAGTAGCGGCACTAACTTCGAAATAGCGCCCGTCACGGCTACACGTGTTGGGCGCTATTTCGATGTTAACATCGACGTCAAGCGGCGAGACGTCGAAGCCGCTAACCCCATGAGGGGATAGGAATAGCGCCCTACTTCGACGTTCAACGTCGAAGTAGGGACCATGTAGTCGTTGCGCGTCCCGCAACATCGAAATTGCTGGGTCCGCCATGGCGGCCATCAGCTGAGGGGTTGAGAGACGCTCTCTCTCCAGCCCCTGCGGGGCTCTATGGTCACCGTGGGCAGCAGCCTGTAGCCCAGGGCTTCTGGCTGCTGCTGCTGCAGCTGGGGATCCATGCTGCACGCACAGGGTCTGCAACCAGTTGTTGGCTCTGTGGATCTTGTGTTGTTTAGTGCAAGTGTGTCTGGGAGGGGCCCTTTAAGGGAGCGGCTTGCTGTTGAGTCCGCCCTGTGACCCTGTCTGCAGCTGTGCCTGGCACCCTTATTTCGATGTGTGCTACTGTGGCGTGTAGACGTTCCCTCGCAGTGCCTATTTCGATGTGGTGCTGCGCAACGTCGATGTTGAACGTCGACGTTGCCAGCCCTGGAGGACGTGTAGACGTTATTCATCGAAATAGCTTATTTCGATGTCACTACATCAAAATAAGCTATTTCGATGTAGCGTTCACGTGTAGACGTAGCCTTGGTGTGTATAACTGGCGTCGCTTTCCAATGTGCATTACTTTCCATTTCTCAGCATTGAACTCATCTGCCATGCTCTTGCCCAATCTCCAGTTTTGAGAGATCTTTTGCCATCTGCTTGGAATATAACTATCTGGAGTAGTTTTGCACCATCTGCTAATTTTGCCACTTCACTATTTACCCCTTTCTCCAGATCACTTAGGAATATGTTGACCAGGATTGATCCCAGTACACACCCCTGGGGGACAATGGTTATGACCATTTGCTCCTACCCTTTGTTTCCTATTTTGTAACCAGTTATCAGCCCATGAGAGGCTCTCTCCTTTTATTCCATGACTGTTCAAGAGCCTTTGATGGTGGACCTTATCACAGGGTTTCTGAAAATCTAAGAACACTATATCCATTGGATCCCCATCCTCCCCAGGCTTGTTGAACCCCCTCTAAAATTCTAGTAGAGGTATAATTTAACTGTCCAAAAACTATATTGACTCATCCCCAACAACTTAAGTTCATCAACCTGCCTGGCAATGTTGTTCTTTGCTATAATTTCAGTCGGTTTGCCCAGTCAAGTTTACTGGCCTGTAATTGTCAGGATCGCTTCTGGAATCCTTTTAAAAATTGATGTCACATTAATTATTCTTCAGTCATTTGGCACAAAAGATGATTTAATAGATAAGGTTAAAAACTACAGTTAGGAGTCATGTGGCACCTTATGGACTAATTGATTTATTTGGGCAAAAGGTTTGATGGGCCAAGACCCACTTTGTCAGATGCATCATCTCTGCCTGTCAAAGTTAGATTGACATACATCTGTTTGTCTTCAAGGTGCCACAAGACTCCTTATCTGTATCTGCAAAACAGTGAACACGGCTACTCCTCTGAAAGTACAGCTAATCTGTCTGCCGTTTCACATTTGAGTTTCTGCAGAACTCTTGGGTGAATAAAACCTGGTGATGGTGACTGATTATACTATAGTTTAATTGATGAGTTTGTTCCAAGACCTCCTGTAATGACACATCAGTCTGGCACAATTCCTGAGATTTGTCACCGAAAAAGAATGGCTCAGGTTTGGGACTCTCCCTCACAAATTCAGTCATGAAGAGTGATGTGCAGAAATCATTTAATTTCTCTGCAATGGCCTTATCATCCTGGAGTGCTCTTTTAGCATCTCGATCGTCCAGGGAACCCATCGGTTCTTTAGCAAGAGTGCTGCTTCTGAAGTACTGAAATCTTTAGCTAGCTGTTCTTCAAGTTGTTTTTGGCTTTCCTAATGACATTTTACACTTGCTAGAATGTATGCTCCTTTCTACTGACCTCAGTCAGACAACACTACCACTTTTTACAGAATGTCTTTTCCTCTCATCGCTTCTTTTACTTTGTTGTTCAGCCACAGTGGCATTTTCTTGATTTTCTTTTCATGCTTTTTAATTTGGGGTATTCATTTGAGGTGAGCCTCTGTTATCATATCTTGAAAAAGTTTCCATGCAGCTTGAAGAGATTTCACCTCTGGCACTGCGGCTGTTAATTTTTGTTTAACTAAATAAACTCAGTTATGTGTAGTTCATTAACCATTAACTGTTATTTCCACCAAACAGCCCCATCTCAATTTACACACTCACTGTCTGAGCCAAAGCCGGTGGGAATTAATTGAGAGATTCTCTGTGACTCCTATGGGCTTTGGAACAGCACACCCCTCCGCCCCCGCAGCAATCTCTAGCAAGGATTAAGGACAGAGAGGCAGCCGTGTTAGTCCATATTCTATCAAAACAAAAAAGCCGTCAGATATTTTTAACAAGCACCAAAATCATAAGCTTATCAAATTTATTACTGCAATGTTCCATTTGCCATAAATCCTGCCAGCAGGAAATAGAAAATGTTCATAACAATTTCAATAAATATTCTGACAAATGCATGGGAAAGTGTCATGAAATAGGGGGCCACATTCGGCGTCACAGAATTTTGACAAAAGCATGGCATAGCATCACGAAATAAGGGTCCACCGTCAGTGCCACGAAATTTTAATAGCTTTGAAACTTGAAGAAAAATGTGCAAATACATTCATTTTCTATCCCCTCTATATTAGATCTTGTTCAAAAATCTTTTCTCCTCAATAATTGCTCTTACCTGGTGATACCATCGGAGCAGAGGTGTCCCTTGGAACAAAATTTCCAGCTGGAAAGGTATAATGTAGACATTCTCCAGAGCAGATAGGAGAGAGAAGGTGGGGTAAGCAGAATTCACATCCTGCCGTATATTGGCTGTCGGCCCTTTCATGAAGTAAAAAACAGGTCTGTCCTGGTAGATCCTGGCAGCAGATTCCACAGAACATGAAGCCAGTGGAGAAGGCTCCAGACTGTCTGAGGTCTCCACAAAGATGATGCTTCCCCTGTAGTTCATAATTTGCTTTTGCGGCAGGGAACTGTTAGAACTAGGTATGACTGGGGAGATCTGGTTAGTCTTTGGGGAAATGTGATAGATAACAGAAAGGGCAAAGAAGAAAAAAAGCGTGGACGCGATGGTGATCCACTTCTGCATTCTTGCTTTCCCTCGGACCGACAAGCCTTAAAAAAACCAGAAAAACAAAGTCAGAGTCAGTGAATTGTTTGTCGATTGGAGACGAAAGTGCCAGGACAGGATTTCACGGGCTATTATCTTTTTGGATGACTACTTATGCAATTGGCCGCTTAGTGCAGAACAGAAGAATCCAGAGTTAAACAAAAGCATACACCTGAGCTGGCATCAGCCTCTTTGATCCAGGCAGCAGTTTATGAAAAAGGCTTGTCAACCATTCTCGGGTTGAAGCTCTGAAGTTTGCAGTCCTGAAACTAATGGCAGTCTACGCTGAATTAAATGAGAATATGAGAAGAAACCAAGACAATTTGGCTGTACAGTCCCTGTGGAAAAAAGACCTGTTATCCACTCACCTTCTATCTTCTTTTGGCTGCATGAAATGAAAAATAAATTCAAAGGCCAAAGCCAGCCTTTCTGCACCAGCCAATAGCTCAGAAGTTAGTGCATAAGGAAGGCAGAATTTTGCCTTATATCTGACCTGTGTCTTAGGTGCGTTCCTTCTCGATGTGCCACTTCATTGCATGTTACCATTGCATGTCCGTTATAGGCAGGCCTGCCAGTGCTCATTAGGCAGCCTGAGCTTTTTGAACAGCAGCCTCAGTGCCAAAGGGAACCACTAGTTTCATGTTTAAGGAAAGGCTGCAAGAAAGTGAGACATACCTGGGATGAGGGCGATTATTTGACAGGTGTGGATTTGCGGTGTCTGAAGGGGAACACGTGCAGTAACCATCTCTAATACTCACTAAGCCTGTGAATAAACAGAGTACGTTCTACTTCTAGCATAGTCAGGAGATACACCCACATTGGTTTAACTGCTAACCTGTCTGATTAATTGACTAACAGATCTACCCAGTGCTGCTCCTAGCTCTCACCGTTTAGGATGTCTTGAACAAATTGACTCACAGAAGCACAGACAAACAGACATGTGCAATCAAAAACATATAGAGGGAGTAATCAGATCAGAATACAAAGTACCATGTTCTGCCCACCAGTTTTCCAACACAGATGAGTAGGATGTGTTGGGAAAGAGTCAAAATGGCTGTTGTGAAGGAAGTCAGGCCTCACTGAGCTATTCCCATTGTTTGAGGGAGTCAGCAAGCGCTTAGATTTTCAGAACGCCTGTGACAAGATCCCTCAGCAAAGGCTCTTAAGCGAAGTGAGCTGTCATGGGGCAACAGGGTAGGTCCTCTCATGGTTAAAAGAAAGGAAACAAAGGGAAGGAATAAATGGCCAGTTACCCCAGTGTAGCAAGGTCATTATCAGGGCTCCTCTCAAGAATCGGTATTGAGACCCATGCTGCTCAACATATTCCTAACTGTAGCAGAAAAGGGAGTAAGGATGAGGTAGGAAAATTTGCAGATGATACAAAATTAATCAAAATCTTGTGTGCAAAACTGACTGTGAAACGTTACAAAGGGCTCTCCCGAAAGGAATGCCCATTGTCAAACATAATCCTCACTCTACACAGAATAGGCTGAGGTTTAAATTAGCTGTTGTTACTCAGGGAAGATGCTGGACTCCTCGTGGACCATTCTCTGAAACATCTGCTCGATCACACGCTCTCCCCACTGAAGACTGCTAACAACTGGAGTGGACGGGTATCATCTTCCCTGTCTCTTACACATTCGAGTGCACAGACTGCCCTGCTCGCTCACCATGAGAAGAAGTCCTCTCCCCGCATCTTCCATCAGGATTCTCTGAGCCACCTGACAGGTACGGCCTGTAGCTCCCAGCCTCTGCTGTTGCTGCTTCATCCTCTCCAGCGAATCCCCAACACCTGCTCGTCCAAGGGCTCAGCCCCCACAGGCTTAAAGTCCCTCCGGGCGCTAACTGCTGTGCACATCAGCCTCCTGCCTCGGGGGTCTGTCTCCTCCTGCCCACTCTCACCTGCCTCTCCTGTTTTGCTACAGCATCTACAGGTTCATTATGGGCCTGTTTCCTCTTTCTTTTATCTCCTCAGGCCCTCGCCCTCTTCTTGAGTGTCTCTCTTTCCCGCGTAGGGTCCCTGTCTCCTTACGTGGCCCTTCTCCTCACACCGAAAGGAGGCTCTAACTCAATCACTTCCTGTGAGGGACTTCGTGGGCCATGGCCTCAGTCCTGGCCACCTGATACAATTTGTTCTTCTCACCTACATCAGAACGCTCCCTCTTCAGCTGCCGCTCATTGTCACAGGGTGAGCATCTTCACAGCCTGGCCTCTGACCTCCAAGTCCCAGATTGTCTTCCTGTTTCTGGCACTTCCACTTTCTGCTCTTTCCCTCCAGTAAGCACCTGCACACTGTCCCACCACCTCTCTCCCTCTCTGGCAGGGACCACCTGTCACTGCGGGAACTGCAGTGCCCTCTTCATGACTCAGGCATCTGAGTAGCTCCCTCAGCCTTCCCCATCCTGGGGTACAGTCCTGCAACCCCTCTATCATGGCCACAGTGACGCAGGCACTCTCCCCATTCCTTGTCCAACTGGCACTGCTTCCTCAGGAGTGGGTACGAAATAGGGGCCCATGCTCTTCTCTGGGTTCCAGGCTGGGATGTAAAATCCCATTGAGTTAACCAGCTAAACGTTAAGTTGAAACGCACTATTATCATTGCATGTGTTTGTAAAGCACCCATCACTATGGTATCTGGGCACACTTTAAATTATTTAATTTGTCTCCATGAGAAAAATAGCAGGTGACTTGCCACAATCCAGTCATTGCCATATTGTAAAGAAAGACGTGAAAGGCTCTTATGATTTTCTCCTTCAGCAGCATATTAACAGTGTAAAGACCACGCCCAAGAAGGAGTACATTCCTCTGGATTCATCTGCAAACGCTTTACGTGCATCATTACATCAGCCTCCCTACCTCCCCTCCCTCCCTGGCAGCCTGGCATGTGGACAAAAGGGGACAACAGAGAAGAACTCTGGGGTGCTCCAGCCAGGATGGGGGCACACGGCAATTTCCATACACCACCCATTGAGTTCTCTGGTGCACTGATGGATGGAGGCAGGGACGGAGGCGATCCCTGCCTGGCAGAGGCTGCAGTTCTGTTAACTCCCTGTGGCCTGCAGGGTCCAAAAGGATGAACTACGCTGCAAGGTGATTAATTGAGCAGTGTCCCAGCAAGAGAGATTTTCAGTAGCTCCCTGAAGGGGATTGTTGTCTGTCCCATCTCCCGATGGACCCGTCCTCTCTCTGACAGCTCAGAAAAGAGGTGAGCTGCAGCAGTACTGAGGTTTGTTTATTGGTGTAGATTCCTAACGGTACAGCAGTACTCACACAGACACCAAATTCCTGCAGCAGTGTGGAGGCAGGCTGTCGGATTTCACGGGGGCTCAGGCTGGCCAGGCTACAGCTTCCTGGAGATACCAGCTGATGAAAGTCCCTGTAGTCCCTTCAGATCCACAGGAGATCTCTGCTCCTTCTGGTCACGAGTTCTGTGTGCTGTTACATCTTCTGATTGGAGCACTTGCTTCTGACAGCCTGTTTCATCCTGTTTCCTCTATGTCCATAAAAGGCTGCAGCTGTAATGTCTTACTGTCAGCCGTTGCTCACTCGTTACCCCCTAACCCCCTCCACACAAGTCACATTATACGCTGTATATATGCACCAGGTTACATTTTTTTCATGACACGTTCATATGTATGAATACAATTGATTGTCTACCTCCATAGAAACAACAAGAAGGCCTGTGGCACCTGATAGACAAACAGAAATTCTTGCAGCATAAGCTTTCTGATGAACCGGGTCTTTGCCCACGAAAGCTCATGGTCCAAAATATTCTGTTTGTCTATCAGGTGCCACAGGACTTGTTGCTTTTGCGGGTACGGGCTAACGCAGCTACCCCTCTGATACACACATAGAGTAACGCAGCCTTAAGCCGGCATCTAACAGCACTGAGGACTTTCAGTGCTCTACAGCACAGGAAACCACAGACTCCATTTGAGAGAACAAGCCTCTGCTGCTACGTATCACAAATGGTGGGGGGCTGCGTCCGGCTATATTACCCACAAGCAGTGACTGTCAGGGACCAGACCAGGTAGGACCAGCTGCTGGCCTGTTCCCCCACTAACTGCTGTTGGGCAATCATCGAGCCCCGCTGCACAGCCTTTGAAAGGGCCAAGTGGCCAAAGCCCCCGACCGGCTGCTGGTTTGGCAGCCCTGCCTTAGCTGTACACACAGCAGAATAGCAGCTCTGCACAGAGTCCCAGGCCCGCACCCGTTCTTACCCCTGTTCCAGTCCTTGCTCCAGCCGCTTGCCATCCCTGGGCCACTCCGTCTTCAGATTTCTGGCTTCAGTCCCCAGATTGGCCTTTAGCTTATGACTCTGGTTGAGCTCCCAGCCCTGGAATTACTCTTCTGTTTCCCTGGATCTGAGACCTGGCTCCTTCTCTGGCTTATGGGTCTGGCTCATACTCCAACTCTGTCATTTGTCTTCTGAGTCCCCCAAGTACCGATATCCGGCTTGTTTCCTGGACTCTGCCCACCTCAGACCCAGCTCCAACTGAATTCTCAACAAGAGTGGAACGTAAAGTTATTTCATGAAGAGGGCCCGAGAGGGCCATCTAGTCTCACCCATGGCCAAGATGCAAGATTTGTTGCGTCCAAAGCATCTGGAAGACAGGTGACTGACCACCAGGTTCCTTTTGAAAACTTGCAGGGAAGGAGCTTCCACAGCCTCCGTAGGTGCTTCTTCCATCGTGTTATTGTTTTTACAATTAGGAAGTGTCTTCTGAGATTTAATATAAATCTGCCCTCATTGGGTTTGGACTCATGGCCTCTCATCCTGCCCTACCTGGGAGAGGAGCTTTACTTCACCTTTATTAGGGCAGACCTTCAAGTATCTGAAGACTAGGATCATTCCCCTCTTAATCTTCTCTTTTCCAAACTGAGCACACCCCATTCCTACCCCTTCGTCACTCACCTCTGGACCCTTTCCAACTCCTCAACATTCTTTAGAGAACAATGAAACACGGGGCAAAAAGGACGTGAGACATAATCAATCCATGCAAGTGTGTTGACCTTTAGGAGGCACCGGTGTGTTGTCCTGAGAGGTCTCCTGCTCTGTCAGTGGTGATAACTGTTTGGCCTCATGGATACATTCCAGATGTATATCACATTGCCCCTGCATGGGTGGCTAACGTGAAAGACTCCAACAAGGCCCGCAGAGTCCCCAGAGTGAGGTTCAAAGGCACCAGGCCATGTTTGTAGAAAAGAAGCATGTTTTTTGCTGCCCCAGACCAGAGGTCTACAGTTAGTCTAACACATGTGCTTGCTACCATGGGCTCAACTGAGTCAGAGGCATGGAATCCATCACTGCTGCCTTGGTGGGACAAAGACAACCCTTTGGGGAACGCTTTTATACACAGCCACAAACAAGTTATGCGTTGCACCTGACACAACAGTTGACCACCTCCTGGCTCTTAAAGACCACCTTTTACCCTGCCCCAGGGGTTGAGTCACTATCACGTTCTCAGTTGAGACCCTGTCCTGAACTTGGGTCTGTTTGTGTGTTATCCATTAGTGTGCTGGTGCCGAGATGTCTCTTCGCCAGGTGCTCTGTTACAGGTCCTCTGGAATGTCCCTTCCAGCCTGTGCCTAGACCCGCTTAGGTGTGAGTGGCTCTGCAACGCCAGCCCTGTTTGTGTAAACTGCTGCGAGCAGGGCCGGCCCCTTGCTCACCACTTCACTTTGCTTTCTATAAGCAAAACTTTCATCTTATTACACCTTCCAATGCATTGGCAACCGAAATTGGACCCAGAACTCCAGCTGAGGCCTAACCAGTGCTGAGCAGCCCTGTATTCTCACCTCCCGCGGCGTATGTGTTATGTCTTTCTCAGTGCAACTCACAATTCCTTTCACTTCATTTTTCTTCACCATCTTCACCTCGGTGGCTCATGCTGAGGCTATGATCAGCCACAGCTCCCAGATCCTTCTCCGCAGTGCGGCTGCCAGGCCAGCTCTCCCACATTCTCTAGTTGTGCGTTGGGTTTTCCTCCCATCGGTGTATCACCTTACATTTGTCTTTCTTGAATTTCCCTTTATTGTCTATAGCTCAGTTCTTCAATTTAGCAAGAACACTCAGAATTCTAGCTCTGTCTTCCAGATTCCCGGCGACCTCGCTGGGTTTGTCCCCTCTGATTGCTACATCCAGGTCGTTAGTAAAGATGTTAAACAACACTGGACCTAGAACAGATCCATGTGGAACCTCACCTGGGACCTCCCTCCAAAAGGATATAATTCCACTTGTAGATGCTTTTTGTTTAAGATTGTTTGACCAGTTCTGTGTCCATTCAGCGGTAGTTTTGCTGAGCCCCCATTCCTCCAGCTAACTTATCACAGTGTCTTGTGGGACTGTGTCAGATGTCTTGTGGAACTCCGCATGTAATATGTCCACCGTATTCCCCCATTCACTAAATCAGTTACCCTGCCAAAGAAGGAAGTCAAGCTGATCCTCTCTGGATTATCAGACACTCCCAGTGTCACCCAGGAATTCCTGCAGGGTTTCGGGAAGTACAGTACATCCTCTGGAGCAAATTTAGAAATTAAAAGTGCATTTTCTTGGCTCTGCTTAGCAGATGACATTTAGAAAAAAAAAGGCAGATCATCTATCCAGACACCCACTGTGATCATCTGTTCATCTCTTGAGACATCCTCAGGGCCTCCCTGACCCACTCCTGACATGGACCCCCAACGTCTGGACTCAGTTACTGAAATCCTCACATTATGAATAGTAACAGAGAGGTCTCCGTGTTAGTCTGTGCTGCAACAAAACAAAGCAGCAGAAATGCAGAACTTTAAAGACTAACAAAATGATTTATTCGGTGAGGAGCTTTCGTGGGACTGACCCACTTCTTCAGATCAATTTCATTTCCAGTAGATACTGACATATACAAGTACAGAGGTCCAAAAAGAAAAAAAAATGCAATACAAACTGACAAATCAAATAGGATTGAAGGAAGGGAATGAGAGGTGGGGGGTTGTTAATTGTCCTGTTGAGATAATTATGGGCATCAACGGAAGGGAAGCAGTCCTTGTAATGCCTAAGGTAGTTGATGTCTCTGTTCATACCACGAGTTAGTGTGTCACATTTGAATATGTGCTCTAACTCAGAAATATCACGCTCGAATCTGTTGTTAATTTCTCTTTGTTGCAGGAAGCAAATTCTCAGGTCTCTTCCTCACATCACGGTTACAGATTTCAAGTTACAGTGAATCCACGATTTAGACTAGTTTAAGCCTGCAAGAGACCCATCCCCCATGCAGAAGAGGAAATCAGACCCTATCCCCAGGTCTTTAAAAAGTTTACCTGGGGTGGGTGGGTGGGAATTCCTTCCTGACCCAAAGTCTGGCAGTCAGTTAGGTCCTGAGCACGTAGGGAAGACTTATTGGGCAGATGCCTGCAAAGAATTCTTGGAAGTAACTCAGAGCCCTGCCCATCTAGTGTCCTGTCTCCTCCACTGGGGCGTTTTGCCACTGGCGGTTGCCAATAACCCAGGTGCTATTCCAGGAACCACTCCATAAACATATCAAGCTTGGTCTGGGAGCCATTTAGGGGGTTTTGCTAGGAAGACTGTACCAGAACCTCATTCCTCTAATTGATAGAAAACTTTGCCTAAGTTCAAGGCTCAGCTTGCTGGGAGCAGGTTGAGAAGCATTTGTTATTGTCTATTAATTAGTTACCAAACAGCTCCTCTTCCTCCGTGGGATTTATCTGTTGGGTGTATTTATACAGAACAATCACACACCCTCACATTTCCTTTGACTGGGCCGAACAAGCCAAGCTCTTTGCATCTCCCATTCATAAAGTAGGTTTTCCACTCTGATTGTCCACGTAACCCTTTTCTGCACTGTTACCATATGAATCCATCTTCGTTAAACATGGGCCACCAGGACTGCTCACATATTCCAGATGAGATCTCACCAGGGCCTTGTACCCTTGTACTAACACTGCCCTGTCTCTGCTGCAAATAGTCCAGGAAAGCAGGTTAATCTGTCATCCCCGGCCAGACGAATTTGAATTTTTTGCTAATTAAAGTCCTCTTTCTCTTTTTTACTTGATATAATTTGGGGGATGTACAACACACACACCTCCAGGCCTAGTGCAATGAACTCTTTAGGACTACATTCCCTGAGTTTTAAAGAGGGGTTTTCAGAGTGCATTTTTTCTTGTCCTTGTTTCTCCTATTCCAGCTGCACTTATCTGGATGGAGACCAATCCAAAACGTATTTACTGCGACTGCTTCTTGGCAGGAATCCCACTTTCCTGTTCTGTGCTATGATTTGATGTAATTTTTTTTTCAATCCCTTGTTGCTTTGCTTTTGTCCTTTCCTGTCCAGAGGTCTGCAGTTCTATGGAAGAATAATTGCCTCATTTAAAGCGGTAGGCCATTTTGGGGCATTGTTATTGCATGGTGAAAGTTATGTAAAGCAGGAGCATGGTGTTCAGTAAACTGCCCCAGTGGCAGCAGCAGAAGCTGATGTATGTTTTAAATAAGCCACCAGAAAAGTGTGGAGCTGCCACAAAGGCTGCTTGTCTCAACTTGTGAGGTTCAAGTTCCCCCAGTTCTCCCAGGCTGCACCCTTGATCTGGCTGCCTCAGTTTCCCCCAGCTGTTTGGCAGGCCCCAACAGGGGCATAACCTCATGAACTGCTAAGAGCCAGTGAGCGGGGACAGAGGGAATTTGCCCCACCCACGCCACTGTTTTCTTTGGGGACTTCTCCAGTTGTAAAGAATAAGAGTAGGTTTGTTACAGGTGGTCTCCGACTTAGGAACCCATCGACTTAAGACCTTTCGGACTCACAACCAACCTCTAGCTCACTAGCTCCCTCCCGCACACCTCAGCTCACCTCCCCCAACGGGGGTCTCCAGCTGCAGGCCTGCGACTCCCCTCCCACCCCCATGGACCCAGCTCCAACCCCCTTTCCCCAACCCCCGCGCCCACCCAGGCCTCGACCTCCACCCCCGTGGCCCCAGACCCAACCCCCATGTGGCCCCAGATCACTCCCCCACCCCATGTGGCTGGCTCAGCGTGCGCAGGGCTCCAACCTTCCCCCTGCTCAAGCACCCACTCCGGTGCAACCCCTGTTCAACCCTCCCACCGCCCAGCTCAACCCTCCCCCGGTGCTTGGGGCTCTGGCTGTCAGCCACCACTGGCGTGCACAGAGGCTCTATCACTGTTGCCAGCTCAACCCACCCCCGCCCCAGTTCACCTCATTCAACCCCCCAAATCCCCCACGGCCCCAGCTACACTCCCTGGCACATGGGACTCCAGCTCCAACCCCACTACCCACCACCCCCGCAGCCTTGGCTCCAGCTACCAGCCCAGCCGCACCCTCCCACCACCCCTGGTGCCCTATCCCACCCTGGGCGTAACCCCTCCCACCCCCTTCCCAGGACCCCAACCCAAGCCCCGCTGACTTGCACGAAATTCAAGTTAGGTGAGGGATTACAGGACAGCATAAGGCTATTTCCCACTTACGACCAAATTGAGTTACGAGCAGCTGTTCGGAAGGTAACCCGCTCAGAAGTGGGAGACGAGCTGCAAACAGGCTGGCCGATAGTGAAGGTTTAGTTTGGAAATAAGTTCTAGGGAGGAAACTGAAGAGGAAATTAGAGTCACTCTGAACAGCCCAGCAACATTTGGAGGAGAAAGATGAAGCAATCAGTGAGTTAACAAATCGGTTAGCTGTAGGGTCAGAGAGGGGATCAGCCCTGCTCCAAAGGAAGCAGGAAGTTAAAAGAAAAGTGGGAACGGAGCAGCTCAGAAAGTCGGAGTGGGTTTGCAATGTGCTGGAGAAAGACAAGGCTTGCAGCAGACAGACTGCCTGCCGCAGAAAGAGCAAACGCAGGGGCACAGAGTGTCAGAAAGGCAGGAGGAGGACGATGGATCCTCTTGATGTGGTGGAGCTCGCAAAAACAGAGCAGCTGCTGGGCCCAGTTCCTATATCGAAGACAAGACCGTTAGTTCCGGGCGCAGTACCTTTCAGATCGGCAATGGAGGTCAAGTCTCAGGACCCACGGGCATGGGGAGGAAGTTAGCTGTGCAGCAGCCCTCAGTGGTCTGCAGGAGGGGAAAGGAAGTCCTAGAGTGGCCCTGCAGGAGGAGGAGACAAATGTCATTTTAGAGGAGGTAACTGATGATGCAAAAGGAAGTGGGGGGAGGAGACACCCTCTGGGTAGCCCCATGTTCCCTAGCAGCTGTGTTCTTGGGAAACCAGGGCACAGTTGTGGAAAACTTTCCCTCCCCTTCCTCTGCTGGCCTCTGCTCGAGCCAAAGCCCGTACAACGAGCATTGAAAAGGCAGGGGAGGACCAGGGCGAGGGGGCTGAGGGAACACCCCTCGCCTCATTTGCAGCAAAGACAGGGCAGAAAGACACCCGCATTAGCACACGGACCAGAGAACCGAGATTGCAAAGCACGAAGCACACGGGACGGTGGGAGACGGAACGCAGGAAAGCGCTGCCGACGGAGCCTGGCCCCCCGAGACAGCCTGCAGGTCGCATGGGTCAGGTGCAGGGGAGGAGAGCTGGGTGGCGCAGCCCCCAGAATCTGGCCCCTTCCCAGGCACCCTACAGGCCACAGAGGGGCCGTTGGAGGACAGCACTGCCTGGAGCCTGGAAGACTGGAGCCTGGCTCTCCCGCTGCCAGCCTGCAGGCTTAGGGGCAGGGGCCACTGATGGCTGGGAGCAGCCCCAGAGCCTCACCCCAACCTCAACAGCCTGCATGCTACGTGCCGGAAGGGCAGCCCTCAGATCCTGGCCTCCCTCGGGCAGCCTGCAGGCTATGGGGTGGGGAAGGCAGCTGGAGGCCAGGGGCAGCCCCTAGAGCCTGGCCAGCCCCCACGCCGCCCTCCCAAACAGGCTGCAGGAGGGAGGAGGCCGCTGGAGCCCGAGGGCAACTCTTGCGGTCGCTTGCACCCCCTGGCCTACTGCAGGGTAAGGGAGCAGCTGGAGGCCAGGGCCCCAGGCCCAACCAGACAAGCACACCGCCCCAGGTTCCCCCTCGTGGGGCGCACCTCTGCCCAGGGAGCACAGCCCCCCTTTAGCAATGAAAGGGAGACGTGCTCTGGGGCGGCCCTGCCCAGGTAACAACTACTCACACTGGGCTTGGTTATGAACGTTCGTTGTCTTACTGGTGCCATGTCCCCAGGGGTGGGTAGGGAATACGGGCCCACACTCTTCTCTGAGTTCCAGACCGGGATGTAAAATCCCACTGAGTTAACCGGTTCAATGTTAGGTTGAAATGCGCTACTATTATGACAGGTATTTGTAAAGCACCCACCACCATGGTATCTGGGCAGACTTCAAATGAACTCATTTGTTTCAATGAGAAAATTCGCGGGTGACTTGTCACAATCCAGTCCTTGGCACGTTGGTAAGAAAGACACAAAAGGCTCTCCTGATTTTCTCCTTCAGAACAAGTGTATTAACAGTGTAAAGACCGCGCTCAAGAAGCAGTACGTTCTTCTGGATTCATCGGCAGACACTTCAGCGCCATCGTTCCATCAGCCTCTGTCTGGAGAAGGTCACTCTCGGCAAACCCAAATTCTTAATGTGACAAGTTCAACTGGCCATCCACTGCAGAAGCCTGGGCCCAGGAAGGGGCAGAAAATGAGCATCACTGGCTCATTGTCCCATGCAGTGACACCTAGACCACTTCACAGAGAAAGAATGACTGCCCTGTGCAGCTCCAGCTGAGTGGCAGCTGGCTATTAGCTCACACTGTCGAGAGGCACCTGCACTGAGGTCTAGAGTCCCAGGGTCGTGGCTGCCTGTGGGCAGTTGCACTGATTGGAGAACTTGCTCCCGGCCGCCTGTTTCTTTGTTTCGTACGATTTCCTTTATTTCCGTAAAAGACGATGTAATCGTACCACACACCCACACACAAGTCGTATGATATGCTGTTTATGTGTGCCGGGTTACATACATTATTGGCGTTCATACACATGAATACAAACGATTGTCACCGTGCACAGAGTAACACAGCCTTACGCCGGCATCTAACAGCACTGGGGACGTTCAGTGCTCTACAGCTCAGGAGACCACAGACTCCACTCGAGAGAGCAAGCCTGTGCTGCTACGTATCACAGGAAGCTTGTTTCAACAAATGGTGCGGGGGCTGCGTCCAGCTATATTACCCACAAGCAGTGACTGTCAGGGACCAGACCAGGTCGGACCAGCTGCTGGCCTGTTCCCCAACTAGCTGCTGCTGGGGAACCAGTGAGCCCCGCTGCACAGCCTTTGAAAGGGCTACGTGGCCAAAGCCCCCGACCGGCCGCTGGTTTGGCAGCCCTGCCTTAGCTGCACACACAGCAGACCAGCAGCTCTGGACAGAGTCCCAGGCCTGCACCTGTTTCTACCCCTGTTCCAGTCCTTGCTCCAGCCGCTTGCCATCCTGGAGCCCCTCTGTCTTCAGATTTCTGGCTTCAGACCCCATATCGGCCTCCAGCTTATGACTCCGGTTGAGCTCCCAGCCCTGGAATTACGCTTCTCTCTCCCTGGATCTGAGCCCTGGCTCCTTCTCTGGTTTACGGGACTGGTTCATACTCCAACCCTGTTATTTGTCTTCTGAGTCACCCAAGTACTGATATCCAGCTTGTTTCTGGACTCTGCCCACCTCAAACTCAGCTCCAACTGCCCAACTGAGTTCTCAACAAGAGTGGAACATAAAGTTACTGCATGAAAAGTGGCCGAGAGGGCCATCCAGTCTCATCCACAGCCAAGATGCAGGATCGGTCGCATCCAAACCATCAAAGACAGGTGACTGACCACCAGTCTCCTTTTGAAAACTTGCAGGGAAGGAGCTTCCACAGCCTCCCTAGGTGCCTCTTCCATTGTGTTATTGTTGTTACAATTAGGAAGTGTCTTCTGAGATTTAATGTAAATCTGCCCTCATTGGGTTTGGACTCATGGCGTCTCATCCTGCCCTACCTGACAAGGGAGAGGAGCTTTCCTTCATCTTCATTCGGGCAGACCTTCACGTATCTGAAGACTAGGATCATTCCCCTCTTAATCTTCTCTTTTCCAAACGGAGCACACCCCATTCCTACCCCTTCGTCACTCACCTCTGGATCCTTTCCAACTCCTCAACATTCTTTTGAGAGCAATGAAACACAGGGCAAAAAGGACGTGAGAAATTATCAAGCCTTGCTGATAGTCGGTTCATAGCCATTTGTTATTGTGTCCGTATTTGGAATTAACTTAAATAAGCCTTGAAAGTGTGTTGACCTTCAAATGCTCAGAAGTCACCGGTGTGTTGTCCTGACAGGTCTACTGCTTTGTCAGTGGCTATAACTGTTTGGCCCCGGGGTTATGCCCTGGCTGTATATCACATTGCCCCTGCACAGGCGGCTAATGTGGAAGACTCCCAGAGAGAGTGAAAGGCACCAGGCTGTGTTTATTGAAATGAAGCACGGTTTTTCGCTGCCCCGGACCAGAGATCTACAGTTAGTCCAACACGTGCTCTGCCGTGGACTCAGCTCAGTCAGTGACGTGGAATCCCAACTTGGTGGGACAAAGAGAACGCTTCAGGGTATGCTTTTATATACAGCCACAAACAAGTTACACATGGTGCCTGGTGTATCACTTGACCACCTCCTGGTACTTACATACCACCCCTTACCTCGCTTCTGGGGGTTCAGTCACTATTGTGCTCTCAGTTGAGACTCTGTCCTGCACCTGGGTTAGCCTGTGTGTTATCTGTGGGGAATATATTGGTATCAAGATGTCTCTTTGCCAGGTGCTCCGTTACAGCCCCTCTGGAATGTACTTTCCAGCCCGTGCCTAGACCCGCTGAGGTGTGAGTGGTTCTGCA
The DNA here is from genome assembly GCF_033958435.1 of Carettochelys insculpta. NCBI lineage: Eukaryota > Metazoa > Chordata > Testudines > Carettochelyidae > Carettochelys > Carettochelys insculpta. The sequence continues at coordinate 3,287,098 of NC_134146.1, read as the reverse complement.
ATGCCAGCCCTGTTTGTGTAAACTGCTGCGAGCAGGGCCGGCCCCTTGCTCATCACTTCACTTTGCTTTCTATAAGCAAAACTCTCATCTTATTACACCTTCCAATGCATCGGCAACCGAAATTGGACCCAGAACTCCAGCTGAGGCCTAACCAGTGCTGAGCAGCCCTGTACTCTCACCTCCCGCGGCATATGTGTTATGCCTCTCTCAGTGCAACCCATAATTCCTTTCACTTTATTTTTCTTCACCTTCTTCACCTCGGTGACTCATGCTGAGTCTGTGATCCACCACGGCTCCCAGATCCTTCTCCGCAGTGCGGCTGCCAGGCCAGCTCTCCCACATTCTCTAGTTGTGCGTTGGGTTTTCCTCCCATCGGTGTATCACCTTACATTTGTCTTTCTTGAATTTCCCTTTATTGTCTATAGCTCAGTTCTTCAATTTAGCAAGAACACTCAGAATTCTAGCTCTGTCTTCCAGATTCCCGGCGACCTCGGCGTATTTGTCCCCTCTGATTGCTACATCCAGGTCGTTAGTAAAGATGTTAAACAACACCTGACCTAGAACAGATCCATGTGGAACCTCACTTGGGACCTCCCTCCAAAAGGATATAATTCCATTGGTAGCTGCGTTTTGTTTAAGATTGTTTGACCAGTTCTGTGTCCATTTAGCGGTATTTCTGTCGAGCCCCTATTTCTCCAGCTAACTCATCAGAATGTCCTGTGGGACTGTGTCAGATGTCTTGTGGAACTCCACATGTAATATGTCCACCGTATTCCCCCATTCACTAAATCAGTTACTCTGCCAAAGAAGGAAGCCAAGCTGATCCTCTCTGGATTATCAGACACTCCCAGTGTCACCCAGGAATTCCTGCAGGGTTTCGGGAAGCACAGTACATCCTCTGGAGCAAATCTAGAAATTAAAAGTGCATTTTCTTGGCTCTGCTTAGCAGATGAAATTTAGGAAAAAAAATAGAAATCATTTAGTCAGACACCGCCAGTGATCATCTATTCATCTCATCAGACATCCTGCACATCGCCGGCCACAGGAACTCACCAACCCTCTCCTGAAGTGGACTACAAATCTCTGGACTCAGTTACTAAAGTCTTCACAGAATGATTACAGTGAATCCACTATTTAGACTCAGATAAACCTACAAGAGATCCACGCCCCCTACTGAATAGGAGCAACCTCCACCCTGCAGGCCTCTACCAATATTAGGAAGGGGCTGGTGTGAATTCCTTCCTGACCCCAAAGCTGACAGTCAGATCCTGAGCACGTGAGGAAGACCCATTGGACAGACGCCTGCAAAGAATTCCCTGCAGTAACTCAGAGCCCTCCCACTCTAGCGTCCTGTCTCTAGCCACTGGGGAGTTTTGCGACTGGCAGTTTCCAATGGGTTCTGTGCCAGCGTAGGCGTCCGCTCTATAAAGGTATCAAGCTCGGTCTTGGAGCCAGTTAAGGTTTCTTTTCCTGGAAGACTTTTCCAGAACCTCACTGCTGTAATAGTTAGAAAATTTTGCCCAAGTTCAAGGCTAAACTTGCTGATGGTCGGTTAATAGACATTTGTTATTGTGTCCATATTTGGAATTAACTTAAATAACTCCCCACCCCACCTCCTTGAGATTATCTGTTGGGTTTATTTATACAGGGCAAAAACAGCACCCTCAGCTTGCCTGTGGTTAGGCTAATCATGCCAAGTTCTTTGCATCTGCTTTCATAAGGTAGTAACAGAGACAAAGCCGTGCTAGTCTATATACTATCAAAACAAAAAAGCAGTAAAGTAGCACTTTAAAGACTAACAAAATAATTTATTAGTTGAGCTTTCTTGGGACAGACCCACTTGGGACCATAGCCACGCCAGAACAGACTCAATATTTAAGGCACAGAGAACCAAAAATAGTAATCAAGGTTGACAAATCAGGAAAAAAATTATTAAAGAATTTTTAGAATTATTAAAAATTATTAGAAAAATTTTCACACTGCTGTGGAAAGAGAGACTGCTGAGCTTTCTTTCATATTCAAATTCAACACATTAACATGTGGTTGGAACTGGGATGCAAATTTTCTGGGACTCTATGGCCGTGTCTACACGTGCCCCAAACTTCGAAATGGCCATGCAAATGGCCATTTCGAAGTTTACTAATGAAGCGCTGAAATGCATATTCAGAGCTTCATTAGCATGCGGGCGGCAGCGACGCTTCGAAATTGACGGGCCTTGCTGCCGCGCGGCGCGTCCAGACGGGGCTCCTTTTCGAAAGGACGCCACCTACTTCGAAGTCCCCTTATTCCCATGAGCTCATAAGGTAGGTTTTCCGTTCCTCGGCTTGTCCGTGTAACCCTTCTCTGCACCTGTCCCAGTTTGAATTCATTTTTGTTAAACCTGGGAGACCAGAATTGCCCACAAATTATAGATGAGATCTCACCAGGGCCTTGTACCCAGGGACTAACACTGCCCTGTCTCTGCTGCACATACCTTTCCCTCTTCATCTTAGGACTGCATCGGGCATGGTGAGAAATGTGGAAACTGCTGTCTTGTCTCAGTGTTCACGACTGGTTGGTGTGTGGTGGCATACCCTTATAACGCTGGTGTTTGTTCCTTGGGATTCTGGCACAGGTAGAGAGATCTCACTTTTTTCTGCGATCGTTCGGCAAGGTGGGACCTGTTTGAGACAAGAAGTATAGGATGGGTTACCCTTGCAAAAGCTGTGTTATGCTGAACTAAAATAGGGAACAGACTATAGCATCGTTGTTATGGTCTGTAGTCATAGGGTACGTCTACACGTGAAGCCAACATCGAAATAGCTTATTTCGATGAATAACGTCTACACGTCCTCCAGGGCTGGCAACGTCGATGTTCAACTTCGACGTTGCGCGGCACCACATTGAAATAGGCGCTGCGAGGGTACGTCTACACGCCAAAGTAGCACACATCGAAATAAGGGTGCCAGGCACAGCTGCAGACAGGGTCACAGGGCGGACTCAACAGCCAGCCGCTCCCTTAAAGGGCCCCTCCCAGGCACACTTGCACTAAACAACACAAGATCCACAGAGCCGACAACTGGTTGCAGACCCTGTGCCTGCAGCATGGATCCCCAGCTGCGGCAGCAGCAGCCAGAAGCCCTGGGCTAAGGGCTGCTGCCCACGGTGACCATAGAGCCCCGCAGGGGCTGGAGAGAGAGCATCTCTCAACCCCCCCAGCTGATGGCCCCCATGGAGGACCCGTCAATTTCGACGTTGCGGGACGCGGATCGTCTACACGGTCCCTACTTCGACGTTCAACGTCGAAGTAGGGCGCTATTCCGATCCCCTCATGAGGTTAGCGACTTCGACGTCTCGCCGCCTAACGTCGAAATTAACTTCGAAATAGCGCCCAACGCGTGTAGCCGCGACGGGCGCTATTTCGAAGTTAGTGCCGCTACTTCGAAGTAGCGTGCACGTGTAGACACAGCTATAATGTTCCAAAAGAAAGGGCATATATTAAGCAACATGAGATGATTTACCCAGTAGTGTTTAAGTCCTTAGTTTAAATATGTTTTAGAGGGTAGCCAAGTTAGTCTATAGCTTCACAAACAGCAAGCCCCTTAGAGTCTAACAAATGTAGTAGGTGCTGAGCTTTCGTGGGTAAAAAGCTCATGCCCTAATAAACATGTTAGTCTGTAAGGTGCCACAGGACTGCTTGTTACTTGTCGAGTAAGTTTTGTTTTTCTTCATGTAAATAATTCTTCTGGAGATGAGGAGTTTAGTTTGTGGTTGCCCAGGGGAAATAGGACAACTCCGGCCTTCTCTCACCACAGCAGCTTGGGGCCGGGTGAGATGTACCTGTCCCTGTCCAGTGCAGCTTCAGCAGGCACACCCGGGGGACGGGTGCATGTCCCCTGGCTGTAAGACAGACAGGCAAACAGACACACAAACAAAGACGCTCTCTGAAACATATAGTAAATTGCTGTCCTCTTCTCCACCCCTGACCCCTGCCCGCACATTGCGGTTATAATGGTCCCAGTCCTCATCTCTGGTTCCTTTGTGCCCCCCTGTGGTTGTTTTGCAGTATAACTCCTTCCTAGCAGCCCCTCCCTTTCCCTTTGATGAGAAACAATCAAATTTCAGCCACAGCCCGTTGTCCTGGAACAATCAAACCCTGACCTTGCTCTAAGTTATGATGAGGAAGCTACCTGCCAAATTTGGTGTTCCTAACTTTCCAGATCTGAAGAAGCAGGTCTGCCCCCTGAAAGTTCATCGCCTAATACATAATGTTGTTAGTCTTTAAGGTGCTACAGGACTGTTTTTTTGTTTCGTGAAGACACAGACTAACACAGCTGCCTCTCTGTGACTGTTTAGGAGGAGTTCCTGAAGAGACCGATTAACGGATGGAGAGAAAGACAGAAACACATTTCTAAAATATGCAATAGATAAGAAAATTACTCAGTGGCTACTGGCAGCTCTACTTTTCTCTTACAGCAGCTTTCTGTACTGTGTACTTGACTGATGGGTTCTAAATCTGGTTAAGAAGTTAAATAAACCATAAGGATTAGCTCAGCTAAACTCTTTTCTGTTTTTCCCGTACCATCCAGCAAAACAAACAACTTGGGGATTTACTTATCAAACCGCACTAGGACTTTCTTCAAAATATGGTCTCGACATATGCCCGGAAGTTATGACAGGTTTTTTCTTAGCAAAAGTATCGGCGAATACAGGAAGCTCTGTGTGTGTACTGAATAATGTGTTCCTTTTTTCTTTCCACTCCGCTCCACTGTTTCTATGCTGCCTCTAGCTTTTTCTATACATTGTCTCCCTGGCTTTAAGATAATGTCTTAACTAACTCCTCTGTAAGGCTTGGCCGTGGTCCCCCACCACAGAAACACAGAACAAAAACCGTTTTCTCCAGCTTGTGTCTTTCTTTGCACCTGTTTCCTTTTAGTTAGCTGAGAAGCAGAAATTGAAAGCCCCCAACTTTCAAGAAGCAAGAGCTGGAAGTTAGGCTGGAGAGATGCGAGACATTAATTCATTTTTATGAGACGTCAAGTGTATGTGTAACATGTCTGTGACGAGATGTGAGAGTCACTGCTATTTTTCAAGGAGAAATTTAATATTTGGTGATTTAAAAGAATCAAAAATACTGTTTAAATAAAAACAACTGATTATTTTTGTTTTGTTTTAACACAAGCATCAATTCTTACCCACTGGGGTTGTAAAAATGAAACAGAATCCAGGTTACACAGAGGGGTGTGCACACATGTGTAACCCTCCCCTTGCACAGGACTGGGGACGTGGGGCTTGGCTGTCCGCTGAGACCATGTGACTACACCAGTCTCAGGCATTGCAAGGTAACTCCTCACCCTAAACTTCCTGCCTACAAGGGGAGGGTCCCCGCATGCAGCCTGGCTCACCGTCCCGCCACGAAAAAAGGCCAGAGCCACCCAGAGCCCTAGACGAGTCCATTCATTGCAGCTGCCTCCCAGCTCAGGGAAGTGATTGGGGAATAGGCTCGCAGAAGGCTCCCAGGGCACACAGCACTCTCTCTCTAGCCCTCAAGAGCATGGCGTTTTCCTTCCTCCCCCCAGCAATGACCTTCCAAGTCTCCAGCTGTCGGCGCAGAGGGCTCAAACCACCAGGGTTATTGCAGTTAATGACCAGTCAATAATTAATATGGGAAGGAGCAGTGAAGGGCCAGGCGCAGGGAAGGGCAGAGGTTAGTTTGCAAGTGGACGTCAGGGAGCGTCAGATCAGGCAGCACCTGGGGGCTCGTGAGCCCAACACAGACCAAGAAGGGAGAATAGCCTTGCAGGCCATTAGAGAACGGGTGGGGGCAGGGAGGGCAGGGCCGGAGGGTGAATATGCAGCATCCTGGTGAGTGACTCAAGCAACATTTCTATTTGTCTTCCTTTTGTACCATCAAACCCTATTTCCCATAGTATCAGGCTGAGAGATGGGAGCCCACTGACTGCCTAACAGCCCGCCCTAGCCAGGCACTCTGGTTGGCTAGAGGGACAGGGCACAGCAGCCTTGTCCCATGCAAGGAGCCATTCTGTATCACAGATGGGCTACGGCTACGCGTGCACGCGACATCGAGATAGGCTGTTTCGATGAGTAACGTCTAAACGTCCTCCAGGGCTGGCAACGTTGACGTTCAACTTCGACGTTGCGCGGCACCACATCGAAATAGGCGCAGCGAGGGAACGTCTACACGCCAAAGTAGCACACATCGAAATAAGGGTGCCAGGAACAGCTGCAGACAGGGTCACAGGGCGGACTCAACAGCAAGCCGCTCCCTTAAAGGGCCCCTCCCAGACACACTTGCACTAAACAACACAAGATCCGCAAAGCCGACAACTGGTTGCAGACCCTGTGCCTGCAGCATGGATCCCCAGCTGCCGCAGCAGCAGCCAGAAGCCCTGGGCTAAGGGCTGCTGCCCACGGTGACCATAGAGCCCCGCAGGGGCTGGAGAGAGAGCGTCTCTCAACCCCTCAGCTGATGGCCGCCATGGCGGACCCCGCTATTTCAATGTTGCGGGACGCGGATCGTCTACATGTGCCCTACTTCGACGTTCAACTTCAAAGTAGGGCGCTATTCCCATCCCCTCATGGGGTTAGCGGCTTCGACGTCTCGCCGCCTAACGTCGATTTCAACTTCAAAATAGCGCCCAACACGTGTAGCCGTGACGGGCGCTATTTCGAAGTTCGTGCCGCTACTTCGAAGTAGCGTGCATGTGTAGACGCAGCCATGGTGAGCACTGGCTAGTGGTGACAAGTATCAGAGAGGTCGCCGTGTTAGTCCGTATCTTCAAAAACAACAAGAAGTCCCGTGGCACCTGATTGACTAACATATTTTGGAGCATAAGCTTTCGTGGTTATGTTCACTTGAAAAAAAAAAACTTTTGGTATACGTAAGAAAGTAAGCTTGTAGAATGTAAAAACTTTATTGATGGGTATCTACACATGGCTACCAACACAGAAAAACAGTAACAGATTTCAACATTTTCAGTGAAAGGGATGAGCCTAACACCCATCAGCCGATCATTCTGCAGCTTCCTTGAAATTTCACGCCCTGAGGGTGTTCCTGGTGTACTGCTGAGGATGTGCCTGGTGTACACCCCATCCACCCACCCATCAAGGGGGCCCACCCCTTAGTTTGCTCATCCCTGGGTTAGATCTTTTATCTTATGGGGACATTTCAAATGTCACTGTCCCGAAGGCATGGATGCAGCTGAAGGAAAAGAGAGAGAAAATATACAATTGTCATGAACACCCGGAATGGGAGAGCTTCAGGCTCCCATTTGCTGAGTGTCATTGTGTTCGTTATCAGTAAGCATCAATATTACAGTAGCCCTATGAAGCCTCAGGTTGATCTGGGCTCTGTTGCTCAAGGTATTGTAGATGCACACACACAGCAAGTGAGAGGGCAAAATTTCCAAAAGCATTGAAGGGGTCAGCCATTGAAGGGCATTAGGATCATAAGATTTTCAAAATTAGCATCATAGGATTTTCAAAACTTTTATTGGCATCTCTAGGAGCTGATTTCCTTTTGAAAATTTGACCCTTGGGTCCTAAGAAACACTGATTTTCAGTGGAGCTTTTATACCCAAATCCATCATGAATTTTCAAAATGTGACTCAGGAGCCTAGATCACTTGTTTGCTTCTAAAAAATGTACCCTAAAGGACAAGCCACACCCACCGTGTCATCACCAGTGGTATTTATATCATCAGAAGGGATTTCTGAGAGGTTCTTCCCTACAAAGTAGCCAGGCAGAAATTGGCTGAGTCATTGACTAGGAGGACATATGCACGGTGTACAGGTTATTTAGTCACAGGACTGTCAGGGCTGGAAAGATCAATTTGTTCTGCAAGAGCCGGTCGTTCATTCTTATTTTGTTGCAATTAATCACTGCCCTTCAGGCCTTGAGTAAGGACCTTATAAGTGGTGGGGCGGCACGTTTTGTACACATTTACAGAGCTGCTTCCTACAACCACAGTCTTGTCTTCCTGGTTCATGTACTTCCGCAGGTGCAAACCGAAGGAGTTGTTAAAGTCAGGGTTTGTCTCCCAGACCTCAAAGTACTTCCACCAGTCCGCAAAAGGTAGAAATGTTGATGACGTAAGTAAGAATGTTCAGACAGTGTAGATCCCCCACATTAAGGAAATCAGTCAGCTTGCACAATGCTTCGAACCTCCTTGTCAGTAAGCTGGAACCTTGGTGTCCCCAAACAGCTCCCTTGTAGTTTCAAACAAAATCTTCCATGCACTCCCAAAGGAAAGGGCAATGATGAGAAAAGCCAAAAATCACACTGCCCAGGACTTAGGAAGCCTCAGCCATCAGGAAGTTTGCCGGTGATATCGGCCTGATGGAGATGACCTCTGTCTCCATATAGATCCCACCCCATTTCCATATGCAAATCTGCAGGCATCAGAGCTAACATGAAGCCAGTACCTTTCCTGGTTTGGTTTTACCTATAGAGTGGGAAAGGGAACACAGAGATGCAGTTGACTGCTCTTTGAAGATATCTCATCTCCTGCTCCTGTTAGATATGTCTGTGTAAAACTCTCAGCAGTGTCTATTCTAACTTGTAAAAGTGTGTTCAGGACTGAGTAAATGTCAAGGAAACATCCAACAATTATGACGTAATAAGAATATGGAATCATAAGAAAATAAGAACAGCCCCACTGGGTCGCAGCAAAGATCCTTCTAGCGCTAATATCCTGTCTTCAGACAGTGATCTATGTCAAGTGTCCCAGAAGGGATGAACAGAACAGGTAATCATCAAGTTCCATTCCCTGTCGCTCATTCCCAGCTTTTGGCAAACAGAGTATAAGGACACTAACCCTGTCTATTCTTGCCGACAGCCACTGATCGATTTCTTCTCCAGGAATTTATATCATTTTTTTAACCCTGTTCTAGTCTTGGCCTTCACAACATCCTCCGGCAAAGAGTTCCATAGATTCTCTGGGCCTTGTGAAAAGAAATACTTCCTTCTCTTTGTTTTAAACCTGTTGTCTCTCAATTTCATTTAGTGACACCTCGTTCCTGTGAAACAAGAAGGGGTAAATAACAATTTCTTATAAGCTTTGTCTACACAAGTCATGTTACAGCCGTCAATTGCATCCCTTATTAATCGTCTCTTTCCCAAGCTGAAAAGCACCAATATTATTAAACACTCCTCGTACGAAAGCTGTTCCATACCCCTAAGCATTTCTGTTACACTTTTCTGAACCTTTTCCAATTCCAATATATCTTTTATGAGACAAGAGAACCACATCTATATGCAGTACTCAGGATGCTGTCTTAGCATGGATATATGCATTGTCTGTCTTACCGTCACTTTGCTCATGATTTGCAACATTTTGTGTTCCTTTCTGACTGCTACTGCACATTAAACAGATGTTTTCAGAGAACAATCCACAAAATCTCTTTCTTGAGAGGTAACAGCTGACTTACTATTTTGTATGTGAAATCGGCATTGTCGTCCAATGTACATTACTTTGCATTCCTCAGCTTTGAATTTCATCTGTCATTTTCTCATCCAATCACCAGTTTTGAGAGATCTTCGTGTAACTCTTTGCTGTCTGCCTGGGACTTAACTATCTTGAGTAGTTTTGTATCATTTGCAAATTCTGCCACTTCACAGTTTACCCCCTTCTCCACATCATTTATTAATTTGTTGAATGGGTTTGATTTCAGTGTGGACTCCTGGGGGACACTAGTTACCTCTCTCCTTTCTAAAAATTGATCATTTGTTCCTACCCTTTTTTTTCCTATTTTTTAACCAGTTATCAATCCATGTACACAATTTCTATTGGATCCCCCTTCTCCACACACTTGTTTATCCCTCTAAGAATTCTAGTAGAGGGGTGAGGCATGCTTTCAGTTTAGAAAATCTATGCTGACTCATCCCCAAGAACTTAAGTTCATCAACATGTCTGGCAAGATTGTTTTTTACGATAATTTCAACAAGTTTCTTGGGTACTGCAGTCAGGTTTACTGGTCAATAATTGCCAGAATCAGTTCTGGAACACTTTTTAAATACGACGTCACATTAGCTATTCCCCAGTCGTTTGGTGCAAGAGATGATTTAATAGATAGGTTAAAAACTACCATTTGGAGTTGTGTGGTGCCTTAAAGACTATGATTTATTTTGGCAAAATCATTCATGGGCAGAGACCCACTTCATCAGATGCATCATCTTTGCCTATGAAAATTTTATTGAAATACATCTGTTAATCTTTAAGGTGCCACCAGACTTCTTGTCTGTATCTTCAAAACCAGCAAACACGGCTACCCCTCTGAACATACAGCTAATATTTCTGCAATTTCACGTTTGAGTTCCTACAAAACTCTTGGGTGCCTACCACCTGGTGGTGATGACTTATTATGGTTTACTTGAGCAGTTTGTCCCAAAACCTCCTTTAATGACACCTCAGTATGGCACAATTCCTCAGATTTGTCACCTAGAAAGAATGGCTTAGATTTGGCAATCTCCCTCACAAACTCAGTCATGAAGAGTGATGTGCAGAAATCATTTAGTTTTTCTACAATGGCCTTATCATCCTGGAGTGCTCCTTTAGCATCTCGATTGTCCAGTGGCCCCAGTGGTTTTTTATCAAGCTTCCCGCTGCTCATATACATCATTTTCTCTCTCTCTCTCTCTCTCGCAATCTCTCTTTTTGTTTGCTATTGCTTTTTGAATCTTTAGCTAGCTGTTCTTCACATTCTTTCCTAATAAAATTTTTACTCTTTACTTGCCAGAATTTATGCTCCCTTCTGCTGACCTCAGTTGGATTTAACTTCCACTTTTTAAAGAAAATCTTCACCTCTCACTGCTTCTTTTATTTGGTTGTTCACCACCGTGACATTTTCTTGGTTTTCCTTTTATGCTTCTTAAGTTGGGGCATTCGTTTGAGATGAGCCTCTGTTATCGTGTCTTTTCATACTTTCCATGTAGCTTTCAGTGACTTCGCTTTTGGCAGTGCAGCTTTTAATTTCTGTTTAACTAAACTCAGGCTACGCCTACACTTACCTGGATGGTCAACAGCTGCTACACAATTTTTTGGGATGCCAGTTGTGCCCTGCAATTAGTTGCCCCCGCAGCATGTGGCAGAACCACAGGAAGGGGTGGGGGTCATGCTCTGAAAGGGAGTGGGACGCTCGGGCAGGGGTGCTGGGTGGCTCCAGGGGGGTGCCCTGAAGGAGGAGAGGTGCTCACGGGGACGACACCAGGAGGGACTCCAAGAGGGTACCTCATCAAGCTGGGAAGTCGTTGGCAGCCCCCACTGCTTCTCTCAGGGCCTCTCCACCCAGCGGCTCCTCCTGGGGAAGGGGAAAAGTGCTGCGAGGTTGGCTGCAGTGCCACAGGGGAGCCCAAGTGCTGGGACACCTCCCCTGCCAGAAAGCATGTGCCACAAGTGCAGCCAACCCACTCCTAGCAGTGGAGAGGGAGGGAGGGTGTTCCCTTGGCGATGCAGTGGAAGCTCGGGGTGGGAAGCCAATCTTGCTACACCCCCATTGCAAAATGCCTCACGCCTTCTTGGGGGGTGCCCCCCCCCGACTTTACGCTCCCCTGTCCTAAACAACACTTCTGGGAGCCTAGGTAGAGTTTCTAAAACAAGAAGAAGTCCTGTGGCTCCTTACAGACTAACAGATATTTTGGAGCATAAGCTTTCGTGGGCAAAGACCGACTTTGTCTTTGCCCACAACAGGTTATGCTCTGAAATATCTGTTAGTCTATAAGGTGCCACAGGATTTCTCATTGTTTTTGAAGATACAGACTAACTTGGATGCCTCTCTGATACAAGGTAGAGCTTGGAAGAGTCCCACATTTTTTTTCTTCTAAGCAAACGTTGGAATTCCCCTCTCACTTCTAGAGTTTGCCCCTAGACATTTCCATTGCTATCAGGTATTTTTAACAAGCACCGAAATCACATGGCACAAACACTAAATGCTCACTTTAAAATCGTTCTGACTGAAATGTTTGAAACGTGACATTGGAAAAAACGGTGGTTAACCGTTTTGAGGAAACATAGTTCTCAAAATCATTATTGAAATGTTCCATTGCCATAAATCCTGCCATCAGGGAATGGCAAATGTCCATAACAATTTCAATAAATATTTTGACAAACGCACGGCAAAGCATCACAAAACAGTGGTCCACATTCGGGGCTGTAAAATTTTAACATCTTCAAAACCTGAGAAAAAATGTGCAAAGCTGCTCATTTTCCACCACCTTTACTTCAGATCTTGTTTGAAAATGTTTTCCCCTTAATATTTCTTCTCACCTGATGATACCATGGGAGCAGGAGTGTATCCTGGAACAATGTTTCCAGCTGAAATGGAATAATGTACATTCTCCATAGCAGATAAGAGGGAGAAGGCTGAGTAAGCAGAATTTGGATCCAGATGTGTGTTATTTCTCAGCCCTATCTTAAAATAAAGAACAGGTGTGTCCTGGTAGATCCTGGAGGCAGATTCCATGGAACAGAAAACCAAAGGAGAAGGCTACAGAGAGTCTGTGGTCTCTGCAAAGACGATTCTTCTGCTGTGGTTCATAACTTCCTCTTCCATCTGCGATATCTTAGGACTAGGCCTGAATGATATGATCCAGCCAGACTGCTGGGAAACTTTATGGACAAAGGCCAAAACAAAGACAAAAAAGACCCAGAGTGCTACTTTGAACAAAGTCAGTATTTTTGTTTTTCCTTGCACAGAAGAATCTTAATAAAAGCAATTAAACAAAATCAGAGTTGGTTCGTTGCTTGTCATTGAGAGACAAATCTGAAAGGACAGGATTTCAAGTTATTATCATATTGGATTATTCCTCATGCAATTGGCAACTAAATTACAAAACTGGGAAATCAAGAATTAAACCAAATTACTCACCTGTGTTGGCACTGGCCTCTTTGAACAAGCAGTGCTTTGTGAAAGAGGCTCATCAACTGCCCGTAGGTTGAAGCCCCGAAGTTTGCAGTCCTCAAATGTGGTTTGAACTAAATGGCAACTGTGTCATAACAGGGAAGAAAAACTGCCTGAGGTCTATTTGAGCATCACACTGCATACAATCAAGGGACCCTAGTGAGCTAAGGAACATCGTGTTTGAAAAAGAACAAATTAAAGTGCCTATATACAAATGCAAGAAGTATGGGTAATAAGCAGGAAGAACTGGAAGTGCTAATAAATAAATACAACCATGACATCATTGGCATCAGGGAAACTTGGTGGGATAATACACATGATTGGAATGTTGGTATTGAAGGGTACAGCCTGCTTAGGAAGGATAGACAGGGAAGGAAGGGGGGAGGTGTTGCCTTATATATTAAAAATGTACACACTTGGACTGAGGTGGAGATGGGCATAGGAGATGTATGTGTTGAGAGTCTCTGGGTTAGACTAAGAGGGGTAAAAACAAGGGTGATGTCCTGCTTAGCAGTCTACTACAGGCCATCTACCCAGGTGGAAGAGGTGGATGAGGTTTTTTTTAAACAACTAACAAAGTCATGCAGGGCCCCAGATTTGGTGGTGATGGGGGACTTCAACTATCCACATATATGTTGGGAAACTAATACAGCGGGTCACAGACTATCCAGTAAGTTCTTGGATTGCATTGGAGACAATTTTTTATTTCAAAAGGTTGAAAAAGCTACCAGGGGGAAGCTGTTCTAGATTTGATTTTAACAAATAGGGAGGAATTGGTAGAGAACTTGAAAGTGGAAGGCAGCTTGGGTGAAAGTGATCATGAAATCATAGTGTTCACGATTCTAAGGAAGAGTAGAAGGGAAAACAGCAACATAGAGATAATGAATTTCAGGAGGGCAGATTTTGGTAAACTCGGACAGCTGGTAGGTAAGGTCCCATGGGAAGCAAAACTGAGGGGAAAAACAGCTGAGGAGAGTTGGCAGTTTTTCAAAGGGACATTATTAAGGGCCCAAAAGCAAGCTATCCCGCTGTGTAGGAAAGATAGAAAACATGGCAAAAGACCACCTTGGCTTAACCAGGAGATCTTGCATGATCTCAAAATAAAAAAGGAATTGTACAAAAAATGGAATCAAGGACAAATTACAAAGGATGAATACAGGCAAATAACACAAGAATGCAGGAGCAAGATTAGAAAGGCTAAGGCACAAAATGAGCTCCAAATAGCTCCAGGCATAAAGGGAAAAAAGAAGGCTTTTTATAAATATATTAGAGACAAGAGGAAGACCAGGGACAGGGTAGGGCCATTGCTCAGTGAAGAGGGAGAAACAGTAACAGGGAACTTGGAAATGGCGGAGATGCTTAATGACTTCTTTGTTTTGGTCTTCACTGAGAAGTCTGGTGAAGGAATGCCCAACATAATGAATGCTAATGGGAAAGAAGTAGGGTTAGAGGTTGAAATAATAAAAGAACAAGTTAAAAATCACTTAGAAAAATTAGATGTCTGCAAGTCACCAGGGCCTGATGAAATGCATCCTAGAATACTCAAGGAGCTGATAGAGGAGATATCTGAGCCTTTATCTATCATCTTTGGAAAATCATGGGAGACCGGAGAGATTCCAGAAGACTGGAAGAGGGCAAATATAGTGCCCATCTATAAAAAGGTGAATAAGAATAACCCAGGAAACTACTCGCCAGTCAGCTTAACTTCTGTGCCAGGAAAGATAATGGAGCAGGTAATTAAAGAAATCATCTGCAAGCACTTGGAAGGTGGTAAGATGATAGGGAACAGCCAGCATGGATTTGTAAAGAACAAATCGTGTCAGGCTAATCTGATAGCTTTCTTTGATAGGATAACGAGCCTTGTGGATAAGGGAGAAGCGGTAGACGTGATATACCTAGACTTCAGTAAAGCATTTGATACGGTCTCACATGATATTCTTATCAAAAAACTAGGCAAGTACAATTTAGATGAGGCTACTATAAGGTGGCTGCATAACTGGCTGGATAACCGTACCCAGAGAGTAGTTCTTAATGGTTCTCAATCCTGCTGGAAAAGTACAACAAGTGGGGTTTCGCAGGGGTCTGTGTTAGGACCGGTTCTGTTCAATGTCTTCATCAACAATTTAGATATTGACATAGAAAGTACACTTATTAAGTTTGCAGATGATACCAAATTGGGAGGGGCTGCAACTGCTTTGGAGGATAGGGTCATAATTCAAAATGATCTGGATAAATTGGAGAAATGGTCTGAGGTAAACAGCATGAAGTTTAATAAGGACAAATGCAAAGTGCTCCACTCGGGAAGGAACAATCAGCTTCACACATACAGAATGGGGAGAGACTGTCTAGGAACGACTACAGCAGAAAGGGCTATAGTGGACCACAAGCGAAATACGAGTCAACAGTGTGATGCTGTTGCAAAAAAAGCAAACATGATTCTGGGATGCATTAACAGGTGTGTTGTGAACAAGACACGAGAAGTCATTCTCCCGCTCTACTCTGCGCTGGTTAGGCCTCAGCTGGAGTGTTGTGTCCAGTTCTGGGCACCGCAGTTCAAGAAAGATGTGGAGAAATTAGAGAGGGTCCAGAAAAGAGCGACAAGAATGATTAAAGGTCTAGAGAATGTGACTATGAAGAGAGGCTGAAAGAATTGGGCTTGTTTAGTTTGGAAAAGAGAAGATTGAGGGGCGACATGATAGCGGTTTTTCAGGTGTCTAAAAGGGTGTCATAAGGAGGAGGGAGAAAACTTGTTCTTTTTGGCCTCTGAAGATAGAACAAGAGGCAATGGGCTTAAATGGCAGCAAGGGAGGTTTAGGTTGGACATTAGGAAAAAGTTCCTAACTGTCAGGGCGGTCAAACAGTGGAATAAATTTCCAAGGGAGGTTGTGGAATCTCCATCAGTGGAGCTATTTAAGAACAGGTTACATAGGTGGCTATCAGGGATGGTTTAGACAGTACTTGATCCTGCCATTGGGGCAGGGGGCTGGACTCGATGGCCTCTTGAGGTCCCTTCCAGTCCTAGTATTCTATGATTCTATGAAAGGCCCCGATAACAGAATAACCTGCTGTCTTATCTTGGAAGCCATATAAGTGAGCCGCAGACTCAACAGTCTCTCACACCTTTCATATCATGCGACGTACCAAAGAAAGTGTCTTTGTCTATATTGTTAATCACTGCAGGGAAATAATAATATGAGACAAAGCCCAGTCTACTTGTCTGTGCAGTTCCTGTAATAGCAAAGTTGTTATTCATTCACCCTATCTATTTCCTTTTGGCTGCATGAAATGAAAAATAAAACCATAGGCAAAAGCCACCTCTCTGCACAAGCTAATAGATAAGATTTTGCTGCATAAGGGAGGCCGAATTTTCACCTCTCTCCTCCTGCTGCCCCTTCTCTTTACTTGTTCTGGGAAACAGCCCTATTCCAGGTACTTCCTGCTTTTCAGGCACAACCAAACCCTGACTATGGTTTACGTGAGGATAAGAGGAAGCTACATATCAAATTTGGTGGTCCTAGCCCTTATAGTTTAGGAGTTCTTGAACAAACTGACTCACAAAAGCACAATTACACATATGTACTCTAACATATATAGGTTGATCAGATCAGGATGCAGACCAAATCCCTCGTTCTGAACAGCAGTTTTCAGACATAGATGAACAGGATGTGTTGGGAAAGAGTCAAAATGTCCTTTTGTGAAAGGAAATCAGGTCTCACCGATCTGTTCCATTGGTAGGAGGGAGTCCACAAGCACGCGGACAAGGGGGATCCAGTAGATAACAGTGTACTTAAATTTCCAGGAAGCCTTTGACAAGGTCCCTCATCAAAGGCTCTTAAGCAAAGGAAGCAGCCACGGGCTAACAGGGAACGTCCTCTCATGGACTGGTTCCTGGTTAAAAGATGGGAAAAAAAAGTGGGAATAAATGGCCAGTTACCCCAGAGTAGAGCAGTCAATATCAAGCACAGAGACCTGTGCCGTTCAGCAGATTCCTACGTGAGATGGAAAAGAGAAGGCTCGAGGTGGCAAAGTCTACAGATGGTACAAAATTAACCCTTCTCCTATTTCCCACCTGTCGGATTCTGCAGGTTGTCACTCCGTCTCTCTCTCTCTCCAGTCAGGAGCCCCTCTCTCACTCCAAGAACTCCACTGCCCTCTCCAGGACGTAGCCTTCTGGGTTGGTCCCTCATCATCCCCTGCCCTGGGGTACAATCCTACAACACCTCTGTCATGGCCACAGGGACTCAGGCAGTCCTCCCAGTCATTGTCCGACTGGTGCCACTTCCCCAGGGGTGGGTGGGGAATAGGAGTTCCCTGGGTTACAGTTCGGGATGTAAAATCCCACTGAGTTAACCAGTTCAATGTTAGGTTGAAATGTGCTACTATTATGACAGGTATTTGTAAAGCACCCACCACCATGGTATCTGGGCAGACTTCAAATGAACTCATTTGTTTCAATGAGAAAATTCGCAGGTGACTTGTCACAATCTAGTCCTTGGCACGTTGGTAAGAAAGACACAAAAGGCTCTCCTGATTTTCTCCTTCAGAACAGTGTATTAACAGTGTAAAGACCGCGCTCAAGAAGCAGTACGTTCTTCTGGATTCATCTGCAGACACTTCAGCGCCATCGTTCCGTCATCCTCTGTCTGGATAAGGTCACTCTCGGCAAACCCAGACTCCAACGTGACAAGTTCAACTGGCCATCAACTGCACAAGCCTGGCCCAGGGAAGTGGCAGAGAAGTGGGGGTCAACAGAAAAGACCTCGTGGTTGCTCCAGCCAGGACAGGGGCACACAGCAATTCCCAAACACCACCCATTGAGTTTTCTGGTGCACAGATGGGTGGAGGCAGGGAAGGAGGCGATCCCTGCCTGGCAGAGGCTGCAGTTCTGTTAACACCCTGTGGTCAGCAGGGTCCGAAAGGACTATCGTGGCTGAGAAATGATTTACTGAGCAGTGCCCCAGCAAGAGATTTTTTTTGGTAGTAGTTCATCCTGCCTGCAGCTGCATCTGCCCTTGTTCCAGGCCTTGCTCAAGTTGCTTGCCATTCCTGGGCCCCTTGATCTTCATATTTCTGGCTTCAATCCCTAGCCTGGCCTCTGGCTTATGACTCTGGTTGAGTCTCTGTTATTGCTGTGGGCTGGGTTTGCACACGCACTGTGAGGGAGGGCAAGCACAGCCCCCCCACCCCCACATGCAAGGGTTGATTTTCACCAGCTCCAGGCATATTTATTTTTCTGTTCCTTATGCGCCAGGTGACTATTTTCCTATAGGATGAATAGAAATGCCAGTAAAATTACTCATGTTCTGGGAAGTTCAGCGGCACCCACGAGAACTATGCAGCATGAACACTCAAATTACTGTCAGGCTTTTTATTTACCTTCTCATCTTTCAGCTTTGCCTGGGGAGATGTGACTGTTCTGTACACCTCTCTCACTTGCGGGTGAGGTGACTGATTGATCTGACCCAACCCTCGCTACCCTGGGCTCTCCACCCTCCATGGCTTGCTAGGACCCCAGGGTGGACCCGCCTCTCCTGGTACCTCATTCTACATCTTCTCAAGGCAGCATGTGGGGGGCACTCAGGGTCACAGCCCCATCCCCTGATTTCTGGGAGGGTTCACACCAGAACATGGCCAGTGGAAGTCTTTTCCCCACTGTGTGGGAGGGAAGGGATGGGAGCTACTTCCAGTACAAGGTGGGTGGGGTGGCCCATGTGTTTTTTCAGAGCTTATCTCTTCCTTCCCACCCCACATCCTGTGGCTGGAGGCAGCTTGGCCCTTCCTGCCTGCACAGTGTAGAAAGGCAGCTGACACTTCCAAGTTGCTACTGGCCACCGACTTGAGAATACAGTGTGGACAGGAAAGGGGGAAAGCCCTAAGGAGGTATTGAGTGCCTGGGGCCAGGGAACTGGCTGAAAGTGGGGTGGAGGCGGATTGGAAACATGCTGGCCAAGAGCTGGCACCAGCAGGGACTGCAGTGGCAGACCGGCTGGGAGAGCAGCCAGCCCATCAGCAGATAGGAATAAGGAGATTTTGAAATTGGTGGGGTCCTTTTGAAAAGGATCCCTTTCTGGACGAGCCTCATGAGAGTGAAAAACGGCAATTTCGAAGAGCTGCGGCCGGCAGCATGCGAATGAGGTGCAGAATATGCATGTCAGCATTTTGCATGGCCATTTTGAAGTTCTGTGCCAGTGCAGACACAGCCAATTATGCCTCAGAAATTTGAGGCATAACAATCTGTCCACAGAATACCGTTGGCAGTAGTGCAGTATGGACACTTTTGTCGACAAAGAGAACGTCTGGTTGCTGTAAGTCAGGCAGTGTAAACCACGTGTCCAGAAAAATCTTCCACCCCTTAGGAGAGGTATTTTCTTTGTCGGTAGCAGAGCACTCCTGCAGAGAAAACACTCTTTTACACTAGTACTTGCTGTGGCGAAGCTTTTGTTGTTTAGGTGGGGGAAGAGCGTGCGTTTAAACTTTGTCACTCAATTGCCAATGTAGACAAAGGCCAAGTAGGTAGAGTTTCCTCAGCTTCTGTCCATAAGTCACATGTCCTAGTCCCCTACTAATTTTCACTGCTATCTCCTGTACACTCTCCAATTTGTCCTCATCCTTTCTGTGGTGGGGGGCCCAAAGCTGGATGCAGTACTGCATGTGTGGCCTCACCGGTGCTGGATAGAGGGGGATAGTCACTTTCATCTATCTGCTGGCAGTGTGCCCACTAATGCAGCCCAATTAGCCCCTGTAACCAGAAGAGTGACGGCCACCAGCTTTGGCGTGCAGCTTCCTCTTACCCTAACTAAAACCAAGATCTGGACTTGGTTGCACTTGGAAAGTGGGAAACGCCTGAAATCCTCTGCAGGATGCCCCAGAGCATGTAAAAGGAGGAAGCGGGAGGCAAAAAGGAGGGCACAGACAGGAGGGAAGCAGTGCTGAGAGTGCGAACGGGGGGAAGCTGTAGCACCAGGAGAGACCAGCAAGGCTGGAGCTCTACCATCTTGCCTATCAGAAAGACTGAGTAACTAGCTCCCCTGCTGCGAACCCTAACCCTGCCCTTCCCCCATGGAAAGCCCACAGGCCAAGGGGGGCTGCTGGAACGGGGTGCAGCCCCCACAGCCTGGCCCTCCCCAGACAGCCTGGAGGCAGCAGGGGGCACAGGACAGGGCGGGACAGCCCCTGGAGCCAAGAAGGACAATCCAGGGAACTATAGACCGGCCAGCCTTACCTCAGTCCCTGGGAAAATCCTGGAGGGGATCCTCAAGGAATCCATTTTGGAGCACTTGGAAGAGGCGAAAGTGACCAAGAGCAGTCAACATGGGTTCACCAAGGGCAAGTCCTGCCTGCCCAATCTGATTAGCTTCTGTGACGAGATAACAGGCTCTGTGGACATGGGGAAGTCAGTGGACGTGTCATGATTTTTCCGGGGACTGAGGTAAGGCTGACTGGTCTAAAGCTCCCGGGATTGTCCTTCTTTCCTTTTTTAAAGTTGGCTACTACATTCGCCTTTTTCCAATCATCCGGGACCTCTCCCGATCTCCGCGAGTTTTCAGAGATAATAGCCAAAGGTTCTGCAATGACATCTGCCAATTCCCTCAGTCTCCTTGGGTGCATTAAGTCCGGATCCATGGATTTGTAAAAGAGAAAGAAAATAAAGAAACATCATAAACCCCTGGAGACAGGCAGGTTTGGATTAGCACATGCCGAATGTCATTATATTTATTATGATTATTACTGATCATCAATATTACACTTGCAATCAGAGGCTACGGCCATCTCTGGGCTTCATTCAACATTGTACATGAACGCAGCAAATCAGAAGACAAAATTTCCAAATGCAGCTAAGGGGCCAGATTTTTAAAAGTATTTAGGAACCTATGGATAAAAGCAGGTGTCTAATGGGATTTTTCAGAACCACTAATCTGCATCCGTAGGCACCAAAAACCTTGGAATATCTGACCCCCTGGGTCCCTAAGTCACCCTGACTTTCAGTGGAGCTTTTTCTCCAAAAGCGAAAGTGACTTTTGGAAAGGGGACTCAGGCTCCTATATCACTTAGGTGCTTTGGAAAATTTTCCATGGCACTGATCATGTCATCACCAAAGGTATTTGCCCCCCTTCACCTTCCTATACATTTAATTAAGTCCTGGGAAAATTTGAGAGGAGAGGTGGTTTCTGAGAGCTTCTCTCCTGCAAAGCGGTCAGCAGACAGCAAATGGCCGAGAGTCACCGGCTACATCTACACTGTGAGAGAAATTCGAATTTAAGTCAGTTAGCTTGATATTACGATGTCACAGTCTTCACTGTAAACACCCTTAGCTCGATTTAGGGAGCACTAGTAGCAACATCACAACATCGTGGCAAGCGGCTGGGAGTAGTGTCGAGTCTGAATTTAAAAGTTCCAATGAAAGCTAGTGTGGGAGCTTTGAATCAAATACATTAGCCTCCAGAGGCGTCCTGTATATATCCCGCAATGCCCCACAGTGCTCAGCTCTGGTCGCTTCATCTCCTCTGCTCTCCAGGGCTACGTCTACATGTGAAGCCAACATCGAAATAGCTTATTTCGATGTGGTGACATCGAAATAGTCTATTTCGATGAATAACGTCTACACGTCCTCCAGGGCTGGCAACGTCGATGTTCAACTTCGACGTTGCGCGGCACCACACCGAAATAGGCGCTGCGAGGGTACGTCTACACGCCAAAGTAGCACACATCGAAATAAGGGTGCCAGGAACAGCTGCAGACAGGGTCACAGGGCGGACTCAACAGCAAGCCGCTCCCTTAAAGGGCCCCTCCCAGACACAGTTGCACTAAACAACACAAGATCCACAGAGCCGACAACTGGTTGCAGACCCTGTGCCTGCAGCATGGATCCCCAGCTGCCGCAGCAGCAGCCAGAAGCCCTGGGCTAAGGGCTGCTGCCCACGGTGACAATAGAGCCCCGCAGGGGCTGGAGAGAGAGCATCTCTCAACCCCTCAGCTGATGGCCGCCATGGAGGACCCGGCAATTTCGACGTTGCGGGATGCGGATCGTCTACACGGTCCCTACTTCGACGTTGAACGTCGAAGTAGGGCGCTATTCTGATCCCCTCATGAGGTTAGCAACTTCGACGTCTCGCCGCCTAACGTCGAAGTTAACTTCGAAATAGCGCCCGACGCGTGTAACCGCGACGGGCGCTATTTCGAAGTTAGTGCTGCTACTTCGAAGTAGCGTGCACATGTAGACACAGCTCAGGTGGGCAGGAATTTGGAAACCGGAAGTCCATGAATTTGAATTCGGCACCAGAAGCCCGTGGCTGTGGGCTCATCTTTGTATTTGAGGCTGAGACACTTGTTTTCTTTCTTTGCTATCACTGCTGTGAGCGCATCTACCTATTAGAAACAGCCCCAACATGGAGTTCATGTCTCTGTCTCTACCTCTGCTAGCTGAGCTCTTGGAGGATTTTTTTCTGCACTGTTACCAGCCCCTGCCCTGCATCACTATCTGGCAGCAAGGCTGTTGAGAGAGGGGTTGTGGGGGTTGTGCTGGTATGAGAGGCCAATAAACTTCTTTTCTGTGGGTTGCATTTGTGCAGCCCCCCACTTCCGTTTCCCCCATAGGTGCCATGCAGTCGGGGTCTTTCCCATGCTCACCACATCACGTGGCTTACCCCCACCCAATAAAAGGATGTGCCTGCTGTTCAGTGCAGACCATGCTGCCAAGCAGCACCATGTCCTGGCCTGTGTGCAGTGAGGGCTCCAAGGGTGGGAAGGATTTTCAGGTCCCTCCTGGCAGCTAAGACTTGTGGGGGCTCGTACATGCCTGGGGGCACCATCTTAACTGGCCCTCAAGCCATGGACCCCACAACTCCTGGTCAAAAACTTTTCTGAGAAACATAGGAACTGGCTCTTCATCCTCTGATCCACCCAACCTCCCATGGGATGAGGGGGCCAGCGCCCTAATGATCGAACGTGGCTGGCCTCCCCACCTGAGTGAAATTTGGTGAGCCCCAGTCCTATGTAGCTATGTAATATGAAGCTATGTAATAGACTGGGAAGCCAAAAACCCTGCCCCAGAAAAACTCTTTTTTTTTTTTTCCTAAAACCATTACTATCCGACTCTTTCTTCAAGCTTTGCATTGTTCCTGTATTATTTTCAGGGATCATATGTAATCAAGGGAGAGGGGACAGTGGCTGGAGGGCCAGCTGAGAAGACTCAGACATCTGCTGCTTTTCACAAAATCTTTGCTAATTCAATTACATCTACAGTTACAAAAAGCAATTCAGTTAGAGCAGCAAGCGATTTCAGTTAATTTGAGGATCTTTGTTGATGCCCTACTTTTGCATCCTTCCTCCTGGAGAAATGGCCATTTGCTTTCCACGGGAGGCAACTGAGGGCAATGCCATGTGGGAGGATGACGTCACAAACCCACGGCCACTTGCAGGATATTTTTTTCCCACGCTGCACCAGCGAAAATATCCAGAATGCTACAGGGATGAGGAAACTGTAAGACAGGTTCCCACCATGCACTGCTGCAACAGTTGATGTTTGGTGATTAAGTGTGGCATCAATAAGTCGACTTTGGGGGCCGCCTGTGGTGAAGTGAGGATAGTCAAATTCGAATTTATAAAACCGAGCATTACAAAACTGAGTTCAATAAATTCAAATTTATCTCATAGTGTAGACGTAGCCATTGACTAAGAGGAGGTACCTCTTGTGTACAGGATATTTAGTAACAGAACTGTCAGGTCTGGAAGGGTCAACTCCTTTTGCTAGAGTCAGTCTTATTTTGCTGCATTTGACCACTGCCTTCTGTGCCTTGAATAAGGACCTTGTAAGTGGTGGGGCAGTATGCTTTGTACAGGTTTTCTGCTAAGGTGTTACTTCCTGCAACCACAGTTTTGCGTTGCTGGTTCATGTAATTCCACAGGTGCACAGCATAGGAGTTGTTAAAGACAGGGATTGTCTTCCACACTTCGTAGTACTGCTTCCATGCTGGGTAGGGAATAGGGTAGAACCGATGGGGATGTAAGAAGGAAATGTCATGACAGTGATGATCCTCCACACCCTGGAAATTGGTCAGGTTGCACAACAGTTTGAGTCTCCTTGTCATTAGGCTGGGGCCTTGATATCCCCAAATGGCTCCTCTGTAGTTTCGAACAAAATCCTCCATGCAACCCCAAAGGAACCAGTGATGCCGAGGAAAGCCAAAAATCCCATTGCTTGAGGATTGGGATGCCGATGCTGCCAGGAAGTTTGCCACTGGGATAGGTCTCATGGAGATGACATCAGTGTCTAAATAGATCCCACCGTATTTCCAGATGAATGCAATTCGGCAGGCGTCAGAGCTGACATGAGTCCAGTACCTTTCCTGCTTTGGATCTACCTGCAGAGTTCAAAAAGATCACAGAGATAGAGTTGACTCCTCTTCTAAACTTCTCAACTCCTCCTCCTATTAGCTATGAAGCGTACAAAACTCTCAGTAGTCTATTCTCACTTTAATGCCATTAAAATTAATGGCTCTTTGTCTTTTTCAGCTATGACCCTTTGCTGGAAGAAGGTAAAGGTAAATGTAAACTTTGTTCTATATGATCGTAGACCAGTAACAGAGAGAAAGCTGTGCTAGTCTATGTACTATCAAAACAAAAAAGCAGTCAAGTAGCACTTTAAAGACTAACAAAATAATTTATTAAGTGAGCCCTCGAAGGCTTGCCTAATACATTATTTTGTTAGTCTTTAAAGCGCTACTTTACTGCTTTTTTGTTCTGATCGTAGAAGTGTGTCTGAGGCACAGGAAACGCAGAGGAGACATCAAATATTTGGGAAAGAATGAGACTATAAACCATAAGATGACAGCAACAGCCATACTGGGTCAGATCAAAGGGCCATCTAGCCCAGTTGTCTCTCTTCTGACCGTGGTCAATGTCAGCTAGCTCAGAGGGAATGAACAGAACAGGTGATCGACACGTGACCAGTCCTGGTCGCTCATTCCCAGCTTCTGGCAAAGAGAAGCTAGAGACTCCATCCACCAATCCTGACTAGTAGCCATTAAGGGACTGAGCCTCCATGAATTTATCTTGTTCTGTTTTGAAACGTGTTTTAGTCCTGCACCTCAGAAGATCCCATGATAAAGATTTCTACAGGTTTACTGTGTGTCGTGTGAAGAAATGTTTCCTTTGCTTTGCTTTGTTTTAAATGCGCTGCTTATTAATTGCCTTTGGTGACTCCCTAATTCCTTTGTTACGAGCGGTAAATAGCAATTATAGGAATTCCTTATTTTCACCAGTCCTCATGCTAGACCGAAATTATAGTCTCCCACTGAGTTGTTTTTTTATTCAAGCTGAAAAAAGCTGATTCTTCTTAATCTCTCCTCTTACTGGAGAGGTTCCATACCCCTCCTCGTTTTTTTGTCATCCTGTTCTGAACCTTTTCCTACGTCTTTTTCTGAGCAGGCACCCAGTATTCAAGGTGGGAGAGTGCCCTCCCCTTATATAAAGGCAATATAATATTTTCTGCATTAATATTGATTCCTTTCGTAACAATTCCCAAAATTCCATTTGGTCCATTAACTACCACTGCAAATTGAGCAGATGACATCCGAGAACTATCCACAATGACCCCAAGATCTCTTTCTTGAGTGGCAACAGCTAATTTACACTCTATGAATGTAACTGTATAGCTGAGATTACATTTTCCAATACGTATGACTTGCCCTCATCAACACCAAGTTTTGTCTGTCATTTCATTGCCCACTCACCCAGTTTCCAGAGATCTTTTTTGTAGCTCTTCATGGTTTACCTGGCAGTTAACTATCATAAGTGGTGTGCAACATTTGCTGATCTTACCCCTTTTTCAGGATGATTTATTAATACGTTGGCTAGGACTTTTGGAGGACCTCACTATTTATCCCTCTCCATTCTGAAGGCTGACCATTTTGTGACAAAGTCATGCACTTTGGGATAGTTAAGGAAATGCCCCAGAGGCTTACTGTTCCCTGTTTTGCTCCACCTCCAGGGCAGGGCAGAGCCTAATGAGCCGTACTCATCACAGGCACAGTCAAAAATCAGGGAAGTCCCCCCATAGATGTGGAGGCAACCCTGGCTCCTCCCGAGCTATCATGGGGGGGGGGTTCTGGGGGGAACCCAGTGCCCCCCCAGCTCGATCCAGGTTCCGGGCCATGGACCCTGGGCAGCTGCTGCTGGAGGGGCTGTCTCCCTCAGCCAAAAGAGCAACAGCTTCCTCCCTGGGCTACTTCCCCAGATTCTTTGTCCCATATCTTTTTCCTGTAGCTCCCACTTGCCTTCCGTCCTGCCGGCCTCCCCTGCACAGACTGTTCCTCCTTCCCGGTCCGCCCCTCCTCCCTCCTTACCTGACAGGAGCCTTTTGCATGGAGCTCCACAGGCCTAGACTGGTGGCAGGTGCTTAATTAGCCCCAGGTGTTGGTTTGAGCTGGTGCTGCAGGCTGATCCTTGCTGGGCCTTAATCCCCGGGGGACATAAAAACACACACCAAACTGCCCATGTATGTGCCCTCCACCAGGCTACTATAACCTGCTGTGGACTGTGGTCTGTCACAATTTATACCTACCCTTTGTTTACTGTCTTTTCATTAGTTATGAACCTATGAGAGGAACTTCCCTTTTAACCCATGACAATTTACAGTGCTTAAGAGCCTTGGCTGATGGAAGTTGTCAAAGGCTTCTGAAAATCTCAATATGCTGCGTCTCTTGGGTTCCCCCTTGTCCACATGCTTGTTGATCCCTTCAAGAATTGTAACGGACTGGCGAGCCATGATTTCCCTTGTTCCCTCATGTTCGTCTGCACGTCCGGCAACATTATTCCTTATTGTAATTTCACCCAGTTGCCTGGTACAGAAGGCAAGTTTACCAGCCTGTAATTGCCAGGATCACCGCTGGAGCCCTTTTTAGAAATTGGTGCCAGATTAACTGTTGTCCAGTCACTTAGTACAGAAGCTGATTAAAATGATAAGTTACAGACCACAGTTAGCAGCTTGCAAGTTCACATTTGGGTTCTTTTAGAACTTGGGGAAATACTTCCTGGCATGTGTGACCTATTACAATGTAATTTATCCATTTACTCTAAAACCTCCTCTAATGATGCCTGAGTTTGGCACTGTTTCTCAGGGTTGTAACCTCTAAAGAATGGATCGGGTTTGGGATCCTCCCTCATGTCCTCAGTCCTGAAGATCGATACAAAGAATACCCACAATTGTTTAATCATCAGTGGGTGTTCTTTTAGTATCTCAACCTTCGAGTGGCCTCACAGGTTTAGTGAGATTTTGGATTATGCACCTTTTTTTTTTTTTTTTTTTGCTATTCTTTGACTCCTTGGGTGGCTGTTCTACAGATTCCTTTTTGGCTTTCCTGACGATATCTTTGCCCTTCACTTACCAGAGTTTGAACTCCTTTCTATTTTCCTCCCTAGGATTTAACTTGCACTTTTTGCCACTTTCTGCTTCTTCTACCTTGTTGTTTATAGCCACGGTGACACTTTTTTGGGTGTGTTATGCTTTTAAATTTGGGATGTATATATATAAGAATAGCCTCTATTATGGTGTCTTTCAAAAGATTCCGTGTAGCTTACAGAGCTTTCACTTTTGGTACCGTGGCTCTTAATATTCTGTTTAACTGACTTGCTCAGCTTAGCGTAGATCCCCTTCATTATCATTAACGCTTATTTCCACAAAAAGAGAAAAAAAACCTCTCAATCTCCATTTACACACTGATTGTCTCATCCAAATTCCCTGGGAATGAATCGAGATGTTATCGCTGCTTACTATGGGCTTTGGAACGGTGCCTCCTGGAAATCGCTATAGAGGATAAAAAGGGTGAGCAAAATTCAGACCTTGGGTTATACAGGTGCAGGGAAGGACGATACACCAGTAGCAGTTTGCTGCCTGTTTTTTCTACAGACCCTCAACTTTTATTTAAAAAGAAAAAAAAAGGGCTTCGCTGTTATGGCTGCCAATAGACCCATGAAATCAAAGAAACAAGTGTGGGGTAACGCATTGAGATATGCTTGTGTTCTCAGACAGGCCAAAACAAGAATTCAGAGTGGTGTGAACTCCATGGGCAGCATTTCTGAGAGGTCTGGGTGGGGACTGGAAGAGAACCACTGACTTTCTCAACCACCACCACCCTCAAACTGACCTCTGAATTCCCTTCTTACCTTGAAATCTTTTAACCAGACCGTTTTGTTCCTGTCAGGAAGCTTTCACAAGCACAGAAATCATGGTTCCCAAACAGAAAATGCTCCCATTAAATTCAAGTGGACAGAAATACTTGAAACACAATATTTTAATCAATAATTGCCTTTTTTGAAAAAAAATGGCGATAACCATTTTGATAAAATGTGGTTATCAAAATTTGTATTGAAATGGTTCATTTGCTATAAATCCTGCCATCAGGAGATGAAAACCATCTATAACAATTTCCAGTATTTTCTCTTTTGCTTAAAAAAAAAGGGGTGCTGGCATTCAACTGACTCCTCTTCCCTGCCCTCAGCCCAGCCCACAACTGGGGCTGCTGACCTGCCTGTATTCGGTACCAGCACAAAAAAAGCACGGACAGTTTCAGTTATTATTTCAACTAACGCATGGCAAAGCATCGTGATAAAGGGGTCCACACTGGGCTCAACAAAAGAACAACAGATTCAAAACTTGAAAAAAGTCTGCCAAAACTTTCATTTTTCACCCCCTCTACTTTGAATCTCGTTAAAAGTTTCCCCTTAATATTTCCTCTCACCTTACGATACCATGGGAGCAGGGGTGTCTCCTGGAACAAACTGTCCATCTGGAAAGGATGAATGTGGACATTCTCCATGGCAGATAAGAGGGAGAAGGCAGGGTAAGAGGAATTTGAATCCAGCAGTGTGTTATTTTTCAGGCCCTTCATGAAGAACAGAACAGGTCTGTCCCGGTAGGTCCTGGAAGCAGATTCCACAGCGCACGAAACCAAATGAGGAGGCTCCAGGCGGTCTGTGGTCTCCACAAAGATAATGCTTCTGCTCTGCTTTATAACATCCTCTTGAATCAGGGGTCTCTCAGGACTAAGCGTGGTTAAGAAGATCCAGCCGGATGGCAGGGAGACTTTGTAGACAACAGCCAGGGCAAAGACAAAAAAGAGCCAGAGCCCGATTTTGATACTGTTCAGCATCCTTTCTTCTCCTTGAACAGATGAATCTTAATTAAGAGAAACAAACAAAGTCAGAGTCGGTTCATTGTTGCTGGGGCATAAATGTGACAGGACAGGATTTCCAATGTTATTGAAACATTTGATTATTATTGGATTATTTCTTATGAGATTGACAGCCCTAGCTCAAAACGCACAGGAGAAACTGCCCGGGCTCTACTGAGTGTCACACTGTGTGCAAGCAAGAGACCCTAGTGAGCTAAGGTGGTGTGTGTTTGCAAAAGACCCAGTGAAAGGCCCCGATAACAGACCAACCTGCTGTCTGGTCTTGGGAGTGCCGTATGATGGAGCAGAAGAGTCGCTCACACGGTTTAGATCATAAAAGATCCCAAAGGAAGTCGGTAGTGTGTTTTTCTCTGTAGATTTTCACTGAAGGGCCATTGTAATATGAGAAGAAGCCCAGCCTACCTGACTGTGCGGTTCTGTGGAAACAGAGTTGTTATTCCACCCACCCTCTGTTGCCTTTTAGATGAGTGAAATGAAAAATAAACGCAACTCCAAAGCCACTTGTCTGCCCAACCTCAGGAGATCAGAAGCTGCTGCAAAAGGGAGGCAGAATTTGGCCCAATATCTTGTCTGGATTGTTTCCAGAATCTGCTCTGGACACAGGTGTCTGTCAGAGGGTGCTCTACTCACCTCTTGTCTGGCACGTTCTTCCGATAAGGCCGTGGATTAATGCTTCAGGTCGCCACCCTCTTGCCAGGATTGCACACTTTCTGTTCCTCCCTCTCTCTGGTCCGCAGCCCCTCTCTCACTCCAGCAGTCACAAGCTCCTCTTGGTTACTTGGCCCTCCAGCCAGGTCACTCTGTGCTCCCCAACTGCCTGGGCCCAGTCCTTCAATTCTCTCTCACTTCCACGGGGACTCAGGCGATCTTCCCA
This sequence comes from Carettochelys insculpta, assembly GCF_033958435.1. NCBI lineage: Eukaryota > Metazoa > Chordata > Testudines > Carettochelyidae > Carettochelys > Carettochelys insculpta. The sequence continues at coordinate 3,257,138 of NC_134146.1, read as the reverse complement.
ATCACTGCCCTGCTCGGGCCGCTGCCCGGGGTGTGCAGAGGAACCAGGTGGGCTACAGCCCAGGAGCCCTCAACCCAGCAGCTCTGGGATTTTCTCTTCCAGCCCTTACTGCTCCCTCCCTAGCCTGCTTCCTGTGACTCCTGGTTTCCCTTCTCTCGCTGGTTAGATCTGCTCCAGACACCCCTCCCTCTCCCCAGGGCGTGACTGCCTTTTCTGAGCAGTGGCCCCCTGCTGTAAAATTCTTGGTTTTATAGAACCCAGCAATTCCTGCCTTGGTCAAACTGTTTGCAGTCAATTACCTGCTCCCTGGCTGAGGACTTAGGCCCCAAATCCTGCATCTTAGCAGCGGCTGAGACGAGATGGCCCTCACAGTCCCTTCCCACCCAATCACTCTGTTTCACTGTTGTCATGTGTGTTTTACAAGGACAATACTGAGCGGTATATTCTGCATTTTAATGTAGTTTATGATAGCTTCAAAGGTATAGCTTGTACAAAGATTATTCCAGTGGTGTTTAGTGTGTGACTGCAAGGCTGTATCCATTCCACTGGGCCTTGGGTGGTTGTGCCCAGCGCGGGAAGTGAGAATCAAAGACTGAGCTGGCGATTGAAGCCAGAAGAGCGAAGAGGGAGGGGCTCTGGGATGGGAAGAGGCTGGAACAATGGCAGACACAGGTGCAGGCCTGGGATCCATTGAGGAACTGCTCGTCTGCTGGGGGGGCAGCTAAGACAGGGCTGCCAAACCAGCAGCCAGTCAGGGCCACAGGCCGCATGTCCCTTTCGAAGGCTCTGCAGTTGGTCTCGTTGGTTGCCCAGTAGCAGTTAGTCAGAGAACAGGCCAGCAGCTGGTCCTAGTCGTTCTGGTCCCTGACAGTCACTGCTTGTCAGCAAAGACTTTCAGAGAGAGAATGGGTCCATTGGGAGATGAGGATATCAATTCTTCCCTTAAGGAAGCCTCGTAAGAAAGCTGTTGCCAGGACACTGCTCAATAAGTCACCTCTCAGTGTAGATGTCCTTTTGGACACTGCTGACTGCAAGGTGTTAACAGAACTGCAGCTTCTGTCCACCATGGACGGCTCCCTTCCCTGTCTCCATCCACCAGTGCACCAGAGGACTCCTGTGTGGTGTTCGGAAATTGCCACATGCTCCTGTCCCTTGTCGAACATCAAAGAGGTCTACTCTGTTGTCCCCTTTTGTCCTCAGGTAAGTGATGCTGGGAGGTAGGGAGGGTAGCACAGCTGTTGCCAGTGGTGATGTCTCTAAGCCAAACAAACAAACAATGGGCCAATGACGCTCACCTCTCCGTGACTTTCACTGGAACCGGCTGGTGCATATGATTGCCAGCTGAACCTGCACTGTTACACTTCAATTAAAGGGCGGAACCAATAAAGGCAATAGTGTCATTGGAATGTCAGGCTGGAAGGGACCTTGAGAAATCATCAAGTCCAGCCACTTGCCCTGTGACAGGACCAAATAAATATTGAAGATCCCTGACAGGTGTTTGTCAAAAATGTTCCTAAAAACCTCCATCTCGAGGGAGCCCACAACCTCCCTTGGCAGCCCACTGCAGAGCCTAATTCCCCTGAGACTGGAAAGTTTTCCTTCATGTCTAGCCTAAGTCTCCCTTGCCTCAGATTAAGCTCATTATGTCCCAGAACTGGACACAACACTCCAGCTGAGGCCTAACCAGCACAGAGTAGAGCAGAAGAATGACTTCTCGTGTCTTGTTCACAACACACCTGCTAATGCATCCCAGAATCACGTTTGCTTTTTTTGCAATAGCATCACACTGTTGACTCATATTTAGCTTGTGGTCAACTATAATCCCTAGATCCCTTTCTGCTGTAGTCATTCCTAGACAGTCTCTCCCCATTCTGTATGTGTGAAACTGATGGTTCCTTCCTAAGTGGAGCACTTTGCATTTCTCATTATTAAACTTCATCCTGTTTACCGCAGACCATTTCTCCAATTTATCCAGATCATTTTGAATTATGACCCTATCCTCCAAAGCAGTCACAACCCCTCCCAACTTGGTATCATCATAACATATTGGGGGTTTGGTTGAAATAGGAGACCACATTCAATGACCCAGGAGTTGCCTTTCAGGACTATTTAGGTCTTCTAGGTTCCAGGTCACCAGCACAAATAGTTACTGGTGTCCAGGTCACAGGATATTTCTCTGCAGTTGTAAAAGCAGAGGAAACAAGCAGGTCTTCTGCTACCAGCCTGCTACAAGCATCAAAATAAAGTCAGGAGCATGGGGGTTAACGAAGAGTAGCCCCAATCAACATAGAATCAAAGAATCATGGAATCCTAGGGCTGGAAGGAACCTCAGGAGGTCATTGAGTCCAGCCCCTTGCCTGAAGTAGGATCAACCCCAACTAAATCACCCCAGCCAGGACTTTGTCAAGCCAGGACTTAAAAACCTCTAAGGATGGAGATTGCACCACCTATCTCAGTAACACATTCCAGTAACTCGGTAACGTTTCACCACCTTCCTGGGGAAATAATTTTTCCTAATATCCACCCTATACTTCTCCCTCTGTAACTTCAGACCATTGCTCCTTGTTCTGCCATCTTTCACCACTGAGAACAGTCACTCTCCATCCTCCAATACTCCAGATATGGCCTCCCTAGTGCGAAGTAGAGGGGAATAATAACTTCTCTAGATCTGCTGGAAATGCTTCTCCTAAGGCACCCCAATGTGCTATTAGCCTTCTTGGCTAAAAGGGCACACTACTGACTCATAACCAGCCTCTTCTCCACTGTAACTTCCTGCTCCCTTTCTGCTGCACTGCTACTTAGCCAGTCGGTCCCCAGCTTGGAACAGTGCTTGGGATTCTTCCATCCGAAGTGCAGGACTCTGCACTTCTCCTTGTTGAACATCATCAAGTTTGTTCTGGCCCTCCAATTTGTCTAGGTCACTCTGGACCCTATCCCGACCCTCCAATGTATCTACCTGACCCCAAAGCTTAGTATCATCTGCAAATTTGCTGAGGGTGCAACCCAGGGCTGCACCCTGGGTACTGCCTCCCTCCAGGGGCTGCAACAATGCTTGGGATTCTTCCATCCCAGGTGCAGGACTCTGCACTTCTCCTTGTTGAACCTCATCAGATTTCTTTTGGCCCAATCCTCCAATTTGTCTAGGTCCCTCTGGACCCTATCCCTGCCCTCCAACATATCTACCTGACCCTCTAGCTTAGTGTCATCTGCAAATTTGCTGAGAGTGCAATCCAGTCCCTCATCCAGGTCATTAATAAAGATGTTGAACAATACTGGCCCTAGAACGGATCCTTGGGACACTCCACTTCAAACCGACCACCAAACAGCTATTAAGCCATTGATCACTATGAGTGCGTCTATACGAGCAAGTACATTCGAAATCCAGATCGGAAGAGCGAGTCCTTTTGAAAGAACCCGCGGAGCGTCCACACACACAGTGCTCTTTTGAAATTAACTTTGAAAGAACTCCCCCGTTCTATTGAAGTCGGTCCTCCCTCCCCGGGTTGGGAAGAGCGCCCTCCTTTGAAAGCGTATTTCGAAAGAGCACACGTGTAGACGCTCCGCAACCCACTCTTTCGAAAGAGCGGGTCCTCCATGGCTGCGATCAGCTGCCAGGTGACAGCACTGCTCCCAGCACGAGTGGAGCTCTATGGCTCCAGCGACGGGCTGCATTCCAGGACCTAGGCTCCCAGAAGCCCTCAGGCAGGAAGCTGAACGTGCAGGCAGCAGGGAGCCCACGCTGCTGCACCGCCGCTCCCTGCCATGACGCTCCAGCCAGCCCTGAGCCCCCCTTGGCACCATGGCCAGCACCCCTGATGTCCGCCCACACCAGGGACCCCACAAAGAAACTGGGGAACCCTCCCAGGAGGGGAGCCAGTCCCTCAACTGCCAGGCACCCTCCCGGACTGATGTCAAGGTGTGGGACCTCCTTGCTATCTGGGCAGATGAAGACATCCTGTACCAGATGGGGGTCCGGTGCAGGAATGCGGTGGTGTTCCAGCGTCTTGCCACAGGCCTCACTGGCCGGGGTCACCCCACCCGGACCCCGGACCAGGTGAGGTCTCAGGTGAAGGAGCTGCACCAGGGATATTGTAGGGCCCAGGACATGGCCGGGCGGTCAGGGGCAGTGCCCACCAGCTGCCCCTATTATGGAGACCTGGACCACCTCCTTGGACCCAAGCAGGCAGGACCCCCGGCTGTGCTGCTGGACACAATGGTCCTGGCCTCGGAGCAGGAGGTGGGGACAGAGGAGCACCATCCTGGACCCGTGCCCAGCAGCAAGTGCCCACTCAGCACCACATGGGCGGGACAGCACCACAGACCGGTGGCTGTTAAGGTATCAGAGTGGCAGCGTGGGGTATCCCATGCCCTTGGCACCCACGCAGGGAACCCTGGGACATGGGCATCACAGGGCACCCAGTGGGGGGGGGGCACAAGGTTCAGTGCTTGGGACTCATGTCCTCCCCCCCCGCTCTCCCCTTTTGTCTCTACAGCTCCCGTAGCCGGTGGCTGGAGCAGCACCACCAGCGAGGGTGAGGGGGAGCTACCCAGACCCCTCACTGTTCCTGTGCGGGCCCACGGCCGAGCCATCCGCTGGCGCCACCTGGGTGGGGAGGAGGAAACAGGGGAGGCTGCCCACACCGCAGCACTGTGGGACCTGTTCAGTGTGCTGCGGGAGTGGCTGGAGATGGAGCGATGGGCCTGGGACCGGGTGACGGCCAACCTTGACACCCTGATCCAGGCCATGGGCTGCCACCCGGCCCCGACCGCTAGCCCATTGCCACCCACTCCTGCAGCCGCCCCTCCCACCCCCACCCCACCATCCCCCTTCTGCCCAAAAGGCCAATTCCTTCAGTACCTTTGGGTGTAATAAATCCGGACCCATGGATTTGTGTACCACTAGCTTTTCTAAGTAGCTCTTAACCTGTTCTTTCCCCACCGAGGGCTGCCCACCTCCTTCCCATACTTCATTGCCTCGTGGTGTAGCTTGGGAATTGATCTTGCCCATGAAGGCCGAGGCAAAAAAAGCATTGAGTAGTTCAGCTTTCCCCACATCATCCATCACTAGGTTACCTCCCTCATCCAATGACGGCCCCACACCCTCCCTGATCACCCTTCTATTAAGAACATAAGAACGGCCATACTGGGTCAGACCAAAGGTCCATCCAGCCCAGTATCCTGTCTGCTGACAGTGGCCAGTGCCAGGTGCCCCAGAGGAGGTGAACCGAAGACAATGATCAAGCGATTTGTCTCCTGCCACCCATCTCCCGCTTTTGACAAAAGGCTAGGGGCACCATATCTTACTCCTTGCTAATAGCCATCTATGGACCTAACCTCCAAATATTTATCGAGACCTTTTTTAAACTCTGTTAGAGTCCTGGCCTTCACAGCCTCCTCCGGCAAGGAGTTCCACAGGTTGACTGTTTTCTGTGTGAAGAAAAAATTTTCTCTTATTAGTTTTGAACCTACTACCCATTAATTTCATTTGGTGTCCTCTAGTTCTTATGTTATGGGAACAAGTAAATAACTTTTCAATATTCACTTTCTCCAGACCATTCATGATTTTATATACCTCTATCATATCGCCCCTCAATCTCCTCTTTTCTAGACTGAAAAGTCCCAGTCTCTCTAGCCTCTCCTCATAGGGGACCCTTTCCAAACCCTTAATCATTTTAGTCGCCCTTTTCTGAACTTTTTCTAACGCCAATATATCTTTTTTGAGGTGAGGAGACCACATCTGCACGCAGGACTCAAGATGTGGCTGTACCATAGTTTTATATAGGGAAAGTACGATATTCTTCGTCTTACTCTTTATCCCTTTTTTAATAATTCCTAACATCCTATTTGCTTTACTGTCTGCCACTGCACACTGCGCGGATGTTTTCAGAGAACTATCCACTATAATTCCAAGATCCCGTTCCTGATCTGTTGTAGCTAAATTTGCCCCCATCACATTGTATGTATAATTGGGGTTAATTTTCCCAATGTGCATTACCTTACACTTACCCACATTAAATTTCATTTGCCATTTTGCATATTGTTAACATGCCTTCTTGTTTCCCTTCACATCCCTTGCTCGCTGCTGTTACAATTGTGCTTTTGCTTTCCTGATCACTCCCCAGCCTTCTCCAGATATATATTTATATGCCTCCTGTGTCATCTGTCCAAGTTTCCACTTCTCATATGCATCCCTTTGGAGTTTGAGCTCACCAAGGATTTCCCTGTTAAGCCAAGCTGGTTGCCTACCATATTTGCTTTTCTTACTGCACATCTGGGCGGTTTGTTCCGGTGCCTTCAATAAGACTTCTTTAAAATACTGCTAGTTCTCCTGAAGTCCTTTCCCTCCATATCTGTTTCCCAAGGGATCCTGCCCATCAGTTCTCTGAGGAAGTCGAAGTCTGCTCTTCTGAAATCAAGGGTCTGTATGTTACTGCTCACCCTTCTTCCTTTTATCAGGATCCTGAAATCTACCATCTCATGGTCACTGCAGCCCAAGTTGCCACCCACTTGTATTTCTCCTATTTCTTCCTGGTTTGTGAGCAGCAAGTCAAGCTTCCCACGGCCCCTGGTTGGTTCCTGCAGCATTTGTACCAGGAGGTTATCCCCAACATTCTCCAAAAACTTCCTGGATTGTCTGTGTGCTGCTGTATTGGTCTCCCAACAAATGTCTGGGTGATTAAAGTCTCCCATGAGAACCAGGGCCTGTGATTTGGAAACTTCTCTTATTTGTCTGAAGAATTCCTCATCTCCCTCACCTACCTGATCTGATGGACTTTAGCAGACACCAACCACAACATCACCTCTGTTGTTTTCACCTCTAAGCTTAAGCCAGAGAATCTCAGCTGGTTTTCCTCCCTCCATATACTGGAGCTCTGAGCAGTCATGCTTCTCTCTTACATACATCACAACTCCTCTTCCTTTCCTCCCCTGCCTGTCCTTCCTGAACAGTTTATACCCTTCTGTGACCGTGCTCCAGTTATGCATCATTCCACCAAGTCTCCATTATTCCACTCATCTCATACTCCTTTGACTGCGCCAGGGCCCTAGTTCTTCCTGCTTGTTTCCCAGGCATCTTGCATTTGTGTAGAAACACCTCAGTTAGCTGACTGGCTCACCTTCTTCTTTAGAATCAGGGGTCCTCCTTTGTTGTTACTTCCTCCTTCCTGACTTACCTCAGGGCTTGTGTCAACGTCCCCCGAGGAACCTAGTTTAAAGCCCTCCTCACTAGGTTTGCAAGCCTGCCTGCAAAGATGCTCTTTCCCCTCTTCGTTAGGTGGATCCCATCTCTTCCTTGCAATCCTACATCAAGGACCACGTTGGACATCTTGCGGAACTCCACATGTAATATGTCCACCATATTTCCCCCATTCACTAAATCAGTTACCCTGCCAAAGAAGGAAGCCAAGTTGATCCTCTCTGGATTACCAGATACTTCCAATATTACCCAGGAATTCCTGCAGCCTTTCAGGAAGCACAGTACATCCTCTGGAGCAAATCTAGAAATTAAAAGTGCATTTTCTTGGCTTTGCTTAGCACAGAAAAATTAGGAAAAAATTGCAAAGCATGTAGTCAGACACCCACTGCGATCATTTATTCATCTCTCCAGACATCCTGCACATTGCCGGCCACAGGACCTCACCGACCCTCTCCTGAAATATACCCAAACCTCTGGGGAAGGCCATTGGGCAGATGCCTGCAAGGAAATCTCTCCAGTAACTCAGAGCCCTCCCCATCTAGCGTTCTGTCTCCAGCCACTGGGAGTTTCACAGCTGCTAGTTGCCAATGGGCCATGTGTCATCATAGGCATCCATGCCAAAAATGTATCAAGCTCAGTCTTGGAGCCATTTAGGGGTTTTGTCCCCACTGCTCCCCTGGGAATACTGTTCCAGAACCTCACTCCTCTGATTGTTAGAAAGCTTTGCCTAAGTTCTAGGTTAAACTTGCTGATAGCCAGTTGATAGCCATTTGCTATTGTGTCCATAATTGGAATTAACTTAAATAACTCTTCTCCTTCCTCGGGATTTAGCCATTGGGTGTACTTACATAAGGCCATCACATCACCCTCAACTTCCTCCCTTGGTTAGGCTAATCAAGCCAACCTCTTTTCATCTCCTTTCTTAAGGTAGGTTTTCTGTTCCTCAGATCATCCATGTAACCTTTTTCTGTACCTGTCCCAGTTTGAATTCATCTTTGCTGAGCATAGGAGACCAGAACTGCTCACAGTGTTCCAGAGGAGATCTCACCAGGGCCTAGTACCCAAGTGCTAACACTGCCCTGTCTGTTCGGCAAATACCTCTCCTTTTGCATCCTAGGACTGCATCTGGATTGGTGAGAAATATGATACCTGCCATCTCGTCTAGGTGTTCATGACTGGTTGGTGAGTGATGGCATACTCTTATAATGCTGGTGTCTGCTTTCTTGGGACCCTGGCATAAGTACAGATCTTCACTTCTTTTTCCTGCTATTCTGCAAGGTGGGACCTTTTTGAGAAAAGAAGTGTAGGATGGGGTACCCTGGCAAAAGACGAGTTATGCTGAAGTAAAATAGGGAATAGATGTATGGTTTCATCATGATGGTCTGTAGCCATAACCATCTTAAAATAACTAAAGTGCCACACTACATCAACTTTGTAAACGTGTGGACACTCACCATTGACTCTATAAAATACAGTGGTATGAAGCTGACTTTAATAAATTTGACTTTATTTCCAAGTGTAGACATAGCCTTACTTACCAACCTTTACCTCATACATGGGGCTTCAATCACTATCATGCAGTCAGTTGAGACCCTGTCCTGAGCCCAGGTCAGTCTGTCTGTTATCTGTGGGGAGTGCGTTGGTATCAAGATATTTCATCATGGGATGTTCTGTTACAACCCCTCTGGTATGTACTTTCCAGCCAGTGTCTAGTATCAATTAGGTGTGATCCCTAACAGGAGTTTGCCCAAACTGTTCTTAAAACTTCCAAATATGGGGATTCCACAACCTCCCTTGGAAGCCTCTTGCAGAGCATAATTACCCTGAGAATTAGGAAGTTTTTCTTAATGTCTAGCCTAAATCTCCCTTGCCTCAGATTTAGCTAATTATATCTTGTACTAACTTCAGAGGCCATGGACAATAGTTGATTGCCCTCTTCTTTTCAAAGCCCTTAACATTAATATTTGAAGACTATTTTCAGTTCCCGCCAGAGTCATCTTTTCTCAAGACTAGACAGGGGCAGTTTTCTAGTCTTTCCTCTCAGGTCAAGTTTGGTGCAGTTTTGTTCATTTTTGTTTTGGTCTTCTTCACTTGGTCCAATCTGACCACATCTTTCCTAATGTGTTCCTCCCAAATATGCCACTGTCCTCCGCCAGATCCCTTTCAGCAGAACAACCCACCAGCTGCTTACTCCCATTTTGTAGATGAGCATTTGATATTTTCCTTCCCTGTGAAGTACTTCGCGCTTACTTTCAGTGTCTCATTGAGTTGAATTCACACCCCCCCTCCAATTAGCCAATGTCTTTCTGACTCCAAATTTTGTCCTCCCAAGTGCTCGCAATTCCTTCCGGCTTGGCGTCATTTGCATATTTTATAAGCACATGCTCCACGCCAAGTCATTGGGGAAAATACTGAATAGTACCCAACCCAGCCCCAGTGGGACCCGTCTAGATATGCCCTGCCATTTTGACAGCAAACTGTTGGTACTTACTCTGTGAATACAGTCCTTCCCTCAGTTGCATAGCCAACTTAGAGCACATTAATCTAGACCTCATTTTCCTATTTTACTTAAGGGAACATCCAGTCTTCTTCATCTCAGCCCCTCTGTTTTAAACCCTAGACACTGGCACCTCCCGCTTTTGTTTTGCCCCAATGTCAGCCAGCAGCTATCTGCAAGTTAACTGCCGTGATTTACAAACATGTCGAAACTCCCTGGCCGGTTACAAAGTTTTGTGCCCTTGTTTGCACAATTTTGCCAAATGTTTCACTTCTCCCAAATTATCAACTAAAAAAAAAATTGTCAACACATTTCATCCAGCTCTTGTTAGTAGTGATCGTATCCCTTAGGGAAACAATGTGTGCAGCCAGAGTCTGAAATCAGAACTAAGTCTGTCCTGGAGCAGGTGGGGCATCTAAAATGTTGATGCCCATGTCATCATATGGGGGGCTGAATTGTCCGAGACCTTTGGCTTTCAGGGCTTGTGTATAAAGTTATATGTCAGCTACATGGACTATCAGCAGCTACAGCATGTGTCCACAGGAGAGCTGGAGAACACAGGTCGACATCTCCTTTGAATGCCATCTTCCTTTGGCCTCACCGTAGGCTGCATTTTCAGCTCACACACTTGATTCAGCCTGGAGGAGAGGTGAGCTGAGTGCTCGCAAGCTTGTGGTCTGTTGTGCTCAGGAAACCGGTGTGCACACTGGTGGAGGCTTAAGCAGCAGCCCCAGGCACGTTTGGGAATGCAGAGCACAGTGAGGCACAATATTAGCCACAGCTGACGGAGATCAATATCAGAGTCATACTCTACCGCGGGAGATTTAAGGACAGATGTGGGACTATGCAAATACCTCTTTTGAGGAGGCAGTGTGGTCTCGCGGCTAACTCATCCAGCTGGGCATCAGGGTGAGCTGAGTCAGGGCCAGTCACTTCTCCCACGCCCCATACTCTGACTACTGGGATTGCAGGTTCCCTGGCAGGACCTGTCTCTGGTCATGGGTTTATTCCGTGAGACAAGCTGAGCCTTCTTGGGGCTCCATTAATAGGAATTACACTGCTAATTAAAGATGACCCTGTTGACCAATTTGGTGAGCCGGCAGCCTGCCCACGCTGGGCTCTGAGGAGGCCAGGTACATCTGTTAATAAGTTCAGGCTTCGGCAACAGTTGCATGAGAGGCTGCCAAGGTAAAGCTGCTTCAGGAAGGGAAATTGGGGTTCGGAGGGTGACACTCTTGGCTGTATTGAGTCAATGAGGAATCGGCACCTGACTGAGCTGGGGCAGATTCTCATCCCATGTCACTTGTCACAATTCCAGTCAGTTCAATGAGTCAGTGACACTTACCCCAGCTGGGAATCGGCCCCATTGTCACCGGTATCAAATGGAGGCATTAAAGTACAAAACCGCCTAGCTTCTGCTGTGCTGCTAGGCGCCAGGGAAGGGCTTTTATGGCCTCCTGCCTTACAGTTCCCTTTGCCTTTCAACTGCATTAATTATTGTCCTTTGTTTTCTGTTGAACAGCTGCTCCTATCTACTCAGGAGGTGAATGTATTTCAGTGAGGAGTGAAAGGATGGCGGTGTTCTAAAGATTGTCCTTTGGTCTAGGTTGTTCTAATAAGAGGTACATAAGTGGCATGTATCAGGCTACTTACTGTAAATAATTAACAACATAGTCTGTGTCATAGTAACATGCTCTTCTGCAAACAGACCAAGAGATTAAGACCAACAAACTGGGATAGGTTTTAGATGGACAAGTGAATATAGATTGAGAAGTGGTGACGTTTCCTTTGAGGCCTTGATACACTTGTGACATGTATTACAGTTTGAACCTCTCTAACCCAGAACTCTCTTACCTGTCAAAATCCATAATCCAGCATGATTTGAGTTAGCGGGATCACTGCTTATCATGGGTGTTGCCAAGTTTCCCGTGGTCCCGTAAAGTTTATTTCTAGCCATCGGTCCTGGCCCTCAGTGTTCTGTGCTGTTATTTAGCTGTAATTTGCCCCAAAATGTCTTCTAAGCGCCCAGTAAGCAGTGGAAGTGTTGGTAATGTGCTAGACAATATTGTCCTCCGGTGGTCTGGCAAATCCTCTCATTTGGCACTGGTCAGGTCACGAGGGTGCTGGATGAGAGAAGTTCAACCTGTGCAACTCTTGCAGTGAAATATAATTTCTTGCTTCATCCATTGTTTTGTACCTCAGTAAGAGCATGAAGAATGTTACTACAATAAACCCTCTGAAATCAGGTGACAGCCATTTTGTCCCTTGAGGGCTGTGGCTGGGTCAGACAGAACCTTTCCACATTGTGCCATCTGTCCTCCCCACCCCATCAGAGCCACAGTGGGGAGGGTTCATAAGTACCTTCCCCTCCATGGGCTCCAGAGGAGGGGTCTGAGGGCTCACAGGGCCCAGGCAAGGGCTGGCCCAGGAGGGGACCTTCCTGGACTGAGGCAGAACTGAAGGACCTTCTCTCTCTGTGTGGGGAGCAGCAGGTCCTTTGGCAAACTGGCACCCGCCAGCGCAATGCTGAGGCCTTCAACCAGCTGGCCAGTGGTCTCGCTGCCCGAGGACACCCCGACTGCACCGGCAGCAGCGTCTATACCAAGTGAAGGAGCTGCGCCAGATGTATATCAAGGCCCGTGACACTGCCAGCTGGTTGGGGGCACGGCCTGTGCACTGCCCCCACTACCAGGAGCTGCACAGGCTCCTGGGGCTGAGGGAGGTGGCCCCTCCCATCCCATACCTTGGCCTGTACACGCTGAGGGCCAGCTACCTGTCCCCAGGCTCATAGGTCGAGGAGATCAGAGGAGGCGCCCTGGACTCTCATGGAACCCAAGCAACCGCCACCCCCCCGCATCAACACCATGGCTGGTGCACTGGCCGTGGTCCTGGCCGCTGCCCAGAAGTAGCTATGGGTGGCCAGCCTAGTAGCCACCCTCCTGGAAGCCATCCTGAGGGCGCGACATTCCCAGCTGGTCCCCCGGTTCATCTGCTGCCTTCCCCACAAGCAGCGACCGGTGGGACCGGCTGGTGCTGGAGGACTGAGGACATGGCTGGTGGCTACAGAACTTCCGGATGACCAAGAGGACATTCCTAGAGCTGTGCCACTGGCTCGCCCCAGTCCTCCAGCACCATGACACCCGCATGAGGCCAGCGCTCCCGCTCCAGAAAAGGATGGCCATCATCCTCTGGGAGCTGGCCACCGCAGACAGTCACCAATCTGTCAGCCACAAGTTCGGGGTGGGCAGGGCCACCGTTGGGGCTGTCCTCAATGAGGTAAGCCATGCGCATGCAGGGGCTGGGGTAGGGGGCACCCCAGCATGGGGCACCATCGAGGACCACGGGGCAGCCCCCACCGGGGATGGGACAGGGACAGGGGACAGGGACCCCAGGGAGTCCCAGCCTGCAGGGGACAGGGACGGTCAGGCACACTACACCCCACCCCATGCTCATGACAGCATCCTCCTCTCACTCCCCGCAGGTTGTCCAGGCCATCAGCAGGGTCCTCCTGTGGCAGCTGGTCTGTGTCAGGGACCTGGACGATGCCATCTGGGGCTTCAAGGAGTTGGGCTTCCCAAACTGCTTTGGGGCCCTGGACGGCACGCACATCGCCATCCGGGCCCCAGACCGCAGAGGAGCCTTCATAAACCACAAGAGCTACCAGTCTGTGGTCCTGCAGGCACTTGGTGATACCGATGGTTGGTTCCAGGACATCTGCGTGGGCTGGTCTGGCCGTGCCCATGACGCTAGGGTGCTCCAGAACTCAGGGTTGGGCTGCTGCATGGCCAAGGGGCCTTCATCCCACACTGGGAGCTCTCCATTGGGGATACGACAGTGCCACCCAGCATCATGGCAGATGCGGCGTTTCCCCTCCAGGCCTGGCTCATGAGGCCATACACAGGACACACACAGCCTAGACAGGAAGTTTTTAATGAGCAGCTGAAACAGGCCTGCAACATGGTGGAGCGGGTATTTGGCCGCTTGAAAGGGCACTTCAGATGCCTCCGCACCAGGCTGGAGGTGGGCTTCCCCAGCATTCCGGCAGTGGTTGGGTCCTGCTGTGCCCTGCACAACGTCGTGGAGGCAAAGCACGAGCCATTCGTGCATGGGTGGGCTATTGAGGCGGGGAGCAGGTGTGAGCAGCCCCCTGCCACCCCATGCCGCCAGGGCCAGCAGGACGGGGTGCAGGTATGGGAGGCCCTGCACCTGGCCTTTGAGCAGGGACCGCAGTAATCACCCCACCCCACCCCACACGTGCACAGGGGACTCAGATGGAACCACGAAATAAACACTTAACACTGCCCCTGCTGCTTTGCCTATGTACAGGGAGGGGTATCACAAAAAGGAGGGGCTGGGGGGAACTATATACAGGGGTGTTGCGGCCACAAGCGGTCACTCTTCGGGCCCTGGGAGGGCCGAGAGTAAGGGCGGGAGGCCCTAATCGTTTATGGGGTGTCGAGGGTCAAGATCCCTGTTGCCCACATCTGCCCCTTCCCCCCGCCCCCAGCTCCGGGTGGTCTGTGGCGGCTGGGCCGGGGTGGGTGGCATGGAGAGGTAGGGATGATGCTGGGGTGGGGCCCCTGTGGTCTCACTGGGGTCGGCATGCGGGGGGCAATGGGGGGGTGGGTGGACCTCACCCTGGCCAGCTCTGGCCAGCAACATATGGACCAGCTGTATCAGGGTGGCTTGGGGTAGGTGGGTTAGGACCAGGGCAGAGAGGTTGGGCTCATGGTGAGGGGGCGTTCCCTGCAGTGGGTGGGGTGGCGGGGGAGACCGGGGGGGGCCGGGAGGTCGGAGGAGGGGAGGCTGACTGGGGTACCAGGGAGGTGGGGGAGGTCAGAGGGGGGAGGTCGGGGGGCGGCTGGGTGACAGGAGGATGAGGGATGGTGGGGTGGGGGCAGGGGAGGCGGATGCATGAGTGGCTTGCAATGGGGTAGTGGCTGGGTCTAGGCGGCCCACCATGGCCCAGGTCAGGGCATCCACATTTGCCCTGACTTGGTCCCAGGCCTGCTGCTCCATGGCAAGCCACTCCTGCAGCACGCCGGTCAGGTCCCGCAGTGCTGCGGCATGGGCAGCATCCCCCCGCCTCCTCGTTGCCGCCCTGGTGGCACCGGCGGACGGCCCGGCGGCAGCCCCGCATGGTCCCTGCTCGGGATTCGGGCCGTTCCCCCTCGCCCTCCATGGTGGGGCTGGTCCAGCCAATGGCCACAGGAGCTGTGGAGACAGAAGGGGAGGTGGGGAATGGGCCATTAGTCCCAGCTGGAGGTCTTCATGACCCCATTCACCGCTCCCCCGGGTCCATGTCCCTGGGTGCCACGCAGGGGACCAAGGGTGCAGCCCCGCACCCCGCTGTCCCCCAGTTCCTCTCCATCTGGCCGGCCCATGGTGCTGCCCCATCCATGTGGTGCTGAGTGCTGCACATCGTCCCCATGTGCCCAGGGAGCATAGCCGTCCAGGGTCCAGATGCACCTGGGCTGGCGGCCGTGTGGGATGCCTGTGGCCACCCCGGGTGGGACCTGACACTCCCTCCCTAGGCACTAGGGAAGCTGGCGTGCATGCCATCTACTCGTGGGTCCCTCCAGAAAGGCGGGTGGGGCACTGTTGGACGGGGCCTGGCTGGACGGCCAGGACGGGATGTCGATGACGAGGGCCCCCTCGCTTGAGCCCTCATCATCGCTGGTGGGGGTCGAGTTGCCGTGTTGTCTGTGGTCGCCTGGTGCTGGCTGATGGTCCCAGGTGCTCCTCACTCTTCGTCGCTGTCTCTGGCTCAGTGTCAGCCACGGATGTGTTGAGGAGGATGACAGGGGGGTCCGGCCTTCTTTGGCCCCAGGAGGCGGTGGAGCTCCTTGTAGTAGGGGCAGCTTGTGGGGGCCTGTGTCCTGGGCCCTGCAATACCCCTGCTGCAGTTCTTTGACCTTTGACTGGACCTGGTCTGGGGTGCGGGTGGGGTGACTGCGTCCAAGCAGCCCCTACGCCAGCTGCTAGAAGACCACAGCACTGCGACGATGGACCCTGTTTGTTGGAGGATCTCCTCATCCTGCTATATGGAGAGGAAGGTCCTGGATCTTGGCCTTTGTCCAGGAGGGGGTTTGGCACTTCGGGGCATGGCCCGCCTCCTGGGACAACTCCCCGCTGTCCTTGGAGAGCCCCTGGGGTGGGGGGGGGTCCGGGTGGCTGGCTATGGGTCCAGGTGGTGTGGGGGGACTGGCTGGTCGTCACGGTGGCTGGTGAGCTGGAGAACAGCGTGGCCTCACTGCTGCCTGCAGGCTCTCAGCTTCCTGCCTGAGGGTTTCTGGGAGCCTGCATCCTTAAGCGCAGCTGGACGCTGGAGCCATAGAGCTCCATCTGTGCTGTGAGCGGTGCCACTGCCTGCCAGCTGATCACCACCATTGAGGACTCCCTCTAACGAAAAAGCGGGCTGCAGAACGTCTACACTTGTGTCTTTCAAAATTATCTTTCAAAGGAGGGTGCTCTTCCCATCCCGGGAACAGAGGACTGACTTTGAAAGAACGTGGGAGTTCTTTTGAAATTACTTTCGAAAGAGCGTGGGGTGTGTGTAGACGCCCCGTGGATTCTTTAGAAAGAGCTCGCTCTTCCGATCTGGATTTCGAATGTACTTGATAGAGTAGATGTAGCCATATTGTCCTACTGACAAAAGTTTCTGGGGTAGAACTGGCCCACAGCTGAAGCCACTGAAGATGCCTTCATTAACTGGGCATGAAGAGAGAACTTAGAGGTGGTGGAAAGGGAGTCAGTCTGGAGAAGGGACAGCGGTAACTAGCCCTCTCTCATCACAAAGGCAAGTACCTTTGGTCACCTTGCCCTTTGTCTGCATCACCACAGCTCCCATGGAGGATTTCCCGGTTCCAGAACGCTTCCCAACTGATCAGCAGCATCCTGACACTGAAAGCTTCCATGCAGGAACCCCCACTTGGTGCCCTGCTGTGGATGCAGCTCTCATAATGGTATTGGTGCGACAGAGGGTTGGGGCAAGCTCTGGACACCCTTACGAGAATGTGGCCTGGTGCACCTGAAAGCTCTGCAACCACCGCTCATGATCCCATAGTTGCAAAATGATACAATCCAACCAGTCAATGTTTGTTTCTCAGGCCCAGAACCACCTTTCCACTGTCCACTTTCCAGCTGCTCCATGAAGCCTAACAATCTTGAACTGTCACTTTCCGTGTCCCACACCCAGCTAGCCTCCAAGGAATCACCACGTTCGCCAAGGCTCCTCTAGTGGCTCTAAAAATACCACACTGAGCTAGCCATGTTCAATGCACTGGTGCAAAGCTGTGCATGGGTTTCGCTTCTCACAGAGATGGTGGATGTTCAGGTTTGCAGGGCGTTTGTAAAAAGTCACAAAACATTATGGGATGCAGCTAAAATTACGGGAGAAAGAAAATTGCCTAGTGGGATGTTAAAAACATGTTCCTAATCCCCCTGTGTGACCTGTTTCCCCTGCTAGGCATTGCAAGCTCTTACCAGTACACCCTGTGCTTGATGTTGGCAAGTTCACAGTGAGATCACCACTGATGGTGCATGGCTCTTTGCCTGTGCAAGCGGTGCTAGTGAAAATGCACACTGCTAACAAAAGGAGCTATTGCGGACATGCAAAAGCAGTCAAATTACCATAGCCCAGACTTGTCCTGCACAACGGACTTCCCAGTTGCGAAGCTGATCGGAACAGAAGATGGCAGTTTCAAGTGAAAGCCAATAATTTTTGTCAGCTTTTATTTTTTTTCAAATTGGAAACCTCGCATGAGTGATCTGAATGTTGTAAGTCAAGCCCAAACCGTTTGCTTCCTTGGGTTGAGGCAATCAACACATTTTGGTTGACTCAAAGCAATTTTCCCCTCCAGGTTTTTCAATTTGATTCTCCTGCTTACAGCAATTTCCACCCCTTGTGTGCGTAATATTGTGTTTGTTTTAAATTGGCCAAATGTAAAATCAAATGGCCATTTTTATGCTTTGAATATGGTTTTTCCCCCCCAAAGTATAATTTACTTCATATTGACCCAGATCGAATTAATGGTTTCAGACCCTGAAAAATTCTTATTTTTAGAGAAAAAATGCGGGGGAGAAGATTGGCTGAGCCTTGCACTCAACGCTATTGTAACCCCTCAGGGTTTATTGTGTTCCACTGCCTGTTTCACCATGGCAGAATTCTCCAGCATCAGCACAGGCCCATCAAAATGGAGACATAAAGAAAAGTGTGTCTAGAGCCCAGAGTTGCAGATCCATGAGATCACCAGGAAACTGGGCATACTTCCACCTAGCAATTACTGTAGGTGAGACAGTGCAGAATGGAATGCCCAAAGAGACCAACATGACTGAACTTTGCACCCCTCTGACTCCTAACGGCACCCTGATCCAGTGGACACCACAGTCCTGGCCACTGCAGGAGAAAAAGAGTTAGTAGGCACCTGGAGAGCCTTAAGGTTGGCAAGAGTCCCTGGCTCTGATCAGAGAGGTGGGAGCAGCTGGGGGTCTTGCAGTTGTTTCATAGATAAAAGTAAGTCTTAGGCAGCCAGGAGAAGGGTTTGGGCAATTTGCGTAAATTAAAGAAGCATTTATTGTTTATAAGATACTGTAAGTGGTACAATAAGACATTTTTATCTCTTCTTCCTGGAGTTTCTTTGACGCAAAACCAACCCTTATCTTCATGGATCTGTGAGCACATCTCCCTCAGTCTAAAGTCAAACGCAAGCGATAAGCGTATTTCTAGGCAAAGCAGAACTGAAAAGAGAGAAGTTCTGGACTTTGTGACCATCCTTTATTTGCTTCCAAACTGGTTTGACCAGCATTGGCCTGTGTGTAACCAGGACCTAACAACAGTGTCAAGAGGTTCTACACCTGTTGCCTAATTTGTCTCAAAGAAGAATGTTGATGTTAATCAACGTGCCTACATTGCTGGCAATGGAACGCCATGGAGTTGCATCAGCTGGGAATCTTTCAGTGAAACAATGCTGGCTTATACCAGTTGAGGAGCCAAACTGCCCTTCCGGCATCCATAATACTGCTCCCTGGTCAGCACTGGCATGAGCTGTTACAGGAAACAGGAGAGAAGAAGCACTGCCTGAAGCTCCCCTCATCCCACTTGCTCAGAGCAGCAGGCTTACCATCCGGAGGATAGGATGGCACGCCGGGGGGTACAGTGACACCTTATTTCCGGGTACATCCATCAGGGATCAATATTGCCGCACATGCAGCATCTTTGGGGACCATATAATAGTTTAGGTTTAAAACAGGAAAACATCAAAAAAGTGTTTGCACTGAGATGAGCCAGACAGACGATCCCTAGCCTTTCATCTCTGTACAAGTGACATGTATTTATGAGTTTCTAGTTAACATGGGTGGGTCACCTGTAAAATCTGCAGTCATTAGGCGTTGACTGATACAAATTCTCCAACAGTGGTCACGTGAAACCCAGCCTTTGAAGCTTCCTTCTCAGGACAGCGTCAGTGACTGCTGAGTCCTGGTACCGGAGGTCTGATACCAGAGATGCAAAATGTGCAAAGTAACAGCTGAACCGTCCCCAGGGAGCTGGTACTTGATTTGAAACCTGACCTCAATGGGTAATGCGGGCCGGAAAGTAGCTGCGGAGTCTGAAAGAGTGATGTGTACTGGAGGCCAGTTTTGAGTTGGTAAACGGCCTCTGAGCCAACATGAGAATTTGTCTAGGTTGGTTGGTGGGTTTTTTTCTTTATTTTCTCAGTAACGCTTTTGCTTTTACGAATGAAGTTTCTTCACTATCCGATTAACGAAATGGTCCTCTAAGACACACACTTGAGTCACCGAATCATAGAGTAGGTTTGGAAGAGACCTCCAGAGCTCATCCAGTCCAACCTCCTGCTATAAGCAGGATTGACTCCAATTAACTCATCCCAGCCAAGGCCTTGTCAAGATGGGCCTTAGAAACCCAACAGAGATTCCACCACCTCCTTAGGCAACCCATTCCAGGGCTTCACCACCCTCTTAGAGAAACAGTCTTCCTAATATACAGCCTAGCTCTTCCCAGCAGCAACTTGAGGCTATTGTTCCCTATTCTGTCGTATGCCACCGCTAAGAACAGCCTAACTCCAGCCTCTCTGGAACCCACCATCACATAGTGGAAGGCTGCCATCAATTCCTCCCTCACTCTTCTCTTCTGCAGACTAAGGGCATGTCTACACTACACTACACTACACAGCTTCTAGCGACTCAGTTATGTTACCGCAACCGTTATCACTAAAAGTCAGGCAGTGTAAACAACGTGTGTCCAGAAAAATCTTCCACCCCTGAGGAGAGGTATTTTCTTTGTCGGTAGCAGAGCACTCCTGCAGAGAAAACACTCTTTTACACTAGTACTTGCTGTGGTGAAGCTTTTGTTGTTTAGGTGGGGGAAGGGCGTGCGTTTAAACTTTGTCACTCAATTGCCAATGTAGACAAAGGCCAAGTAGGTAGAGTTTCCTCAGCTTCTGTCCATAAGTCACATGTCCTAGTCCCCTACTAATTTTCACTGCTATCTCCTGTACACTCTCCAATTTGTCCTCATCCTTTCTGTGGTGGGGGGCCCAAAGCTGGATGCAGTACTGCATGTGTGGCCTCACCGGTGCCGGATAGAGGGGGATAGTCACTTTCCTCTATCTGCTGGCAGTGTGCCCACTAATGCAGCCCAATTAGCCCCTGTAACCAGAAGAGTGACGGCCACCAGCTTTGGCGTGCAGCTTCCTCTTACCCTAACTAAAACCAAGATCTGGACTTGGTTGCACTTGGAAAGTGGGAAACGCCTGAAATCCTCTGCGGGATGCCCCAGGGCATGTAAAAGGAGGAAGCGGGAGGCAAAAAGGAGGGCACAGACAGGAGGGAAGCAGTGCTGAGAGTGCGAACGGGGGGAAGCTGTAGCACCAGGAGAGACCAGCAAGGCTGGAGCTCTACCATCTTGCCTATCAGAAAGACTGAGTAACTAGCTCCCCTGCTGCGAACCCTAACCCTGCCCTTCCCCCATGGAAAGCCCACAGGCCAAGGGGGGCTGCTGGAACGGGGTGCAGCCCCCACAGCCTGGCCCTCCCCAG
The DNA here is from genome assembly GCF_033958435.1 of Carettochelys insculpta. NCBI lineage: Eukaryota > Metazoa > Chordata > Testudines > Carettochelyidae > Carettochelys > Carettochelys insculpta. The sequence goes on along the minus strand of NC_134146.1, from coordinate 3,236,389 downwards.
ACATCCTGGAGGCAGCAGGGGGCACAGGACAGGGCGGGACAGCCCCTGGAGCCAAGAAGGACAATCCAGGGAACTATAGACCGGCCAGCCTTACCTCAGTCCCTGGGAAAATCCTGGAGGGGATCCTCAAGGAATCCATTTTGGAGCACTTGGAAGAGGTGAAAGTGACCAAGAGCAGTCAACATGGGTTCACCAAGGGCAAGTCCTGCCTGCCCAATCTGATTAGCTTCTGTGACGAGATAACAGGCTCTGTGGACATGGGGAAGTCAGTGGATGTGTCATGATTTTTCCGGGGACTGAGGTAAGGCTGACTGGTCTAAAGCTCCCGGGATTGTCCTTCTTTCCTTTTTTAAAGTTGGCTACTACATTCGCCTTTTTCCAATCATCTGGGACCTCTCCCGATCTCCGCGAGTTTTCAGAGATAATAGCCAAAGGTTCTGCAATGACATCTGCCAATTCCCTCAGTCTCCTTGGGTGCATTAAGTCCGGATCCATGGATTTGTAAAAGAGAAAGAAAATAAAGAAACATCATAAACCCCTGGAGACAGGCAGGTTTGGATTAGCACATGCCGAATGTCATTATATTTATTATGATTATTACTGATCATCAATATTACACTTGCAATCAGAGGCTACGGCCATCTCTGGGCTTCATTGAACATTGTACATGAACGCAGCAAATCAGAAGGCAAAATTTCCAAATGCAGCTAAGGGGCCAGATTTTTAAAAGTATTTAGGAACCTATGGATAAAAGCAGGTGTCTAATGGGATTTTTCAGAACCACTAATCTGCATCCGTAGGCACCAAACACCTTGGAATATCTGACCCCCTGGGTCCCTAAGTCACCCTGACTTTCAGTGGAGCTTTGTCTCCCAAAGCAAAAGTGACTTTTGGAAAGGGGACTCAGGCTCCTATATCACTTAGGTGCTTTGGAAAATTTTCCATGGCACTGATCATGTCATCACCAAAGGTATTTGCCCCGCTTCACCTTCCTATACATTTAATTAAGTCCTGGGAAAATTTGAGAGGAGAGGTGGTTTCTGAGAGCTTCTCTCCTGCAAAGCGGTCAGCAGACAGAAAATGGCCGAGAGTCACCAGCTACATCTACACTGTGAGAGAAATTCGAATTTAAGTCAGTTAGCTCGATATTACGATGTCACAGTCTTCACTGTAAACACCCTTAGCTCGATTTAGGGAGCACTAGTAGCAACATCACAACATCGTGGCAAGCGGCTGGGAGTAGTGTCGAGTCTGAATTTAAAAGTTCCAATGAAAGTTAGTGTGGGAGCTTTGAATCAAATTCATTAGCCTCCAGAGGCGTCCTGTATATATCCCGCAATGCCCCACAGTGCTCAGCTCTGGTCGCTTCATCTCCTCTGCTCTCCAGGTGGGCAGGAATTTGGTAACAGGAAGTCCATGAATTTGAACTCGGCACCAGAAGCCCGTGGCTGTGGGCTCATCTTTGTATTTGAGGCTGAGAAACTTGATTTCTTTCTTTGCTATCACTGCTGTGAGCGCATCTACCTATTACAAACAGCCCCAACATGGAGTTCATGTCTCTGTCTCTACCTCTGCTCGCTGAGCACTTGGAGGATTTTTTTCTGCACTGTTACCAGCCCCTGCCCTGCATCACTATCTGGCAGCTAGGCTGTTGAGAGAGGGGTGGGGGCGTTGTGCTGGTATGAGAGGCCAATAAACTTCTTTTCTGTGGGTTGCATTTGTGCAGCCCCCCACTTCCGTTTCCCCCATAGGTGCCATGCAGTCGGGGTCTTTCCCATGCTCACCACATCACGTGGCTTACCCCCACCCAATAAAAGGATGTGCCTGCTGTTCAGTGCAGACCATGCTGCCAAGCAGCACCATGTCCTGGCCTGTGTGCAGTGAGGGCTCCAAGGATGGGAAGGATTTTCAGGTCTCTCCTGGCAGCTAAGACTTGTGGGGGCTCGTACATGCCTGGGGGCACCATCTTAACTGGCCCTCAAGCCATGGACCCCACAACTCCTGGTCAAAAACTTTTCTGAGAACATAGGAACTGGCTCTTCATCCTCCGATCCACCCAACCTCCCATGGGATGAGGGGGGCCAGCGCCCTAATGATCGAACGTGGCTGGCCTCCCCACCTGAGTGAAATTTGGTGAGCCCCAGCCCTCATGCTGGACAACTCTGTGCAGTGTAGCCGGAAGCCCAAAATCTTTTTTCCTAACCTTTTTCTATCCTCTTCCTTCAAGCTTTGGCCCCCTTAACACAGCGAAGAATGGGTGGAGGGCCAGTTGAGAAGACTCAGACTACTGGGTTATCCCAGGGCACAGAAGCTATGTAATAGACGGGGAAGCCAAAAACCCTGCCTCAGAAAACCTCTTTTTTTTTTTTCCTAAAACCATTACTATCCGACTCTTTCTTCAAGCTTTGCATTGTTCCTGTATTATTTTCAGGGATCATATGTAATCAAGGGAGAGGGGACAATGGCTGGAGGTCCAGTTGAGAACACTCAGACATCTGCTGCTTTCTGCAAAATCTTTGCTAATTCAATTACATCTACAGTTACAAAAAGCAATTCAGTTATAGCAGCAAGCGATTTCAGTTAATTTGAGGATCTTTGTTGATGCCCTACTTTTCCTTCCTTCCTCCTGGAGAAATGGCCATTTGCTTTCCACGAGAGGCAACTGAGGGCAATGCCATGTGGGAAGATGATCTCACAAACCCACAGCCACTTGCAGGATATTTTTTTCCCACGCTGCACCAGTGAAAACATCCAGAATGCTACGGGGATGAGGAAAGTGTAGGACATGTTCCCACCATGCACTGCTTCAACAGTTGATGTTTGGTGATTAAGGCTACGTCTACACGTGAAGCCTACTTCGAAGTCGCCTATTTCGATGTGGAGACATCGAAATAGGCTATTTCGATGAATAACGTCTACATGTCCTCCAGGGCTGGCAACGTCGATGTTCAACATCGACCTTGCGCAGCACCACATCGAAATAGGCGCAGCGAGGGAACGTCTACAAGCCAAAGTAGCACGCATCGAAATAGGGGTGCCAGGCACAGCTGCACACAGGGTCACAGGGCGGACTCAACAGTAAGCCGCTCCCTTAAAGGGCCCCTCCCAGACACACTTGCACTAAACAGCACAAGATACACAGAGCCGACAACGAGTTGCAGACCCTGTGCATGCAGCACGAATCCCCCGCTGCAGCAGCAGCAGCCAGAAGCCCTGGGCTAAGGGCTGCTGCACACGGTGACCATAGAGCCCCGTACGGGCGGGAGAGAGAGCGTCTCTCAACCCCCCAGCTGATGGCCGCCATGGAGGACCCCACAATTTCGATGTTGCGGGACGCGCAACGACTACACGGTCCCTATTTCGACGTCGAACGTTGAAGTAGGGCGCTATTCCCATCCCCTCATGGGGTTAGCGGCTTCGACGTCTCGCCGCCTAACATCGATGTTAACATCGAAATAGCGCCCAACACGTGTAGCCGTGACGGGTGCTATTTCGAAGTTAGTGCTGCTACTTCGAAGTAGCGTGCACGTGTAGACACGGCTTCAGTGTGGCATCAATAAGTCGACTTTGGGGGCAGCCTGTGGTGAAGTGAGGATAGTCAAATTCGAATTTATAAAACCTAGCATTACAAAACTGAGTTGAATAAATTCAAATTTATCTCATAGTGTAGATGTAGCCATTGACTAAGAGGAGGTACCTCTTGTGTACAGGATATTTAGTAACAGAACTTTCAGGTCTGGAAGAGTCAACTCGTTTTGCTAGAGTCAGTCTTACTTTGTTGCGTTAGACCACTGCCTTCTGTGCCTTGAATAAGGACCTTGTAAGTGGTGGGACAGTATGCTTTGTACAGGTTTTCCACTAAGGTGTTACTTCCTGCAACCACAGTTTTGCGTTGCTGGTTCATGTAGTTCCACAGGTGCAAAGCATAGGAGTTGTTGAAAACAGGGATTGTCTTCCACACTTCGTAGTACTGCTTCCATGCTGGGTAGGGAATAGGGTAGAACCGATGGGGATGTAAGAAGGAAATGTTGTGACAGCGTTGATCCTCCACACCCTGGAAATTGGTCAGGTTGCACAACAGTTTGAGTCTCCTTGTCATTAGGCTGGGGCCTTGATATCCCCAAATGGCTCCTCTGTAGTTTCGAACAAAATCCTCCATGCAACCCCAAATGAACCAGTGATGCCGAGGAAAGCCAAAAACCCCATTGCTTGAGACCTGGGATGCCTCTGCTGCCAGGAAGTTTGCCACTGGGATAGGCCTCATGGAGATGACATCAGTGTCTAAATAGATCCCCCCGTATTTCCAGATGAATGCAAGTCGGCAGGCGTCAGAGCTGACATGAGTCCAGTACCTTTCCTGCTTTGGATCTACCTGCAGAGTTGAAAAAGATCACAGATAGAGTTGACTCCTCTTCTAAACTTCTCAACTCTTGCTCCTATTAGCTATGTAGCGTACAAAACTCTCAGCAGTCTATTCTCACTTTAATGCCATTAAAATTAATGGCTCTTTGTCTTTTCCATCTATGACCCTTTGCTGGAAGAAGGTAAAGGTAAATGTAAACATTGTTCTATGTGATCGTAGAGCAGTAACAGAGAGAAAGCCGTGCTAGTCTATGTACTATCAAAACAAAAAAGCAGTCAAGTAGCACTTTAAAGACTAACAAAATAATTTATTAAGTGAGCCCTCGAAGGCTCGCCTCATTCATTATTTTGTTAGTCTTTAAAGCGCTACTTTACTGCTTTTTTGTTCTGATCGTAGAAGTGTGTCTGAGGCACAGGAAACGCAGAGGAGACATCAAATATTTGGGAAAGAATGAGACTATAAACCATAAGATGACAGGAACAGCCATACTGGGTCAGATCAAAGGGCCATCTAGCCCAGTTGTCTCTCTTCTGACCGTGGTCAATGTCAGCTAGCTCAGAGGGAATGAACAGAACAGGTGATCGACACGTGACCAGTCCTGGTCGTTCATTCCCAGCTTCTGGCAAAGAGAAGCTAGAGACTCCATCCACCAATCCTGACTAGTAGCCATTAAGGGACTGAGCCTCCATGAATTTATCTTGTTGTGTTTTGAAACCTGTTTTAGTCCTGCACCTCATAAGATCCCATGATAAAGATTTCTACAGATTTACTGTGTGTCGTGTGAAGAAATTTTTCCTTTGCTTTGCTTTGTTTTAAACGCGCTGCTTATTAATTGCCTTTGGTGACTCCCTAATTCCTTTGTTACGAGCGGTAAATAGCAATTAGAGCAATTCCTTATTTTCACCAGTCCTCACGCTAGACCAAAATTATAGTCTCCCACTGAGCTGTTTTTTATTCAAGCTGAAAAAAGCTGATTCTTCTTAATCTCTCCTCTTACTGGAGAGGTTCCATACCCCTCCTCGTTTTTTTGTCATCCTGCTCTGAACCTTTTCCTACGTATTTTTCTGAGCAGGCACCCAGTATTCAAGGTGGGAGAGTGCCCTCCCCTTATATAAAGGCAATATAATATTTTCTGCATTAATATTGATTCCTTTCTTAACAATTCCCAAAATTCCATTTGGTCCATTAACTACCACTGCAACTTGAGCAGATGACATCCGAGAAGTATCCACAATGACCCCAAGATCTCTTTCTTGAGTGGCAACAGCTAATTTACACTCTATCAATGTAACTGTATAGCTGAGATTACATTTTCCAATATGTATGACTTTGCCCTCATCAACACTGAGTTTTGTCTGTCATTTCATTGCCCACTCACCCAGTTTCCAGAGATCTTTTTTGTAGCTCTTCATGGTTTACCTGGCAGTTAACTATCAGGAGTGGTGTGCAACATTTGCTGAGCTTACCCCTTTTTCAGGATGATTTATTAATATGTTGGCTAGGACTTTTGGAGGACCTCACTATTTATCCCTCTCCATTCTGAAGGCTGACCATTTTGTGACAAAGTCCTGCACTTTGGGACAGTTAAGGAAATGCCCCAGAGGCTTACTGTGCCCTGTTTTGCTCCGCCTCCAGGGCAGGGCAGAGCCTAATGAGCCGTACTCATCATAGGCACAGTCAAAAATCGGGGAAGTCCCCCCATGGATGTGGAGGCAACCCTGGCTCCTCCCGAGCTATCATGGGGTGGGGGGGGGCTTGGGGGAACCCAGTCCCCCCCCAGCTCAATCCAGGTTCCGACCCATGGACCCTGGGCGGCTGCTGCTGGAGGGGCTGTCTCCCTCAGCCAAAAGAGCAACAGCTTCCTCCCTGGGCTACTTCCCCAGATTCTTTGTCCCATACCTTTTTCCTGTAGCTCCCACTTGCCTTCCGTCCTGCAGGCCTCCCCTGCACAGACTGTTCCTCCTTCCCGGTCCGCCCCTCCTCCCTCCTTACCTGACAGGAGCCTTTTGCATGAGCTGCACAGGCCTAGACTGGCGGCAGGTGCTTAATTAGCCCCAGGTGTTGGTTTGAGCTGGTGCTGCAGGCTGATCCTTGCTGGGCCTTAATCCCCAGGGGGCATAAAAACACACACCAAACTGCCCATGTATGTGCCCTCCACCAGGCTACTATAACCTGCTGTGGACTGTGGTCTGTCACAATTTATACCTACCCTTTGTTTACTGTCTTTTCATCAGTTATGAACCTATGAGAGGAACTTCCCTTTTAACCCATGACAATTTACGTTGCTTAAGAGCCTTGGCTGATGGAAGTTGTCAAAGGCTTCTGAAAATCTCAATATGCTGCGTCTCTTGGGTTCCCCCTTGTTCACATGCTTGTTGATCCCTTCAAGAATTGTAATGGACTGGCGAGGCATGATTTCCCTCTTCAAAAGCTCATGTTCCTCTGCACGTCCGGCAACATTATTCTTTAGTGTAATTTCACCCAGTTGCCTGGTACAGAAGGCAAGTTTACCAGCCTGTAATTGCCAGGATCACCGCTAGAGCCCTTTTTAGAAATTGGTGCCAGATTAACTGTTGTCCAGTCACTTAGTACAGAAGCTGATTAAAATGATAAGTTACAGACCACAGTTAGCAGCTTGCAAGCTCACATTTGGGTTCTTTTAGAACTTGGGTAAATACTTCCTGGCGTTTGTGACTTATTACAGTGTAATTTATCCATTTACTCTAAAACCTCCTCTAATGATGCCTGAGTTTGGCACTGTTCCTCAGGTTTGTCACCTCTAAAGAATGGATCAGGTTTGGGATCCTCCCTCATGTCCTCAGTCCTGAAGATCGATACAAAGAATACCCACAATTGTTTAATCATCAGTGGGTGTTCTTTAGTATCTCAACCTTTGAGTGGCCTCACAGGTTTAGTGAGATTTTGGATTATGCACCTTTTTTTTTTTTTTGCTATACTTTGACTCTTCAGGTAGCTGTTCTACAGATTCCTTTTTGGCTTTCCTGACGATATCTTTGCCCTTCACTTACCAGAGTTCGAACTCCTTTCTATTTTCCTGCCTAGGATTTAACTTGCACTTTTTGCTGCTTGCTGCTTCTTCTACCTTGTTGTTATAGCCACGGTGACACTTTTTTGGGTGTGTTATGCTTTTAAATTTTAAATTAAAATCTGGTCTGGCTATGGTCTGAAGAAGTGGGTCTTTCCCAGGAAAGCTCGCCTAATAAACTATTTTGCTTGTCTTTGAAGTGCTACTTGACTGTTTTTGTTTTGATAGTGTATAGACTAGCACGGCTTCCTCTCTGTTACTTTTAAATTTGGGATGTATATATATAAGAATAGCCTCCATTATGATGTCTTTCAAAAGATTCAATGTAGCTTGCAGAGCTTTCACTTTTGGTACTGTGGCAGTTAATATTCTGTTTAATTAACTTGCTCAGCTTAGCGTAGATCCCCTTCATTACCATTAACTGTTATTTCCACAAAAAGAGGAAAAAAAACCTCTCAGTCTCCATTTACACACTGATTGTCTGATCCAAATTCCCTGGGAATGAATCGAGAGGATATCGCTGCTTACTATGGGCTTCGGAACGGCACCTCCTGGCAATTGCTATAGAGGATAAAAAGCGTGAGCGAAATTCAGACCTTGGGTTATACAGGTGCAGGGAAGGCCGATATACCAGTAGCAGTTTGCTGCCTGTTTATTCTACAGACCCTCAACTTTTATTTAAAAAGAAATAAAGAAGCGCTTGGCTGTTATAGCTGCCAATAGACCCATGAAATCAAAGAAAGAAGTGCAGGGTGATGCATTGAGATATGCTTGTGTTCTCAGACAGGCCAAAACAAGAACTCAGAGTGGTGTGAACTCCATGGGCAGCATTTCTGAGAGGTCTGGGTGGGGACTGGAAGAGAGCCACTGACTTTCTCAACCACCACCACCCTCAAACTGACCTCTGAATTCCCCTCTTACCTTGAAATCTGTTAACCAGACCGGTTCGTTCCTGTCAGGAACCTTTCACAAGCACTGAAATCATGGCTCCAAAACAGAAAATGCTCCCATTACACTCAAGTGGACAGAAATACTTGAAACGCAATATTTTAATCAATAATTGCCTTTTTTGAAAAGAAATGGCGACTAACCATTTTGATAAAACTTGGTTATCAAAATTTATATTGAAATGGTTCATTTCCCATAACTCCTGCCATCAGGAAATGAAAACCATCCACAACAATTTCCAGTATTTTCTCTTTTGTTTTTTAAAAAAAAAGGGGGTGCTGGCATTCAACTGTCTCCCCTCCCCTGCCCCCAGCCAGGCTCACAATTGGGGCTGCTGACCTGCCCGTACTCAGTCCCAGCACAAAAAAAGCACGGACAGTTTCAGTTATTATTTCAACTAACGCATGGCAAAGCATCGTGATAAAGGGGTCCACACTGGGCTCAACAGAAGAACAACAGATTCAAAACTTGAAAAAATCTGCCGAAACTTTCATTTTTCACCCCCTCTACTTTGAATCTCGTTAAAAGTTTCCCCTTAATATTTCCTCTCACCTTACGATACCATGGGAGCAGGGGTGTCTCCTGGAACAAACTGTCCATCTGGAAAGGATGAATGTGGACATTCTCCATGGCAGATAAGAGGGAGAAGGCAGGGTAAGAGGAATTTGAATCCAGCAGTGTGTTATTTTTCAGGCCCTTCATGAAGAAAAGAACAGGTCTGTCCCGGTAGGTCCTGGAAGCAGATTCCACAGCGCACGAAACCAAATGAGGAGGCTCCAGGCGGTCTGTGGTCTCCACAAAGATAATGCTTCTGCTCTGCTTTATAACATCCTCTTGAATCAGGGGTCTCTCAGTACTAAGCGTGGTTGAGAAGATCCAGCCGGATGGCAGGGAGACTTTGTAGACAACAGCCAGGGCAAAGACAAAAAAGAGCCAGAGCCCGATTTTGATACTGTTCAGCATCCTTTCTTCTCCTTGAACAGATGAATCTTAATTAAGAGAAACAAACAGAGTCAGAGTTGGTTCATTGTTGCTGGGGCATAAATGTGAGAGGACAGGATTTCCAATGTTATCATCACTCTGGATTATTTCTTATGAGATGGACAGCCCTAGCTCAAAACGCACAGGAGAAACTGCCCGGGCTCTACTGAGTGTCACGCTGTGTGCAAGCAAGAGACCCTAGTGAGCTAAGGTGGTGTGTGTTTGCAAAAGACCCAGTGAAAGGCCCCAATAACAGACCAACCTGCTGTCTGGTCTTGGGAGTGCCGTATGATGGAGCAGAAGAGTCGCTCACATGGTTTAGATCATAAAAGATCCCAAAGGAAGTCGGTAGTGTGTTTTTCTCTGTAGATTTTCACTGAAGGGCCATTGTAATATGAGAAGAAGCCCAGCCTACCTGACTGTGCGGTTCTGTGGAAACAGAGTTGTTATTCCACCCACCCTCTGTTGCCTTTTAGATGAGTGAAATGAAAAATAAACGCAACTCCAAAGCCACTTGTCTGCCCAACCTCAGGAGATCAGAAGCTGCTGCAAAAGGGAGGCAGAATTTGGCCCAATATCTTGTCTGGATTGTTTCCAGAATCTGCTCTGGACACAGGTGTCTGTCAGAGGGTGCTCTACTCACCTCTTGTCTGGCACGTTCTTCCGATAAGGCCGTGGATTAATGCTTCAGGTCGCCACCCTCTTGCCAGGATTGCACACTTTCTGTTCCTCCCTCTCTCTGGTCCGCAGCCCCTCTCTCACTCCAGCAGTCACAAGCTCCTCTTGGTTACTTGGCCCTCCAGCCAGGTCACTCTGTGCTCCCCAACTGCCTGGGCCCAGTCCTTCAATTCTCTCTCACTTCCACGGGGACTCAGGCGATCTTCCCAATCACTGCCCTGCTCGGGCCGCTGCCCGGGGTGTGCAGGGGAACCAGGTGGGCTACGGCCCAGGAGCCCTCAACCCAGCAGCTCTGGGATTTTCTCTTCCAGCCCTTACTGCTCCCTCCCTAGCCTGCTTCCTGTGACTCCTGGTTTCCCTTCTCTCGCTGGTTAGATCTGCTCCAGACACCCCTCCCTCTCCCCAGGGCGTGACTGCCTTTTCTGAGCAGTGGCCCCCTGCTGTAAAATTCTTGGTTTTATAGAACCCAGCAATTCCTGCCTTGGTCAAACTGTTTGCAGTCAATTACCTGCTCCCTGGCTGAGGACTTAGGCCTCAAATCCTGCATCTTAGCAGCGGCTGAGACGAGATGGCCCTCACAGTCCCTTTCCACCCAATCACTCTGTTTCACTGTTGTCATGTGTATTTTACAAGGACAATACTGAGCGGTATATTCTGCATTTTAATGTAGCTTATGATAGCTTCAAAGGTATAGCTTGTACAAAGATTATTCCAGTGGTGTTTAGTGTGTGACTGCAAGGCTGTATCCATTCCACTGGGCCTTGGGTGGTTGTGCCCAGCGCGGGAAGTGAGAATCAAAGACTGAGCTGGCGATTGAAGCCAGAAGAGCGAAGAGGGAGGGGCTCTGGGATGGGAAGAGGCTGGAACAATGGCAGACACAGGTGCAGGCCTGGGATCCATTGAGGAACTGCTCGTCTGCTGGGGGGGCAGCTAAGACAGGGCTGCCAAACCAGCAGCCAGTCAGGGCCACAGGCCGCATGTCCCTTTCGAAGGCTCTGCAGTTGGTCTCGTTGGTTGCCCAGTAGCAGTTAGTCAGAGAACAGGCCAGCAGCTGGTCCTAGTCGTTCTGGTCCCTGACAGTCACTGCTTGTCAGCAAAGACTTTCAGAGAGAGAATGGGTCCATTGGGAGATGAGGATATCAATTCTTCCCTTAAGGAAGCCTCGTAAGAAAGCTGTTGCCAGGACACTGCTCAATAAGTCACCTCTCAGTGTAGATGTCCTTTTGGACACTGCTGACTGCAAGGTGTTAACAGAACTGCAGCTTCTGTCCGCCATGGACGGCTCCCTTCCCCGTCTCCATCCACCAGTGCACCAGAGGACTCCTGTGTGGTGTTCGGAAATTGCCACGTGCTCCTGTCCCTTCTGGAACATCAAAGAGGTCTACTCTGTTGTCCCCTTTTGTCCTCAGGTAAGTGATGCTGGGAGGTAGGGAGGGTAGCACAGCTGTTGCCAGTGGTGATGTCTCTAAGCCAAACAAACAAACAATGGGCCAATGACGCTCACCTCTCCGTGACTTTCACTGGAACCGGCTGGTGCATATGATTGCCAGCTGAACCTGCACTGTTACACTTCAAATAAAGGGCAGAACCAATAAAGGCAATAGTGTCATAGGAATGTCAGGCTGGAAGGGACCTTGAGAAATCATCAAGTCCAGCCACTTGCCCTGTGACAGGACCAAATAAATATTGAAGATCCCTGACAGGTGTTTGTCAAAACTGTTCCTAAAAACCTCCATCTCGAGGGAGCCCACAACCTCCCTTGGCAGCCCACTGCAGAGCCTAATTCCCCTTAGACTGGAAAGTTTTCCTTCATGTCTAGCCTAAGTCTCCCTTGCCTCAGATTAAGCTCATTATGTCGTGTCCTACCTGCAGAGGCCATGGAGAACTGTTGATCGCCCTCTTCTTTTCAAAGCCCTTAACATTAATATTCGAAGACTCTTCGCGGGTCCCTCTGCCGTCGTCTTTTCTCATGACTAGCCATGGACAGTTTTTTAATCTTTCCTCTGAGGTCAAGTTTTGTAACACATTGATCATTTTTGGTTTTCTCTTCTTCACTCGGCCTAGTTTGACTACATCTTTCCTAACGTTCTCCCCCATTTGGCCCCTGAATACTCCACTGTCACCCCCAGATCCCTTTCAGCAGTACAACCCCCCCCAGCTAATTACTCCCATTTGGTAGATGAGCCTTTGAGCGTGAGTAACCTGCATTTATTTTCAGTGTCTCATTTTGTTGAATTTACACCCAGTCCAGAATTAGTGAATACCTCTCTGGCTCCTAATCTTGTCCTCCAAAGTCCTTGTAACCCCTACCGGGTTGGCATCATTTGCATATTTTATAAGCACACTTTCCACTCCAAGTCATTAAGGAACATACTGAATAGTACCAACGCCAGTACTAACCCCAGTGGGACTCCTCTAGAGATGCCCTGCCATTTTGACTGCAAGCCAGTGGTACCAACAATCCTTCAGCCTGTTGTGTACCTACCTTATAGTACAATAATCCCTAATTTCTAAAGGGAAAGTCCAGTCTCCTTCATCTCAGGCCCTGTGTTTTAAACACTAGGCAATGGTACCTTCTGCTTATGTTTTGCCCAAGGGTCAGCCAGCACCTATATGGAAGTTGACGTCTGTGAATCCCATACAAGTCTAAACTCCTAGCCTGTTATAAAGTTAGTGCCCTTGTTTGCTCTGACAATTTTCATCAGACAGGGTTTTTCACACCTCTTGCTGAGCAATGACCTTGCCCAGAGCATCTTGGCTACAATCTTTACATGTGTGAGATTGCGTGTCTTGGCACATGGTGGATCTGTGTAGCTTTCTCTAATTCCGAATTTCTCAGCAAATGCTCAAACTACATTTTGACAGCCCACAGTCTACCTATCTCTAACTGGTGATTTTCTAAATTAATTGAAAAAAATGTTACTGGGTATAAAAAATCACAGAAAACAACTGAACAGACAGAGACATATTGGGGGTTTGGTTGAAATAGGAGACCACATTCAATGACCCAGGAGTTGCCTTTCAGGACTATTTAGGTCTTCTAGGTTCCAGGTCACCAGCACAAATAGTTACTGGTGTCCAGGTCACAGGATATTTCTCTGCAGTTGTAAAAGCAGAGGAAACAAGCAGGTCTTCTGCTACCAGCCTGCTACAAGCATCAAAATAAAGTCAGAAGCATGGGCGTTAACGAAGAGTAGGCCCAATCAACATAGAATCATGGAATCCTAGGGCTGGAACGAACCTGAGGAGGTCATCAAGTCCAGCCGCCTGCCTGAAGCAGGATCAATCCCAACTAAATCACCCCAGCCAGGACTTTGTCAAGCTGGGATTTAAAAACCTCTAAGGATGGAGATTGCACCACCTATCTCGGTAACACATTCCAGTAACTCGGTAACGTTTCACCGCCTTCCTGGGGAAATAATTTTTCCTAATATCCACCCTATACTTCTCCCTCTAACTTCAGACCATTGCTCCTTGTTCTGCCATCTGTCACCACTGAGAACAGTCACTCTCCATCCTCCAGTACTCCAGATATGGCCTCCCCAGTGCGAAGTAGAGGGGAATAATAACTTCTCTAGATCTGCTGGAAATGCTTCTCCTAAGGCACCCTAATGTGCCATTAGCCTTCTTGGCTAAAAGGGCACACTACTGACTCATAACCAGCCTCTTCTCCACTGTAACCCTCTGCTCCCTTTCTGCTGCACTGCTACTTAGCCAGTCGGTCCCCAGCCTGGAACAGTGCTTGGGATTCTTCCATCCGAAGTGCAGGACTCTGCACTTCTCCTTGTTGAACATCATCAAGTTTGTTCTGGCCCTCCAATTTGTCTAGGTCACTCTGGACCCTATCCCGACCCTCCAATGTATCTACCTGACCCCAAAGCTTAGTATCATCTGCAAAATTGCTGAGGGTGCAACCCAGGGCTGCACCCTGGGTACTGCCTCCCTCCAGGGGCTGCAACAATGCTTGGGATTCTTCCATCCCAGGTGCAGGACTCTGCACTTCTCCTTGTTGAACCTCATCAGATTTCTTTTGGTCCAATCCTCCAATTTGTCTAGGTCCCTCTGGACCCTACCCCTACCCTCCAACTTATCTACCTGACCGTCTAGCTTAGTGTCATCTGCACATTTGCTGAGAGTGCAATCCAGTCCCTCATCCAGGTCATTAATAAAGATGTTGAACAATACTGGCCCTAGAACGGATCCTTGGGACACTCCACTTGAAACCGACCACCAACCAGCTATTAAGCCATTGATCACTACGAGTGTGTCTACACAAGCAAGTACATTCGAAATCCAGATTTGCTGTGACTTGGTCCCAGGCCTGCCGCTCCATGGGAAGCCACTCCTGCAGTACGCCAGTAAGGTCCCGCAGTGCTGCGGCATGGGCAGCATCCCCCGCCTCCTCGTTGCCACCCTGGTGGCACCGGCTGATGGCCCGGCGGCAGCCCCGCATGGTCTCTGCTCAGGACTCGGACCGTTTCCCCTCGCCCTCCATGGTGGGGCTGGTCCAGCCAATGGCCACAGGAACTGTGGAGACAGAAGGGGAGGTGGGGAATGGGCCATTAGTCCCAGCTGGAGGTCTTCATGTCCCTGCTCTCCGCTCCCCCGGACAAACTATATACATCGGACAAACTGGACAGTCTCTACGTAAAAGAATAACCGCACACAAATCAGATGTCAGAAATGGCAATATATAAAAACCCGTAGGAGAGCACTTCAATCTCCCAGGCCACACAGTAGCAGCCTTAAAAGTAGCTATCCTGCAGCAAAAAAATTTTGGGACCAGACTCCAGAGAGAAATTGCTGAGCTACAATTCATCTGCAAATTTGACACCCTCAGCTCAGGCTTAAACAAAGACTGTGAATGGCTGGCTAAATACATGTAACCAACCAGGCTCAGGTTCCCCAGAGACGAGGCTGCACCCAGAAGGCGAGTGCTATATTTGGTTTATTGAAAGCACGTGACACCCGCAGCAGGAGCCCTGGAAATGCCGCAGTCACCAATGGGGGAAAACCCGATGCATCAGAGCTTCGCTCGGGGAGAGGCTCTGTAACAGGCCTCCTAACGCTAGCTGATAAAGCTCAACTCATTAACATAAGATTGCCTAAAATTGCCTATGCATTCCTACCACTATCTCTTGTGGCCTAGCCTTGAAATTTTGGCAAGCGCACCTGGTTCTGCAGTAGTTCCCATGGCAGTTATTTTGCAGCTTTTCACCTTGCACAGACTGGTCTGTTTAGATTCTCCTGAGGATTCACAGAGGGGTCAGATTACACTCTCAACCTTTACAATGTCTTCTCACACCCTACAATACAAAAGCAGCTTCCCCTCCCTTGGTGTTCACACCTCCAGATCAACTGCTGGTAGTAAGCCTCACCCTTCCTGACTGAGCTAATCTTGTTATCCCCACCCTTGCTGTGGTTTATTTATACCTGGCCCTGCAGATTTCCATGACCAGCATCTGATGAAGTGAGTCTGTGCTCACGAAAGCTCATGCTCAAAACTTTTCTGTTAGTCTATAAGGTGCCACAGGACCCTTCATTGCTGTTACAGATCCAGACTAACACGGCTACCCCTCCGATGCTTGTTTTCTGACAATGGCCAATGTCAGTTGCCCCAGAGGGAGTGAACAGAACAGATAATCATGAAAGTGATTCCTCTCCTGACATCCATTTCCAATCACTGGCAAACAGAGGCTAGGGACACCATTCTTACCCAGCCTGGCTAATAGCCCTTGATAGACCAATCTGCCATGAATTTATCTAGTTCTTTTTTGAACCCTGTTAAAATTCCGATGTTCACAACATCCTGCGGCGAGGAGTTCCACAGGCCTACCATGCTCTGGGTGAAGAAAAAACTTCCCTTTGTTAGTGTTAAGCCTCCTACCCATTAATTTCATGTGATGACCCTAGTTCTGTTGTTATGGGAACAAGTAAATAACTTTTCCTGATTCACGTTCTCCACACCAGATCTGATTTCATAGACCTCTATCATGTCACTCCTTAGTCTCTTCTTCTCTAAGCTGAAAAGTCCCAGTCTTTTTAATCTTTCTTCATATGGCACCCGTTCCAAACCCTCATCGTTTTTGTTGCGTGTCAGTGAATTGAAAACAGGTGATGCCATTTTTGACAATGTGATATTTCCCCTTCCCTTTTGCCTGCTTGATCCTTCCAAAACAGTTGATTATCATGGCAGAAAACAGGCGATAATGGGCATGTGTCTCTAAGAAAGGGGAATTTTTCTGATAAACTCCCCTTTATTTTGATAGTCATCTTTGCTCCAGCCCAAAATATAGGGACCTAAACAAAATGTGCCTGGAGAATATTTGAAGAACAGTCAGGTTACTCTCGCAAAAGCTTTTTTTTTTTTTGGCTAGGATTGAAACATATATTTCTGCAACTTGATTTAATGAGGAGATGGTCCTCTACACAACTGAGTCATAGAATGATAGATTATGGTTGGGAGAGCTCTCAGGGGGTCGTCCAGTCCAACGCCCTGCTGAAAGCATGAGCAATCCCAACTAAATACCCAGCCAGGACTTTGTCAAATCAGGCCTTCGAAACCTGATGGAGATTCCACCACCTCCCTCGACAACCCATGCCAGGGCTTCACCACCCTCCCAGTGAAACAGTCTTCCTAATATGCAGCTTAGCTCTTCCCAGGAGCAACTTGAGACCATTGCTCCCTATTCCATCATATGCCACTGCTAAGAACAGCCTAACTCCAGCCTCTTTCGAACCCACCATCACACCCAACCCAGGGACCCTGTGTGGCTGCTACCAGTGAGGAATGTCCCCCTTCGCCCTTGATACCGCAGCTCTTCTCCCTGGGCCACTTCCCCAGACGATCAGCTCCACCAGGTGACCACTTCTTTCCAGCCTCCAGTCAAGGCTTGGGGTCATCCTGAGCCAGCCCCTTGCTACTGAAGCTTCCCCCATCCTCTGCTGTTCCTAAAACCCACACCCACACCCACACCCACACCCACACCCACACCCACACCCACACCCACACCCACACCCACACCTCGGCTCTCCTCAGTCACCTCTCACACCCTCCCTCTGCCCTACTGGGGAAAGGGTTTTTAAAAGGAGTCTTAAGTGGGACCAGGTGGCCCTATTTGATTTAGGACAGCCTCCGCCCCACCTGCTCCCACTCTGTCTCATTGCCATCTCAAAAAAGCCTGGCTTTTTTCCTCTTGTACTTTCTCTCCTGGCCTCACTCTGTCACAGGGGAAAAAAATCCATGTGTATTTTATTTCCAACAAACTCCCAGGCAACCAGCACAAAAACACTTTTCCTGGGCTACCTAGCTCTGATGTCAATATAATTCATTCTCTGACACAATGGTTAGTCATTTTTTTGCTTGTGTCCAAGAATACAGACATACATATTGAAACAGTTAGATAATCATGCTTAAGAGTTAGTTTAAAAATCTGTAACCTTTCTATCTAGTTTCAAGGAAGGTTTTTTATTAGTCTTGGTATCTAGAGGTTTTTTGGGGGGGGCTAAAATCCACAAAATATAAAATATAAGAACTAGGGATGTTGATCACAGTTAACTCACGGGATTAACTTAAAAATGTAATTGCATTTAAAAATTAAGCATTTTTCATTGTGGTTTTAATTGCACGTTATATAATAAAATGCCTATTTAAATGTATTACATATTCTGGCCATTTTTCTAATTTGTCAATATACTGATTTCACTTACACATGGAATACAAAGTATACAGTGGTGACTTTATGTTATGGTATTACAAATATTTGTACCATAAACTTGATAAAAGAAATACTACTCTTGAATTCACAAGTACTGTAGTGTAATTTCTTTATTGTAAAAGTGCAATGTAAAATGTATTTTTGATGACATCACTATCTTCAAAAAAGCAAAACAATGTAAAACTTTAGAGCCGCCAAGTCACAGACCCATAGAACTGGAAGGAACCTCGAGAGGTGCCCTGGACCAGTCCCCTGGGCTCATGGTAGGATCAAGTAACCACTAGGGGATACCTGACAGGAGTTTTTCTAACCTGCTCTTAGAAATTTCCAGCGACGGAGATTCCACGACCTCCCTAGGCAGCCAGGCAAGATAAAAGCTTTCCTCCTGCGGCATGGCTGTCAGGCTGACAGCTGCACCACTGGTGGAAGACAGGGAAAGGGGCCACACAGCAGCTTCAAGTTGTGCTTAACTTGCGTTAAAGCGAGTTACGCATAACTTGAAGCTGTGTATTTTACTGTATTATTGGGGGGGGGAGAAACGTCCATCGGCCCCTCCCCCTTGACCCATCACTTCCTGCACACTGATTGCATCCAGCCCTCCTCTGCTCTTTACACCAGCCCCCAGTCTAGGGACCTCCATAGCTATTCCCCCCACCGGCCCTCTCCTTGTTCTGGAGAAAGTACGTCTGCAAAAGACACCCCCCGCCCCCACAGCTTGCGCCCACTGTCTGTTCTTTGGAGTCTGGCCTGGACAGGAATAAAGCCATTGGTGTGTTTGGCAAAGGCCTCGTGCAATGGCTGGCGGAGGCGCACAGGGCTCTGATTCTTGGTCTCCCCTCTCTCTGCCGCTGGGTCCATAAACCCAGAGCCAGGGGCTGGTTTCCCCACACCGGCTGCTCTTTTCTCCAGAGCCTTTGCACAGGAGCAAGCCAGGGCTGCTCCTCCCCTGCAGTTCGAGGGGGGCAGGAACAGGCGGAGGGAGTGCGGGCAGAGAGAGTGAGAGTTGACGGTAGCTTCCCAGCAGCCTGGCTGGCACCAGACAAACAGCTCGGCTTGCAGCAGTCCACGCCCTGGGCTTCTTAAAGAAGCAGGGCCCAGAAACTGCCCTGCAAAGTAGCAAGTGTGCTGGATCCATTCACACGCCTCCCTGGCACTGCTTCTTCCCCTTTCAGCAGGCCGGGGGCCCAGCTTCCTTTTCTTCTAGCACTGGGTGTCCTTTTCTCCTCCAGCTCAATTTGTTTTTGCAGAGCTGGAGCCCTTTCTAAGCATTGCAGACAGCAGGGCAGATCCTGTGATTCCCACTGACTTGCAATGGTTTCTGGGCTGTTTACAAGTCTTAAATCGGACATTGCAAGTAGTAAATGTGGCAGCCAAGCCTGCTTAAAAAAAATCTGGAGGATAGAGCCAGAGCTTCCTTTGGGGTCCCAGCACTGTCTTCTCCCTGCCCCTTGCCCCCAGGGCAACCTCCATAGCTGCTGAGGGAGTGCGGTGCATCACCTCCAGGGGACCAACACTTGCTTCTGGACAGGTCGGGGGACCCAGCTAATTGCAAGGACAAAAAGCGGGGCCCGACGTAGAAAAGTTTGCTCAGCCCTCTATTAGGGGACAAGCTTGTCCAGATGTGAAGAAGTGGGTCTTCTCCCACCAAAGCTCATTACCTAATAAATAACGTTGCTAGTCTTTAAGGTGCTACAGGACTGCTTGTTTTGTCTTCTTAATGCTGGAGTATGCCCCCTTGAATTCCCTGGCACTTCTGTTTCTTGAGAAAACAAGTATAGAAGGAGGTTCCCTTGGGACAGCTGGGTTATGCTGAAGTAAAATAGGGCATAGGCTTATAGCATCACCACTAAAGTCTGTGAACACGATGTCCCAAAATAAGTGGCATATCTGATACCATATTAGAAGATTTCCCAGTGATTTACTCAGTAGGTTTTGTTATTCTTCATTTAAATAATTGTTCTGGGGATGAGGAGTTCAGTACGCAGCTGCCCAGGGGAACAGGGACAACCACATCCCTCTCTCACCACAGCAGCTTAGGGCCAGGTGAAAAGCATCTGTTCGGGGCAAGTGCAGTGGGAAGAGCCGGTGGACGGACAGACATACACAAACAGGCAAACTCTCTGAAATCTCTTGTTCCTGTCTCCACCCCTTCCCCCTGCTGGCTCAGTGTGGTTGTGGCTGTCACAGTCCCCATCTCTGACTCCTTTCTACCCCCGTGTGGTTAGTCTGCAGTATAACTCCTTCCTAGCAGGCCCTTGCTGAGAAACAATCACATTCCAAGCACATCCCATCGTCCTGGAACAATCAAACCCTGACCTTGCTTTAAGTTATGATAAGAGGAAGATGCATACCAAATTTGGTGGCTCTTCACTCTTACCATTTATGAGGAGTTCTTGAACAGATTAGCAGACTGACAAACAAACAAACGCACAGTTTCTAAAATACACAGCACATAAGAAAATGACGGTGGCAAATGGCAACTCTAGCTCTCTCTCTTCAGCTTTCTTCACTATATACTTGGATGATAGATTCTAAACCTAGTTAACACATTTAAAAATTAGCTAAGGTTAACTTTTCTTCAATTAACATCCAACAGTGCAAACAGGTTGGGAATTAACTTGTCAAATCACACTTATGCTAAAAAGCAGAGAGAATCTTGAAGAACAACACATTGCAAAGTGAATGATTTTGGTTACTAAACCAGCTGATCCACTCCGCAATAGCCACATCATTTTCTCCCAATAAGCAGTTTTCCTTATGATGTTTCATTCTTACACAAAGGCCTTGCCTCTTCCTCTCATATCATTTACACAACCTCCATTTTTAGCCAAGGAAGGATTTTCTTCAAAATATTCTCTTATGCCCAAAAACCAGGACAGTTTTTCTGTTTCAAAAGTGTGGGAGGATACAGGAAGCTGTGTGTGTGCTGAATGATGTGTATTGAATAAGTCAAATACTCAGACAAACAAATTGGCTTACATTCGCAGGGAAAAAAAACCTGCTGCCCGCTTCTTATTTACAATGTCACCAGAAAGTAAAAACAGGTCTTTGCATGTCATTGTTGCAGCTGGCATTGCAAGATATTTACGTGCCAGATGTGTTGAGGACTCAGGTGTCCCTCTGTGCTTCAACTGCCATTCCCGAGGACATGTGTCCATGCTGAGATGGTTGTGCTTAATTCCCATCCAAAGCAGTGCAGACCAATGCATGTTCATTTCATGGTCTGAGTCAGATGCCGCTAGCAGATTAATTTCCTTTTCTGGTAGCCTGGGTTCTGCAGTTTCCACATGAGAGCGTTTCTCTTTTAAGACTTCTGAAAGAATGCTCCTTACATCACCCCTCTAAGAATTTGGAAGGCATTTGGAAAGGATCTTGAACTTTAGATCAAGTGCTGTAGCTATCTCTGGATATCTCACATCAGTCTCCCCTTTTTTTTTTTTTTTTTTGCATTTTGTCAAATCTGCAGCAAAAGTGTTCTTAAAAATGAACAGAATATGCTGGCTCATCAGCCGAAACTGAGAGACCAATGTTTACACGGCAGAATGCAGGTAAACCAGAACAGGAATCATGCAGTTCTCCCCCAAGGAAGTCAGTCACAAATTTAATTAACCCTCTTTTTTTATTGTTTTTAACTTTTAGTGTCATCAACATGGAAGCTTGGTGGTCAAAACAAGAAGGGACATACTAATGGTTAGCATATTTGGCACAGAAATCATCTCGCTATGCCAGCTACAAATGAGGCCCATGAACACATATTCTTACTTTTAGATGACCTTGTAAATAAGAAGCGGGCAACAGTATCTCCTATAAATGTAAAATAATGTGCTTCTGTAAGTGACTGGCCAAACACGAAGCAGCAGGACTGAGTGAATTTGTAAGCTCTATATTTTTCCATTATTTTGTTTTTGCGTAACTGGGTATTTAAAAAAAAAATCTAGTTTTGTAAGTTGCAATTTCTTGGTGAAGAGAGTGCGCTACAATGCTATTTATTATGTTTGTTATTCTTCCAGTGCAAATATTTGCAGTATAAGGAAT
The DNA here is from genome assembly GCF_033958435.1 of Carettochelys insculpta. Lineage (NCBI taxonomy): Eukaryota > Metazoa > Chordata > Testudines > Carettochelyidae > Carettochelys > Carettochelys insculpta. The sequence goes on along the minus strand of NC_134146.1, from coordinate 3,214,620 downwards.
CTAAAGTGAGAACAGTACACTTTGTACTCTGTACTGCCCCTCAAGCCAATATATTTGAAAAATGCAGAAAAATATCCAAAATATTTAGTACATTTCAATTGATATTCTAGTTTTAAGTGTGACTAGAACTAAGAGTGTGCGTTAAATTTTTTTAATCTTCAAGCTAATTGGGCAAGTTAACTGTGATTAATGGGCAGCCCTAATAATTTCCCATAAAAGGGAAAGCTTAAATTGATAAAAAATGATCCAAAATACACAGTGTTATATGTTGACATTATGCAAAATCAGTTGAGAGGAGAGAACTGAAACGCCGCAGAACCGTACCCTGGGAGAGCCAATGGGAAAAGTGAAAGTATCCAGCCAGAGAAGCAGCGTTCCCACCTCCAATGTTGGCATATTGGAAGGGTTAAATAAAGGCCTGGGTAATAGTTACCATGGTAATAGGCAGTCGGCATGGGCACTCTGCCTGTTGCTTGATAGATGTGGTTTGCTGCACTCCCCCTCCTGCTTGATAAGAGGACGCAGACGCACCGGAAGCAAAGTTATCTCCCGCCTCCCCTTTCTTTCCCAGCTAGCTGCAATGTGCACAAGGTCATGGCTTTGTGGCTCCCCCCTCCCGCCCCTTAGCTTGGAGTTTGTGCAGTAAAAATGACACGCTTAAGCCTAAATTTGTGCAAACAGGAGTCAGGAGCAGGTATAATGATGCTCATTACATGGCTAGCAGCAACAGAGAAGCCCATCTACCCCACCCATCTCTGGAGGTCCACCTCCTCTTTACTTTCCAACACGTGGTTTAAGTGATAATAGCTCAAAGCCATTGAAAACATACTAAGGGCCTGCCCACCAACAGCCAAGCGCCCTGCGGGCGTGAGAGCGCTTGGGGGAGGAGCCCTGTGACATTATCCGGCTCCTCTTTAGGGAGTCTCTCTCTCGCACTGCCAGGGGCTGCTGAAGGAGAGGGGAGTTGGAGGTGCTTTAGGCGTCGGGTGGGAGTCCATGAAAAGCCACAGCCAGGGAGTGGTGTGGAGAGCAAGCCCTGCAGGAAGTACCGCCCAAGAGACCCAGAGTGACAGCACCTTGTGGACCTTTGATTGGCCAGGGGGCCCTATTTAACTAGGGAGGGTGCCCTTGGAAGTTGGGCAACCATGGGACCTTGGGCCTGCTGTGACTGCAGACCCCTCCTCTCAGTCTGCTCCTGGCTGCAGCCTGGCGCGATCTCTGGTCTCTGACCCTGGCCTGACTTTGAGCCCGACTCTTACTTACTGAGCATGTCTCTGGTGATGCCTGTGACCACTGTCCCTGCCACGTGCCGTGGCCCTTTCCATGGGGTGAACGTGCAGGCGGTAACACTCTAAACACAGCCCTGTGGCCACAGCCTGGCACCCGCTCACTGCCTGAGGATGCACCTAGAGTGGTGCTTTCTCCATCCCAATGTATGCGTAACTATTTGTACAAAGTAAACTGACCTTCACCAGCAGAGAGGCTCACATCAGAATGCCCTGTAGATCAAAAGGTTTGACCACTCCTCTCCGAGGTGGGACGCCTGGGGTGGAATCCCAGGCAGAGGGGGGAATTGAACCAGCATTCTCCTCACATGGCACGAGTCGCTAACCACGGGGCTGAAGGTAATAACACAGGCCTCCTTCCCCTGCCCATGTTCTGTTGCATTGGTGGTGCTCAGAGCACACCTGTCAGACTGGACCTTGTGGGTACCCCCTGCGCAGAGTGGCAGAAACTGAGGTGCCAGGGGAATGGAAAACCTGAGTGCAGGCAGCTACAGGGTCAAGCAGGAGCTGAATGGGGGCTGGCACTGGGTTTCAGGTGCCTAGGCTCCTTTGTGGGTCTGTAGGTCTTCATTGCCCCACTGGAGAACTCAGCCATGGAAAAGAGGAGAACAGAACTTCTCTGCCCCACGGGCTTGTTGGGAGAGGAAGTTCAATAGTTTAAATGAGACTCACAAATCCTGCAAAAGTGGGGCCGTACAACAACTTAGAGAGACAGATCTAGAAACAATGCACATTCCACCTCCTTCGTCTCCGTCTCAGAAGCATGAGGGAGGCTTAAAGGCGGAATATAAATTCAGAGGCATTGGGGTTGGTTAGAGGCTTTTATTTACACGGACATTTGAAATGTCACTGTTCGGAAGGCAGGGGTCATACCTGAAGGAAAAGGAGGGAAAATAAACAAACAGTCTCAGTGAATGGGGGAGGTTTGGGATACCGTTTGCTGAGTGTCATTATATTAATTCTTGAAGATCAGTGTTACAGCTCGGGGGTTTGTGGCAGCAGGTGTTGTAGACACACACACAGCGAACGAGAGAACAACATTTCCAAAAGGATCTCTGGGGTTAGATTCAGAAAGGCACTAGGACTCCAGGAAGCAAATAGATCCTCATGGGATTTTAAAAAGCACTTATCAGCATCTGTAGGTGTCAAATACATTTGACCCTTGTGTCCCTAAGATGCTGTGATTTTCATTGGAGCTTTGCCACCACACATCAGTGTCACCTTTCAAATGGGACTAAGGTTGCTAGATCCCTTATTTGCTTTGTTAAAATTTACCCTGAAGGACAAGACACACTTATGTCCTCAACAATGGTATTTACATCCCAGCTTCTTACATATTTCATTGGGTCCCAGGGAAACATGAGAGGAGTGACTTCTAAGAGGTGCTCCCCTACAGAGTGGGCACACAGAAGTTTGCTGTGCACCACTGACTAAGAGGAAGTACGTGTTGTGCGCAGCTCAGCTCATCACAGGGTTGGAAGGGTTGTGTAGTTCCACTAGATCCAATCAGTCATTTTAGTTTCGTTCTGTATGGCCACTGCCTTGAAGAAGGACCTTATACGTGGTGGGGCAGTACTTTTTGTACAGAGTTTCCACTAAGGTGTTACTTCCTGCCACCACAGTCTTGTGTTCCTTGTTCATGAAGTTCCACAGGTGCAAACCGAAGGAGCTGCTGAAGTCTGGGTTTGTCTCCCAGACCTCGAAGTACTTCCACCATTCTGAGTAGGGAATAGGGTAGAAACGCTGAGGATGTAAGATGGAAATGTTGCGACAGGTTTGATTCTCCACATTTTGGAAATTGGTCAGTTTGCACAGTGCTCGAAGCCTCCTAGTCAGTAACTTGGGACCTTGGTATCCCCAGTCAGCTCCATTGTAGTTTTCAACAAAATCCTCCATGCAGCCCCAAACGAATGGGTGATGATGAGAAAAGCCAAAAATCGCACTGCCCATGAGTTTTAAATCCTCGGCTGTCAGGAAGTTTTCCAGTGATATTGGCCTGAGGGAGATGACATCTGTGTCCATGTAGATCCCACCGTACTTCCAGATCAGCGCGTATCTGCAGGCATCAGAGCTAACATGACGCCAGTACACTTCCTGGTCTGGATTCACCTGCAGAGTTGGAAAGGAATCAAAGACATGCAACTGACTGCAGTTAAAATATCTCATCATCAGCTCCTGTTAGCAATATACTGTATAAAACTCTCAGCGGCATCTACCTTAACTTTAATCCCTTTAACAATTAATGAGCGGATGTCTTTTTTCAGCTTTGACTGTTCGCTGGAAAAAGACAAGAGCAAATCTAGGTTTTGTTCCATGTAATTGTTCAAGTGTGTCCCAGATGCAGGAAACACCCAACAAATGTGAAATAATAACGATATGAACCATAAGAGCATAACAACAGCCACACTGGGTCATGGTAAAGATCCATCTAGCTCCGTATCCTGTCTGTGGACAAGAAGTCCTGTGGCACCTTATAGACTAACAGATATTTTGGAGCATAAGCTTTCATAGGCAAAGACCCGCTTCTCATGCATCTGATGAAGCAGGTCTTTGCCCACGAAAGCTGATGCTCCAAAATATCTGTTAGTCTTAAGATGCCACAGGACTTCTTGTTGTTCTTGAAGATACAGACTAACACGGCTCCCTCTGTGATACTTGTCTGCAGACAGTGGCCAATGCCAGGTGTCCTGGAAGGGATGAACAGAACAGGTAATCATCGAGTTCCATTCGCTGTCACTCATTTCCAGCTTCAGGCAAACAGAATGTAGGGACACCACCCTTGACCATCCTTTTTAACTGCCATTGATGGACCTCTCCACCACGAATTAATACTGTTCTCATCTGGACGCTGTCCTCGTCTTCAGCTTCACAGCACCCTCTGACAAAGAATTCTATAGGTTGTCTGCGCACTGTGAAAAAAATACTTCTCTTTCTTTGCTTTACACCTGATGCCTATTAATTTCATTTGATTAATTTCTAGTTCTTGTGTCCTCCAGTGTTCTGATACAAAAGAAAATGTAATGGTCCTGGGGCACCTTAAAGACAAACTGATTTGTTTCCACATAAGCTTTTGTGGTCAAAGACGCACATTGTCAGATTCATCATCTTTGCCCACGAAAGCTTATATCCAAATAAATACATAGTCTTTAAGGTGCCATAGGACTCCTCCTCTGTAGCTGCAAAAACACTGAACACAGCCACCCCTCTGAAAGTACAGCTAGTCTGTCCGCCGTTTCACAATTGAGTTCCTGCAGAACTCTTGGGTAGGTACATAACAGCCTGGTGGTGGTGACTGATTATACTCTAACTGAGTCCTTTGTTCCAAACCCTCCTCTAAACATGACCTGCAAGAGCTCCTCAAACGTCACCTTAGTCAGGAAGAGCAACGTGAAGAATTCATTTAGTTTCCCTGTAATGGCCATATAATCCTGGAGTGCTCCTTTAGCATCTCAATTATCCAGTGGCCCCAGTGGTCGTTTAGCAAGCTTCTTGCCTTTCTTTTGCTTTTACACATCACTTGCCAGAGTTTACGCCCTTTTCTACCCCCCTCCCCCTTTTTTTTTTTGCTTGTTCACCAACGGTGGCACTTTTGTGGTTTTCTTTTTAAGCTTCTTAATTTGGGGCACACATTTAACTTGAGCTTCTGTTATGGTGTCTTTAAAAAGTTTCCACGCGGCTGGAAGAGCTTTTGCTTTTTGGCATTACAGCTTTTAATGTTCTGTTGACCTAACCTCCTCAGTTTTGTGGAGTTCCCCTTCACTGGCCTGGGTTCTACGGGTGCGGGGGGCGGCATACGAATATTGCAGCCAGCTGCCTCTATTTTCCAGACTCTCAGTTTCCATTTAAAAATAAATGAAAAAGTATGTGGCTGTCATGGTTGCCAATAGACCCATGAAAACATGAAACAGGTGCAGAGTAATGCAGTGATACCTGCCTGCATTTTCAAACTGGCCCAAACAAGAATTCGGGGTGGGGGTGGGGACTTCTGGAACACTTCTGACAGAGCAAATGGAGCTTGGAAGCATCTCACTGCCTTTTTCCCCCAAACAGCCCTGGAATTTCCCCTCTCACTTGTCAAGTTTGTCCCCTGGCCTTCTCATTGCGGTCAGCCCCCTTTGACAGCCTTGAAGTCATGTTTTCAGAAGAGTAAATGCTCATTTTAAATGCATGCAGACTGAAAGGTTTCAAATACAACATTTTATCAGTATAGTGCCTTTTTGGAAAGGATGGTGATTGATCAGCCATATTTTCTCCAAATGGTTATCAAAATCATTATTGAAATGTTCCATTTGATATAAATCCCGCCATCAGGAAATGGGAAATGCCCATAACAATTGCAGTAAATATTTTGACAAATGCACGGCAAAGTGTCATGCAAAGGGGTCCCTCCTGGGTGCCACAAGGTGTTAACAGCATCTATTCCCTTTATTTTGAATTTTGTTTACAAATATTTTCCCCTTAATACTTCCTCTTACCCGACGATACCATGGGAGCAGTGGCGTCTCTTGGAACAAAGCGTCCATCTGGAAAGGACGAATGTGGACATTCTCCATAGCAGATAAGAGGGTGAAGGCGGGGTAAGCAGAATTTGAAACCAGCTCTGTGTTATTTTTCAGCCCTTTCATGAAGTAAACAACTGATCTGTCCTGGTAGATCCTGGCAGCAGATTCCACAGAACACGAAGCCAAAGGAGAAGGCTCCAGATGGTCTGTTGTCTCCACAAAGATGATTCTTCCTCTCTGGTTCATAACGTCCTCTTGCGGCGGGGATCTCTCAGGATTAGGCACGAATGAGAAGATCCAGCCAGGCTTCAGGGCAAGTTTATAGAAAATGGCCAAGAAAAAGAAAGAAGAGAGGCAGATTGCTATTTTGATCTCCTTCAGCATTCTTGCTTTTCCTTGGACAGATGAGTCTTAATAAAAAGAAACAAAAAAAAGTCAGAGTCGGTCCATTTTTTGTCACTGACACACAAATATGACAGGACAGGATTTCAAATATTACCAGTTCGGATTATTTCTTATGTGATTGACAGTGCTACCTTATAAAAGGAAGGAAAAACGCCTCAACTCTATTAGAGAGGCGTGCTGCATACGAACAGGGAACCCTACTAGGCTAAGGTGGGGGTGTGTGTGTGAAAAACACCCAGTGAAAGGCCCCGATAGCAGAACAACCTACCATCTTGTTTTGGAAACACCATATCAGGGAGCAAAAGAGTCAACAGTCACTCACACCTTTCAGAGCATAGAATATCCCACAGGAAGTGGGTGTTGTATTTTTCTATGTAGATTCTCCCTGCTGGGTTTTGGTAATACAAAAAGAAACCCAGTCTACTTGGCTGTGCAGCCCCTGTGGAAGCAGAGTTGTTAATCATTTGGGATACATCTACGTTACAGAGATCCTTCAAAAGAAGTTCTTCCAGAAGAAGAAAAAGCTCCTTTCAAAAGAGGACATTTAAAACACACACACACACACACACACACACTCTCTATCTCTCTCCCTCCACAGCGGCTTCATCTACAAGACTGTCCTCCGGAAGCTCATCTTCCAGATCACATCTACACCTACAATGTGGCCTGAAAGATCTGCTCATCCCTCCGGAAGGGCACATCCACACAGCTGTGCAGCCTCTTCCCAAAGAAGGGGCCAAGAAATGCCCCAGAAGGGGGTCGCATGGCCCGAAAGCACTTCCGGGAGCATTGGCCACATTTGGCCTTAAAGGGCCCCACCCAAACACCCCCTCCCTGCACACGTCGCTGAGGCCTGCGGAGCTGTTTACAGTGAAGCCGAGCCTGTGCCCAGTTCTGACCCTCACTTGCAAGAGACAGGGACCCACAGCAGCTGCACGCCCACAGGGTCACGCAGGCATGCCTGCTGGATGCCCTCCCGGAAGTCCTCCTCCACCACTTGTGAGACTGGAGACCTCGTCCCTGGGGCCCCAACCCCCCATGGACCACTCCCTCAGGCAGCGGTTCAGGGTGGGCGAGGTGACCGTTGGAGTTGCTGTCCTCCAGGAAACAGGGGCAGCTGGCTGGGGCCTGCCTGGCGCTGTCCCAGGCCTGCAGGTTCCCCTGCTGCAGTTCTCTTCCTTTACAGCAGACCTGTTCAGCGGTCCAGGCAGTGAGCCCATCGGCCAGGTGGGTGAAAGCAGGGGGGTGTTGTAACAGTGGCCTGGTGGTGTCCCCCAGGACCTCCTCCTCCTGCCAGAGCCCCAGGAGGTCCTGCGCCTCTTGTCCAATCCGGCCTCCTGGCTGCTGTCCCTGTGGGGGGACGGGGGTGGGGAGGGGGGCCTGACCGACACTGGGATAGTGGCTGGCCGGCCGCTGGCCATGTTTGGTGCGAGCAGGTGGCCACGAGGGCCTGGCGCGGAGGAGGCCATGGCCCCGCCTGTCCACACGTTGTCAGCCCCATCCCAGGGCTCACAGCGGCTGTACACACACCCTGGGTCACACAGCCACCAAGCCCCTCCCGGAGATCAGACCATGCACACCCGTACAGGGCCCCCGCTGTTATCCGCAGCACATGCCGAGGAGCCCCAGGGTTGTGTGGCCTTGAGGCACCTGCACATTGCTGTCCCCCTGCATTCCAAGGGAGGCCAGTGGAGCTGTCTGCCTGGTGCAGGGAAAGCTAGGCGTGGCACAGGCCTGAGCCCCAAGCCCACTTGTCTGCCCTGACCTGGCTGCGGGCCTTCCTCCTGACCTCCATCGTGTACGCGTTCCGGGTGCTGATGAATGCTCTGGCCTTCACTGGGCACCCCTGCCCAAGAGCCAGGCTCACAGCCGGCCCCACCTGAGGGTACTGGGTGGTTCTCCACGAGCGGGACAATGCATGCTGGCTGCGCGGTTGCTGCATGAGGAAGGACACCTCCACAGAACTCTGCAGGTGCCTCGCCCTGAGCCCCCAGTGCCAGGACACCTGCATGCAGTCCACAGTGACTGTGCCGGAGCATGTAGCCATGGTCCTCTGGAGATTTGCCACCACACGCAGCTACCAGGCTGTGGGGCGGCAGTTTCAGCTGGCCAAGGCAACCTTGGCCGCTGCCCTCCGCCCGGTAAGACCTGTTCTGCTCACAGCCCTGGCAACAGAATGGGATGGAGGGCACAGTGAGGCCTTGCCCCGGGTGCCCATGCCACCTCAGCTAGGGCTGGGCCTACTGCTGGAGGGGCTTCCCCACTAGGGGCAGAAGAGGGGTTTCCCCATGGGGCCAGTGGGCGGTGGGGCTGGGAGGGGCCAGGGCTGCTGCGTGCCCAGCCCTGAATGCGCCTGCGTTCCACCCCTGGCAGGCGACAGAGGCCATCACCCACACGTTGCTCCAGAAGCTGGCGCACATTGGGGATCTGGACGAGGTTGTCACAGGGTTCGTGGGCCTTGGCTTCCCGCACTGCTTCGGCGTGACCCACACAACTCACACCACCATCCGTGCCCTGGACTGGGGCCCCGACCGCCATGTGAACCGCATGGGCTGTCACTTCCTGATGCTGTAAGGCGCTGGTGGCTCATCGGGGCCACTTTGCAGACGTCTGCATGGGCAGCCTGGGTCCGGCCCCTGAGGTGCAGGTGTTCTGGACCTCCAGCCTGTACCTCAGGATGGAGACTGGGACCTTCACCCTGCAGTGTGAGCGCTTGGTCGGAGACATGAGCGTGCCTGTGTGGTGGGTGAGCTAGGCTGCCCCCCTGCTGTCGTGGTGCCCCGAGCCTTCCCAAGGGCTCTTTGAGGGGCAGGCGGCCCATGCACTTGCCCCCAGGGAGTGTGCTTTTGCTCACTTGCAGGTGTGCTTTCAGAGCCTCCTGGCTTTCCTGAATATGGGGTGGAGGATATCTCACAGGTCCTCGTGGGCTGCTGAACCTTACAGAACCTCATTGAGAGCAGGCAGGGTCCCTTCCCGCAGGCCTGGCTGGATGAGGCCATACCTGCCTTCGCAGAGCCTGAGGCAGCCCCTGAGCCCAAGGATCGCCTTGCGGCACTCCACATTCGGGATGCCCACCGGCAAGAGCTCATCCACGAGGCCCCATGAGTGGTCCCCTGGTGGCTGGCACTAGCTCCTCGAGGCCACTGGGTGTTGTGCTACCTCAGCCTCACCAGGATCCCTCCCCCAGCATCCCTCAGCCTGGGCCTGGGCCTGTCCCTCCCTCCCCGGGCACTAGGGATGTGGGAGTGCCGGCTCCTCAGGCAAGTTATACGTGTATTGCTGTGATGGCCTTTTGGGGCACTGGGTGCTGTACCCAACTTAGATAGCTCTTCGTAGGCAATACACGATGCCGCTGAAGCTGGAGCACCATGGTTGAGCTGTGCCATTCTCTCCCACGTGTGCACAGGGGTGCCCCATCTGCGGTGGGAGAGGGGTGGAGACGTGGGTCCATGGGGGAGTACTGCACAGGGTGCAGCCTAGGTTCCCATGGGGGTTGGGAGGGCAGCAATCCCTCCAGTGGTGTGGTGGGTGGATCCCCCGTGGCCCTCGGGTGGTATGGCTGTCTGGGTGGGGGGAAGACAGCACGTCCTTCAGGCAGCTGGGCAGGGGAGAGCATGCCCCTGCCCCACCCCAGGCAACAGCCTGGCAGATGGGGGATCCCCATGGGGGTGGTTTGTGGGCCATGCATAGCTAGTCCATTTCCAGGGCATTTCCTGCAGCCATGTGGCGTGCAGCCCTGTCTGCAGGTGCAGGTACTGGCTGAGGCCTGTGCGTGGAGCGGGTGCTGCTTCAAGGGCCCCCTGGCATCAGGGCATGGGTGCATGGCCAGCCTGCAGCGATGGGTCAGGGTTTGCTGTGAGCCCCTGCTTGCCTCCCTGGGTGGCCCCTCTGCATGTCAGGGTTGCAGTGTGCTGTCCATGGGGCAGGGTCCATGGGGAGGTGTGGGCACCCAGCCTGTGTACCTGTTGCCTTCGGGCACCAGGGTCTATGGGACTTGCTACTGCTTTCAGAGTGGCTAGAGCACCGGGCCATAGCGCTCCTCTGGTAGTGCGTAGAGCATCTCCCCACTGCCTGCGGATGGCGCTATGGCAGACTGCTCTTGTGGAAGAGGCGCTCACGGAGCATCTGCAGGCGCTTTTTTCCAGAGGAATCTTCCAGAAGAGGATGCTCTTCCTGCAACTGGAGTGGCATCTGTCATCCAGCAGAGACCCTGCGTTCTTCTGGATTCCTTCCCGCAGAATGGCCTTTGTGCATAATTGCTCCAGGGATCTTCCAGAAGAGCGCCGCCTTCCTTCGGATGGATTTGCCAGCGTAGACATGGCCAGAGCGCGTCCATGCTGCCCCTGCTCTTTTGAAAATAGAAGCCAGGGATAGCAAAATCCGGCACCATGAGGACTGCTCTTTCGAAAGAAGGGCCCACAGGAGCGTCTACGCATGCTGTCTTTGGAAAGAAGGTGTTCTTGCGGATACAGGTGGAGGGAAGAACGCTTCCGGAAGAGGCTTCGCCTTCTTTCGACTGACTTTCAAAAGAACGCTTTGCGCGTGTAGGCTCTCTGCAGGGTCTCTCGAAAGAGCCCCCTTCTTTTGAAAAGTCTCGGCAGCGTAGACGCAGCCTTGCCCTCTATTTTCTTTTGTTTGCACGAAATTTAACCTAGGGGAGGAGGGTGGTGGTTTGACAGTTGAGGCATTTGAAGGAGAAAATCTGCAGGAACCATCTGTAAGACTCACTAAGCCTGCGCATAAAGTGAATACATTGTACATCTAGTGATGTCAGGCGCTATAGCCACACTGGATTATCTGGTAACATGTCTTATTAATTAACTCATCAGATCATCATGCAGACAACACACCGTGCTCAGCACACCAATGTTCAGATTCTGATGAATACAATATGTTGGGGGAGAGTCAACATGGCTTTTTGTAAAAAGAAGTCACATCTCAATCTATTAGAAATCTTTGACTGGGCCAATATGTGTGTGAACAAGGGTGATCCAGATGATCTTGTATGTTTATGTCTTCAGAAAGTTTTTGACAAGGTCCTTCACCAAAAGATAAGAGGGAAGGTCCTCTTAGGAATTCGTTCCTGGTTCAGAGTTTGGAAATGAAGGGTAGGGATACATAGCCAGTTTTTATACTGGAGAGAAGTAAATGACACACAGCGGATTGGATCCTGTCGGCTATGCTGCTGGGACTGCTGCTGTGTCCATAGTTCATCATACCAATGAGTTCACAGGTAACTTTTGCAGTATTCTCTGAAAGCAGATTAATCAGTTATCACCAGTGAGAGGCGTCTGCATTTTTTGCAAAGCAAACTCCTCTTTCCATTTTACCCAATATAAATTTGGGGGAAATACTATGTATTCACTCAGACTCCACACCCCTCCAGGTCAAGTGCAATGAATTCTTTAGGACTACATTCCCTGAGTTATAAAGAGGGATTGCATTTTTCTTGTCCTTGTTCTTCCCCTATTCCACCTGCACTTATCTGAATGCTCTCTTAGTGGTCAATCCAAAAACTTATTTACTGTGACTGCTTCTTGGCAGGAATCCCACTTTCCTGTTCTGTGATTTGACATAGGGTTTTTTTTCTTTTCTTTCCTCCTCCTTGGCTTTTGTCCTTTCCTGTCCAGAGGTTTGCAGTTTTATTGTGGAAGAATAATAGCCTTATTTAAAGTGATATGCACATTTTGGGGCATTGTTATTGCATGGTGAAAATTACGTAAGGCAGAAGCATGGCGTGCAGTAACCTGCCCTGGTAGCAGCAGGAGAAGCTGATGTATGTTTTAAATAAGCCACCACAAATGTGTGGAAGCTGCCAGAAAAGCTTCATGTCTCAACTTGTGGGGTTCAAGTTGTTTGGTATGCCCCAGTTCTCCCAGGCTGCACTCTTGATCTGACTGCTTCAGCTTCCCCCAGCTGTTTAGCAGGCCCCAACAGGAGTATACCCTCACAAACAGTTAAGAGCCATCCAATGAAGAGAGAGGGAATTCGCCCCACCCATACCACTGTTTTCTTTGGGGACATCTCCAGATTTAGAGTGAAGATAAGAGGAGGGTTATTTTACAGGCTGGCCAATAGTGAAGTTTCAGTTTGGAAATAAGTTCTAGGGAGGAAACTGAAGAGGAAATTAGAGTCACTCTGAACAGCCCAGCAACATTTGGAGGAGAAAGATGAAGCAATCAGTGAGTTAACAAATCGGTTAGCTGTAGGGTCAGAGAGGGGATCAGCCCTGCTCCAAAGGAAGCAGGAAGTTAAAAGAAAAGTGGGAACGGAGCAGCTCAGAAAGTCGGAGTGGGTTTGCAATGTGCTGGAGAAAGACAAGGCTTGCAGCAGACAGACTGCCTGCCGCAGAAAGAGCAAACGCAGGGGCACAGAGTGTCAGAAAGGCAGGAGGAGGATGATGGATCACTTCCTATTCCCGTTGACGTGGTGGAGCTTATAAAAACAGAGCAGCTGCTGGGCCCAGTTCCTATATCGAAGACAAGACCGTTAGTTCCGGGCGCAGTACCTTTCAGATCGGCAATGGAGGTCAAGTCTCAGGACCCACGGGCATGGGGAGGAAGTTAGCTGTGCAGCAGCCCTCAGTGGTCTGCAGGAGGGGAAAGGAAGTCCTAGAGTGGCCCTGCAGGAGGAGGAGACAAATGTCATTTTAGAGGAGGTAACTGATGATGCAAAAGGAAGCGGGGGGAGGAGACACCCTCTGGGTAGCCCCATGTTCCCTAGCAGCTGTGTTCTTGGGAAACCAGGGCACAGTTGTGGAAAACTTTCCCTCCCCTTCCTCTGCTGGCCTCTGCTCGAGCCAAAGCCCATACAACGAGCATTGAAGAGGCAGGGGAGGACCAGGGTGAGGGGGTTAAGGGAACACCCCTCGCCTCATTTGCAGCAAAGACAGGGCAGAAAGACACCCGCATTAGCACACGGACTGGAGAACCGAGATTGCAAAGCATGAAGCACACGGGACGGTGGGAGACGGAACGCAGGAAAGCGCCGCCTGATGGGAAACCTCTGCTCCCTAGGCCAATGAACCCACCAGGCTGCACATCCTGGTCAGGAGTTATCAGACCAATGTCAGTGATGAATCCCCTACGGGTATCCAAAATACTGAAACCGCCTAAGTGCACGAACAGAGCAGCCAGAACAGAACAACTTTACAATACTCCTTGGAACCATCTGTGTACCCATAAACAATCCGCGTGTCTGCACCCCACAGCTGCCATCACCCCCCCCCGGGAACCCCAATCAGTACAAGCTTCACAGGGGGCAGAGATCCATCTCTCTCTGCCCGGCCCCCTCCCTCTAGCTATTGGCTCATCTCTCTGCCTTAGGTGATCTGGTACAATTTGCTAGCCCTCATGTTTAGAAGGTGATTGAAGTTTGATTGGTTTGTTTGGCTTGCCCTGCATGGTTACTACTTGGAAAGAATTCACTCATGGCTACACTGGTTGCTTTTCTCTCTTTTTAACCTCTTCCCCCTCCCTGCCTCAGGGGTGTTGTTTCTGCTGCCCCATTTGCTTTGCAACAATGCTCATTGTACCTAAGCTAAAGGTCCCTGTCATGCCCAAAAAGCCCGTGGGGTTTGCTCATCACCTGGGTCATTAGGAGAAGGGTTGTGGGGCGAAAGTAGGGCAGGGCTGTGCTGACTCTGGGGGTGTTTGAGGATGGCAGCTTAAAGTGGCTATTTACACTCAGCCCATTGCGTCCAAGGGCATGGGCAGGTCACAGCTATGCAATGCAGCCTGCTGAGCCCTGGGACAGATAAGGGGTCAGCTGGTGAGTGCTGATTAACCAGTCCTCTCAGACATGCTCTGGTAGCGGGTGTGAAAAGGCCTGTGGGTAAAGGACGTGGGAGCAGGGACTCCAACCCTTTCACTAGCCCATTGCACTGGGGTAGCGGAGAAGTCAGGAAAGCTCTCCCCAAAAGCCAGGCCGCTCCCTGCTTACACAAGTTCTCCCTAAAAAGAAATCATTTCCACCGATTGAGTTACAGCTGGAATCCAGAAAATTAACAGGCTCCATAGAAAAGCTCTTCCAGGTTTGAGTTTTCCCATGGTCTAATTAGTAGGCTGGTGAAAGTGCGGATCCCCTTTTTCAGGCCCCCACCAGCCGCCCGAAAGCCGTGGTGTTGTTGAAAGACATCTCCTCTTTCGAAAAGCTCAGCACTGCCTATGGAAAGTGGGGCAGCCCAACCTCCCCACCCATCACCCTTCTTGTGTTGGGGGGCGGGGGGGGGGGGGGGGAGAATTTGGGGAAAGTCACCGCTGGAAGGTACAAAGCCAGGGCCTAATGCCCTCTGAAGGAGGGCTCTACCTTGCCACCCTTACCCGGGCAATTTAAAAGGGTTTAGGACCCCCCAGGGCCATTTGAAATCAGCCAGGCCCTGGGTAATTGCCCCCCATGACTCCTGGCAGCTGGCCAGGCCGAACCCCCTCCCACACTCCAACCCCCTGGGCCCCTGCCCGTTGCCCTTCCTCCTGCTGCACCCCAAACCTCTCACCCCCACCCATCTCAACTTCCCACACCCTGAGCCCCTTATTTTTGTCCCCACCCCAGACCTTAGGGGTCCCGTGACACCAGAAGAGATAAAAACGGGCCTGTGCACCCTCCTGTCTTCCTCCTGTCTCGGCTCCCTCCTGTGGCCTGGCCACCAGCCCCCAGGGGGATCTCTGAAACCTGCGAGCCCCCATCTTACTCCTTGCCTGGACCCAGCTGCCCCTCCTTACCGCAGGACTCACCCCTTTGCTTGCTACAACTGCTGCCCAGCAGCTGCCCTCCCTTCCCCAGCCCCACAGGGCCCCCTAAGCCTCCCAACAGCTGACCACCGCCCCCCTGAGTGTCTGCCCCCTCAGCCCCATAGGGCCCTGCCCTCTCCTCTGCACCCCAGTCCCAGTACCTGACAGCAGGGGGGCTGGTTGGGGGAACTGTCTGGGACACTGCACCTCCTCTCTGAGGAGAGGTATCCCGAGGGACTGCGGCAGCCTCAGAGCCGAGCCTCTGGCTGCTGACCTTTTGAACGTCTTCCTCTCCCTCCCACGGCATCGAGGGTGCATGTGATTCTCTATCCCTCCCCCACGTGTCACCGGTGACCTAAATGAACAGCAGCCAAAGTCCAGTAGATTACAGCCACGAGGTGGACACTGCTATGTCCCATTTACCATCCCCTTCCAGTCGCTCCAAGGAGAAAATTAAGCCAGAACCGCGGATTTAGGACTAAACCCAACAACCGCTGCCCCAAGAAATTCAACTTCCCTTAGTCCTGGGGTATCACATGGGAGCTGGAGGAAAAAAAAAACAACCCACCAAAGTAGTTTGTGTAAATGGGATGTCAGGGCAAGTTTGACCTGTGTGAATGTGCCGAGAAGGATGAAGGACTACGTGAAGGGACTGTGGTAGTCACCTCTTGGACTAAATCGGGAAACAAAGCAGTATATACAAAATGTGCACTTTCAACTGGATACCTTCCAGAGCTTAATTATCTTATGTTGTAGCTGTTACCGGTGTTGTGTTTGGCTGTCTGTTCTGCTCCCTGCTGCGCTGATAACCTTTGGCCGCCTGTGTATTTACCTTCTCCCATTGCTAGTGTAGGCTCTGATCAGTTAGACCGCAGACTTCTGAGGGCCCTGCCCCCCATAACCACAGATCAAGCAAGGTGCAAAGGAACGGAAGCCAGGTTTATTGTTGTTGACACATGGGCTTTAGCACACTGGCAACCAAGCCAAGACACCCAACACTTTTACACTAATACATGCATGTGCCTTGACAATGGCCACGACTCAGTCGACAGCAAGGTGGTACCATCATCCCCTAGATCGCTCAGTGCACCTCAGTGGAGAGACACTATCATAACCAGGGACAAAAAACAAAAGAACTTTACACACACACACACACACACACTACATATACCAGATGCCACCCCTTATAATATATTGTCACCCTTTAATGTAACTAGATACTACCCATTACCTTGTGGTTAGTGGTACCATCGAAACATCATGTTGTCATGAGGACTCTGTACTGATCCTGGGTCAGAACGTCCCTGGGGCTGAGCTGTTATCTGTGGGGAGGGTCCTACCATGCAGAACGTCCTGTTATCTTCCTAGCATATGTTTGCGTATCACTGAGCACTTTGGAGTAATGCTCTGCTCAGCCCTGTCTCTGCCAAATAGTTTACCTAGCTCTCAGCTTTTGCTTTAACCCTCTGTTGTTCAGGCTTGAGGTGCCTTAGCTAGGCATTCACCATTGTCTAGGCCTTTAGCCAGACACAAAGCCTGACTATCAGACCCTCTCACTACAACATCCCTCAAATTTTTGTCTTTTTAAGGGGATGATGTTTACCCATCACACCAGAAAAGCCTGATGCATAGACTGAAGGTGACCCAGGGGCTAAACACAGCTGTATGACCACCTTAATTTCCCAGTCCCCACACTTATGCCCCATCTGTTCCAAAGGCTGCACATTCCCTGATACAACTGACAGACAGATTTTGTTTGTGATCAGTCCCTTATGGTGGGCCTAGGAACATTAGGCTTGGGACCATCACTGCAATTGGGGGGAATGCATTTGTTGACATGAGAGGGCTTTGGTTGTGAGCATAAGTTCTCATCAATGCTGTGACAAAGTCCTGAGCTGCCACCTGTGGGTCCTGCACTTTGCAGCAGTTAAGGAAATGCCTCAGGGGCTCACTGCATCCTTTTGCTCTACCTCCCAGTTTTCCCAGGGCCTATTGCACCCTTATCATCATCATCATCATCATCAACACAGCCAGAAAGTAGGGAAAGCCCCCAGATGTTAAGCCCTCTCCTGCCCCTTCCAAGCTGACCTGGAGGAATACAGTCCCCTCCCACACTATCTGATCTTAGGTAGCTGCTCCTGGAGCACTTCCCCAGTACCTTCTACCAGCTGCTGCACTTTTCTCTTGCAGCCTCTTCTCTGCAGCTCTTTCCTTCCTGCTGACTCCTCCCCTCTCTTCCTCCCCCTCCTTACCCAAGGGGAGGCCCTTTAAAAGGGTTCCACCAGCTTTAATGGGCTGTGGGTGGTTGATTAGCTCCAGGTGCTGGCTTAGCCTGATCCTTGACAAGCCTCAGTCCCGGGGAAACGTAAAGGCACTGACCTGACTGCCCACCTGTTTGCTCTCTGTAAGGTCAGTGTAGCAGGGAATGGTGCTGTTTGCCCTTATGCCAGTTTCTGCTTCTTGCAGGCTGCTTTCCCCCCCTTCCCTCCAGCTAGTTCTTGGAGCTGCTGTGAGGGTGGTGGGGTCTCCTATGGACCTGCCCTGGGGCAAGTGAGGGGGGCAGACCCCTTCTCCTACGTCTCCTTGGGGGTTGTCTGGCCTCTTCCCGTTTCTTGCAGGCCTGGAGTTCCAGCTTCGCAGCTGCTTTCTCTTGCTGCAGAGGAGTTCCGGGGCTGCCCTAGGGCAGGGGCTGGGCTTCCCTCCACAGCCGGCTGTGGGGCGGTGCATGTGGGGAGAGGGGTGAGTCTGTGCAGAGCCCTTTCCACCAGGGCTCCCAGAGGGTGGCCGTGCAGCTGGGCTGGGGTCCACCCCTTGCTTGTACCCCTGCCACCTCCTCTGCTCTGCTGGGCTCTGCTAGCTGAGGGCCTGTCCCTCTGCAGCCCCCCCAGCCTTGCTGCAGCTCAGCCCTTGCTTTCTTGCCACTTCCCACATGCACCCCCATTTTTTGCTTTGTTTGGTGCCAGTGGGGCCCCCCCTGCTTCCGTACTCCCCTCCCTCACCCCTTCTCTAGTTCCCCTTATCTCCCCACAGTGGCAGCAGGAGCTGGTCGTACCACCCTGAGTGTGGGCATGGGCTCTGAGGCTCTGCCGCACCTGCTGGTGCTACCCCTAAAACAGCCCCCCATCCCCACCCTCACCAGGAGGCGTGGAGTGCATTGTCTCCTGGCATTGGCCTCGCCCCACGTGGAGACCTATGGGTGGGCGACGGTACGAGTGGGGGGCCTCCTGCAGCCCAGGTGTTGGCCTCCCGGATGCTCAGGAAGAGAGCGTGCTTCCTGGTGCCGAGGCCATCACCTAGGAGGTGGTAAAGAAGGGCCTGGTGGTCGGGGTCATCCATGTAACCCCCACAGTGCTAAAGGAACTGGGCATACTGGTGGTGTTTTCCTCTGTTCCTCCCCGGAGCCTCCCTTCTGCCTTTCCTAACCACGCTGGGGAAACTGGTGTCGGTCCTCAGTCCTCTCCCCCAGGCTGCAAAGACCCCACCCTCTGCCATGTCCTCTCCCTCTGCCAGCAGGCCCATGGCCAACTGCTGCTGCTGGAGGCACATGGTGGGATCGCCCCAGAGGGGACTTTTCTGGTGCCCCATCAAGGGGCCCAGTTCCAGGTCTTTTATGCCGGGGGGAGGGCTGGTGCCCCATTTGCCAGGAGATGGGATGTGTCCAAAGGGACTGGCCCAGCCTGGGGAGAAGCCCCTGATACCCAACAGGGCACCAGCCATGTCACCACCAGTGGCCTGATCATTCTGGACCCTGGGGCCACCCCTCCTCCTCCTCTCTTGAGGGTTGTCAACACTGCTCAGGTGCCAGATGATGTCTCCCCATGAGACCCAGATGAGGGCGCAGGTGCCAATGCCTTAGCGGGAAAGGAAGCCGGGCCTGTGGAGGAGAGGGTGGCGGGGCCTGTGGCCGCGCTTGATTCCTCCCTTCCCTCACTGTCCCATCCTCCTTCTCCTCTCCCCTCTTCCCACTGCCCTGGTCCCCCTCTATCACCCAGCCCATCTCATTGGAGGGCTGGGAGCTTGTACAGGGGAGGCAGAAGAAGCGGGGTGTGTGCGCCTGGCGCTCTGCCCTGTTTGATGACGGGGAGGATGTGCCGCGCCAGGCCCCCAGGGGAAGTGGCAGCCCTGCCCGGTCCCGCTGGACCCCCAGCCACTCACCAACAGCCGGGGGTGGTAGAGGTTTCCGTGGCAGTTGTGGCGGTTGCTGCAGGGAATCTTGGCCCAGCAAGGCCACAGTGCGCGACCTCTCCGAGCACATGCCCGCATCAGACTCGGAGGCGGCCCCTGCTCCGGCCACTACTGAGGGGAGCCCTGAAGAGGCAGGCACCAGCCTCGCCTTCCTTTCCCAGGAGGTTGAGGCCCTGGGCCTGAGTCCAGCTGCCTCCGTTGTGGACCCCCTGCTCCTGAAGGGCAGCCAGCACAATGCTTGTGCCCAGTCACCCACTCTGTCCCCCTTTTCTCCAGCCTCCTCCGACCGCTTCTCCGCCCCTGCCCCACCCCCGACTCATCCCAGGGGGCGACTGCCTGCCCGGCTGTGAGTAGCGTTCCTGTCGCGGCTGTTGAGCCCCTGGGTGTCTCTGGTGGGCTGGGGCGCCCGCAGTGCCTGGAAACCCCAGCACCGAGGACTCTGGCACTGCACCCCGCTGTGGCACCACAGCCCGGTGCTGGGGGCCATCACCTCCCAGTCCCCATCCCTACCACCTCCCTGGCCTGTGAGAAGGGGGTGTCTTTTCCCAACAGGCTTGCTGCTCAGGCTCTTGAAACCCCTCTTGTCCCTGTTCTTTGCCCCTTCCCACTCCCGCCTCTGCCCCTTTCCCTGGCGAATGCCCCGCTCCTAACCCTGACTCCCTTCACCTTCCTCTCCCCCCGAGCCTTTTCACTCTCCTGATACCCTCCTCATTCCTATCCCTCACGTTGCTCCTGCTCCAGTCACCACTGTCCCTACTTTCCTTTCCCCATCATGACAACCCCAGGAGGTGTGCTTTGCTTCACCCACTCCCAGCACATCTGGGGCTGTTCTTCCTTCACCAGCTCATCTTGTCCCATGGCAGGGGCTCGATCCACGCATGCCCACCCTTGTCGGCCGTGGGGCCTGCAGGGGAGTCTGGCTGAGTACATTCAGGGCCCTGAAGCCCCAGTGCCCAACACGCTGAAGGCCGAGATGTGCAGCTTCTTGGACGACGTTCATGGATCCAAGAACAAAGTGACTCTCACCCTTCGGCACTGGGGAGATTACCTCATCCTTGAGACCGTGAGGGCTGTTTTGAAAGAAGGTAAAGGGACCGGGAGGAGGGGTGCTGTGGCCTACCAGTGGGCCCGTGGCACCCTGCTCACATTCGGGGTGAGTGACAGACTGCTATGAGGCCCTACGGGTACCGCTGACGCCCCCTTCAGGGAGGATCCTTCCCAGCCCTCACAATGTTGCCGTTCATCTTTGTCACTTTAAACACCAGGGGGTGCACGATGGGTCTCCGGCAGTGCTGGGTGGGGAGACGGTCTACTTTAGCCACTCTCAGCCCATCAAGGTGTGGTGGCGACCCTGTTCTCCCCGAGGTGCTGGGGAGTGTCAAGGTCGTGCCGGGGTGCCTGCTGTACCTCTTTAGTTGTCCCCCGAATTCATTTGGGGATCATGCTTTTAGTGGGTCCCCACTCCCCCACTGGCTTGCAAAATAGGAAGAAGGGTTCTTTTGAAGATGGGGGGGGTTTATTTTGGAAAGAGCCCCGTCTACACTGCTTTTTTTCTCTTTCGAAGGAATGTCTTCTGAAAAGAGATTATGCAAATGAAGAATGGCACGTGGAATCCAGTGCCGCATTTGCATTTTCGATTTCCCTCATTGGCGCTCCTCTTTTGAAAGAGGAATGCAAGTATAGACATAGCTGAAGCGAATCCTCATGATTACATATTGTGTTAATGTGTCTAAAAATAGATGTGAATACTGTGTTTATCTATTGATCAAGTGCATTAAGCTAATTGTTGATCCACAGTGGACAATATTTACTCAATGGCAGGATTTGTTGTCCAGATGTTACATGTACGTATGTCCTAACATGATGATTTTCTATGATGGCGATGTTAACAGCCACTTCCATTCCTTCTCTAATTTTGTACTGTAATCTAGCTCTTTTTGCTTGCCTGTGATGGCTTGGACTCCCATTAAGACAATACTTGGAGTCCTTACCCCAGATGTAAAGTGATATCCTCTGGGTGGGTCCACCAGGGTGTTTCCACCTCTTTTTGCACATTCTTGATTCCTTCTACCTGCTGTTGTATCAGTTGTGCTTTGGGGACTAGGGCCTCTTTTTTTGTTCTGGCAACCAAGATACGTACGTCCAGGTGTAAATGTTCTATAGGAGAGAACAAATTAATCGAAAGATCTTATAGGTGTCCAGGATGAGTGAGCGTTTCAGTGGTGGTGTTAACACTGCTTATGGACCGAAAGGCATGTGAACCAATCTGAACTGTGCTGGCAACGGGCACACAAGATCCAGTATCCTCGGCAGTACATGTGTGTCTGGGTACAGAAAAAATTGAGTGTCCCAGAGTGCAGACCATATCTTATATCCGGACCACCTCTTATACTCATTCCTGATAACCATGCATGCCCAGCCTCTTTTACACTCATTAGTCTCAATTGTGGCATAGCATTCACGCAGCCACCATCCTTTATGTTTAATGCCCCAAGCCTGATTAACCTCTAGGCTGATGTCTGTGACTAAATGCACAGAGAGGTAGTCTTATATATACGTCTTATGTGTTATTTACCACAGTCCCATATTGTTTGCATAATACTCTTTGCACCCATCTAGGGACGGCTGTCATGAGGTACGCATTTACCATCCTCATGATGTAACTTACGTATTTTGTTAAATTTAGCAAATTGTAAAATCTTTGGGTGCATATGATGTATTCCTTATTCGTGCACATGCTTTATGCTGGCTGTGTGGTCTAAAATTTGTCGCCAGTTTTGTAGCTGCTGCATTTAATTTGGTATGTTTGCCTGTGCAGCAGGTGTGCGAAGTTTAGAGTTATTATCGGAACCTGTCTATAAAATCACAGTAAAAACGAACAAACACAATTAAGAACATCGTGAACTATCAAGCAGCACACGCATCTTTCCTGTGTGCTCTTAGTGAAGTCAGTTCTTTTACGATTTTTCCTCTCTGATCAATTTTTGTCCAGAAATTTTTCATATTTGCAACTGTCCACTCGGGTTCCCTTGAGAGCAGGTGGTGTGGCTCTGTGGTTACGTTTTGCTTGTTGCCCTCGTTGTGCTTCACACACCAACTTTGAAACAGTTCCAACTGGATGGGTTTGGCTTGCCGTCTGTATCATTGTGGGAGGTGGTAAGGTTTAGTTTGCAAGTTCCGGACCACTGCGTAGGTGTGATCTGTGTGGTATCAGAGTTTCTCTGTATTGGAAAACCCACACTGCATTGGACAGCATGCATTGCCAGGCTGGCAAATACCTATGAAAATAAAAAAACAAAAAGAAATGCTTCTCTCTCCTATAAGATTGTGTAGCCAAATGCAATTATCATTACTAAATCATAATACTTAATGTGGTTTTGGGCTTTTTGTAGCATCCAATAGGCAGCACGTGCAGTTTGCTTAGAGTCCCAATTTACTTTTGAAGTGGTTAAGACTCTGCTGTAGTATGAGATAGGTTGTTTCCCAGCACCAGTATTATGAGCGAGCATACCAATGATACAGAAGTTTCTTACACTAGGCTACAGTACAAAGGGGAATTTATTATCAGTTTTCAAACTTTCCATGCATTAGTTGCTTACTCAATCCAGGAAGAGATTGCAGTGATATATTGCTTACTGGCATAGGAAGAGCAACTACACATTTGACTTTCTTTTTCACTCACTTTGCTCCCAAGATACTGCACTTTTCTTTGTTTAATCTAGGATTCAGAAGGGTTAAATCTTACACCATACTTTTGGCAATAGTTCAGAACTTTTATTTTGCTCTGTTTCACTGACAACCAAAATGTTATTCACCTACTGCTCTGTTTTTCCTGTTTGCTACTATCCTTTCTTTTCTAGTATTTTTTTTTTAACAACAGTGTGAAAGATTGTGACTGCGTCACAGTAGTTCATAAGCAAAATGTCCCCTTATTAATACACACCCTGGAATACAAAGGCTGTTCAATACCGAGAGTCTGGACTCGGAGGTAAACTCCAAAATTCATTTGCCACATCAAGCACCGTGAACCACTTTATTTTAGGAGCGCTCTCTGCTGCATGGCTTTATTTTAACCCTCTGTAGTCACTTGTTAATCTTCATGTTCCATCAGGTTTTCTGCTTAGCCAAATAGGTGCCATGTTAGGCGCTGAACACTGTGGATTAGTGTTCATTTTTTTTATTAGTTTTCACTTTAGGGAATTTAGTGCTCAGACATTCCAATGTGTGTGGGGCAGGGGTGGGGGGGATTGTAAAAACAATAAAATTGAAACAGTCTCAGTAGCAAGTCCCATTGAGATCAGAGGCGCATCAATTTTCTTTTTTGCAATAAAAATTTGTCGAATACACATATTTGGAAAATTTAAAATTATTCCCAATCATTTTATACTTTCTGCTCCAATTAAGGTTTCTCTCCCAGATACAGCACACTTCTCCAGAATGGTTTGTGCACCAAGCTGCAGAGGTAGCTTACTGGATCACTCACACCAGGATCATTCAATTCATGAGTTAATATATTTACTTTAGCAACTTTTATTACAGCTTTTTCCTCTGGCTGCGTAGATTTCTTGCTAATCAGGCAAGCTTGCAGCTGCGCTTGCAGCTTCTCATCCTCTCCTGTTTTAAAATATCGGGCAGCACCCACTCCTTTGCTCGACTCACTCTGCCTCTTGCCATTCCATGTTCCCTCCAGCCACGGTTGTAGTCATGGGCAGAAAGTATCCCAATCTCTGGTATGGCCATGATCTGAAGAAGTGGGTCTGTCCCACGAAAGCTCATCGCCTAATAAATTATTTTGTTAATCTTTAAAGTGCTACTGGACTGCTTGTTTGTTTTCTGTTCCCCACTGGTCCAAATGAGTTTTTCACTCATGCACAGGGGTTGCCTCCTGTTGCTTAAAAAACCATTTCCACTTTTTCAAGCCATTCATTCCAAGGCAAAGGTTTATTCTTATTCTCACAACATACATTCACTCGTTCTGTCACTTTGAGGGCAGTGCTGCCAGCACCCTGTATTTTAAATTTTCACTCTCCATTTCTTTAGTTTAAAACTTTTTGTATCGATTTCCCCCATTGTTAGCCCAAGGTAGGTTTGAATCCTGTCTGCCAGTTTGGCAGGAGGTTTTCTTGGCAGCCTTGCTACTCCTGTAAGAGTAGCAGATGGCACCAGATAATTCAAAATCCTTTTGAGTTAAACATTTAACCATTTGAGTGACATTATTATCAAAACTTAGAGTTTGCCTGCTTAATGTTCCCAATAAAGTTTATGTTACATTGGTTCCTGGGCAATGTTATTTTCTACAGTCTTTAATAGTTGTGCACATTTATCCAACCATGCCAAAACTCATTATAATTCTGGAGGGAGGGGATTAAGAGCCTCTGCTAAAAAAGTTAGTTCATAAATTTTTAAAACATCAAACCTGTCTGTTAACCCTCTGGCTCGAGGTTCCTGTGACTTATTTATCAAATACTTTGTTACAGTAGTCCCCCTTTTTAACCAATTCTTTAAAGACATCCCCTTTCCCGTGAGCCATACTTTGAATATCTTTTAATAGTCTGTTTATGGGGGAACCTTCAGGAGTAAGTTGGGGTGGGAACTGTGACGAAGCTGACTCGCTCCTTCACCAGGTAGGCTTCCCATTTTAACAGGAATTAATCTAGGTTTTGGCAGAGGTTTTTCCAAAACCTGGCTCTCTACATTAATTGGTGGTTGCGGTGTGGTAGCTCCTGTCCACGTGTCAGCAGAGGAGGGTTTACCTAGGTCATTCGCATTCCAACTGTCCCACGTATCTCCTCGCAGCTTCTCTGGGCTACCTGTTTCCATTGCTGTCCGGTTTCTGCCAGCATTGTAAAAACATCGGCAGTCTGCTTTGCAACAGGGGATGTCGCTTTTTTTTTAACAAGTTCTTAACAGCTGTTTTCAATTAAAGGAGGAAAATGTTATCTCTTTGGAATGTTTGCTGTCCTGCCCACAGGGTTAACGCTTTCCAGTGATATAGTTACCTCCTTTTTCTCTCTGATCTTTCCCTTTACAGGGAAGGCAGGCACAGTGGCATGTTGTTTAACACATTTCACTGCCTGTTTGATCATTGGTAAATTCTGGATTTTTTGCTTTTTGTTACTATTCTTTAGAGCTTTAGTTTCTATCATTGCCTTACATATGCCAGTCCAAGTTTCCCCACTTTCTTTTTTAAATTCATGAGGACTCCCTCTGGTTGGCAAGCCACTGGGTCCAGGTTTCGTTGAACTTTGGGGAGATTTAAAGGGAGGGGGTTATACAGAGGATTCCCTAGCTTTGAGTTTTCTGCCATGTTATATTGCGATTCCTACAGAGGACAGCTGGTTTACTCACCAGGTCAGTGGTCAGAGTCACCAAAGTAGCGAGACACTGTTGCCGGTGTGTTCGGACATCTGTTCTGTCCCTGCTGCATTGATAACCTTTGGCTATATGTGTATTTTCTCTCTCTGAATGCCAGTGCTGGCTCTGATCAATTGGCCTGCACAGCAGACTTCGGAGGGCCTCAATAACCACAAATCAAGCGAGGTACGAAGGAACTGGAACCAGGCTTATTGTCTTTGACAATGGGCTTTAGCACACTGGGTGTCCCCTCCTGGACGCTGGCAGTTTTGCGCTAATATATGCACGTGCCTTGACAATGGACGTGACTTAATTGATGGCAAGGGGGCGAGTCATCCCCTAGGTCGCTCGGCGCGCCTCAGCTGAGCAATGCTTTTATAACCAGGTACAAACAACTTACATATACATTATGTATACCAGGTGCCACCCCTTATTGTAATATGTTGACACCCCTTAATGTATCTAGATACTAGCCATTACCTTGTAGATAGTGGTACCATCAAAGCTACACTATCCATCACGTTTTCATAACAACTTTGTACTGCACCTGCTTCAGGAAGCCCCTGGTACTAAGCTGTTATCTATGGGGAGGGTGCTGATACCATGCAGAATGTCCTGTTATCTTCCTAGAATGTGTTCGTCTGTATTCTAACAAAACAAACCAGCAGTCATGTAGCACTTTAAAGAATAACAAAATAATTTCTTGGGCGATGAGCTTTCGTGGGACAGACCCACTTCTTCAGAGCTATGGAAGTTCCAGTCTAGACCCAGTTATATAGCACAGAGGTCCAAAAAAATTGCAATAAAAACTGACAAATCAAACACATGAACTGAAGGAGAGGGGTGAGGGGAGGAGGGTGATAAGTGTGTTGCCTGAGATAATTATGAACATCAGCAGGAAGGGAAACAGTCCCTGTAATGTGTGAGATAGTTGCTGTGTTTGTTCATACCAAGTGTTAATGTGTCAGATTTGGAAAGGAACCCCAGTTCACAAATCTCCCTATGTGATCTGTTTTTACATTTCTCTGTTATAGGATGCATATTTTCAGGACTTTAACAGAATGGCTCACTCCATTGCCATGCTCATGGACAGGCTTATGTGTACTGAGAATCCTAATGGCTTCTCCATGTCCATTCATTCTTTGGCAAAGTGCTTTGCCAGGTTTGTCCGATGTACATTGTAGAGGGGCATTTCTGGCACATAATGGCATATATAAGATTAAGGTGATTAGGTCCAGTGTTAGTAGTCCCAGAATAAATATATGGACAAGTTGGCAATGGGGTTTGTTGCAAGGAAAAGTTCCAGGATTAGTATTACTGTGGTATAACCAGTGATTGATGGTGAGAATCTTTCTTAGCTTAGGAGGTTGCCTACAGGAGAGGACAGGCTTGACACCTAGGGCCTTCCAGAGTGTAGCATCATGACCTAGAATAGGTTGTAGGTTTTTAATGATGCGTTGCAGGGGTTTGAGTTGGGGGCTCTAGGTAATGACACGTGATGTTCTAGTGTAGACCTTCTTGGGCCTGTCTAGCAGTAGCTGATTTCTGAGTAGTCGTCTGGCCCTGTCAATCAGTTTTTTTTAATTCTTGCATTGGGTAATTAAGTTTTATGAATGCTTGGCAGAGATCTTGAAGGTTTTGGTCAATAGGACCAGAACAGATGTGATTGTATCTAAGGATTTGACTATAAAAGATGGATCGTGTGGTGTGTGCTGGATGGAAGCTGGAGGCATGTGGGTAAGTATAGCAGTCAGTGGGTTTCCAGTAGAAAGAGGTGTCAATGTGGCCATCGGTCATTTTGTACTGTGGTATTCAGGAGATGTATCTCTCATGTGAAATAGTCAAGGCTGAGATTGGTGGTAGGGTGCAGGTTGTTAAAATCTCTGTGGAATTCTTCCAAAGTCTCTTTACTGTGCGTCCAAATGATAAATATGTCGTTGTAGTGTAAGTAAAGGTGGGGTCATAGGGGATGAGAGCTGTGGAATCACTGATCTAAGACAGCCATAAAAATGTTACCTTGCAGTGGGGCTATGCGGGTGCCCATAGCAGTGTGGCTAATCTGGAGGTATAAGTTGTCCCCAAATTCAAAATAATGGTTGGTGAGAACAAAGTTACATAGGTCACCCACCAGATTCGCCATGGTAACATCAGGGATGGTGTTCCTGATTTGCTGGTAGTTCATCTTCAGGTGGAATATTGGTGTAGAGAACCTCTACATCCATGGTGGCAAGGATGGTATTGTCAGGAAGGCTTCCGGTGTTTTGTAATTTCCTTTATTTCCTAGAATGTGTTTGTGTGTCACTGAGCGCTTAGTTTTTTGGGGTAAATGTTCTGATCGGACCCGTCTCTGCCAAATTCCTGTGAGCAGCGCCTGTCTAACCCATAGCTTGGCTTTTAGCTTTGCTCTTTGGTAATATAGTTAACCCTATGTTGTTCAGGCTTGAGGTCCTTTAGCTAGGCTTAGACCATTATTTTAGGCCTTCAGGCTGCATCTACGCTAGGAGATTATTTGAATTTATTAATATCGATTTTGTAATTCTGGAATTTATAATTCTGATTATCCTCACCTCCCCACCTGCTCCTGACAATGTCGACTCATTGCTGCCACACTCAATTGACAATCATCGACAGTTGCAGTAGTGCATTGTGGGAAACTATCCCACAGTTCCCTCATCCCCATAGCATTGTGGGTAACGGTTGCTGGTCTTTGACATCATCTTCCCGCATTGTATTTTCCTCATTCCCCTCCCATGTTACGCAAACGCCCATTTTCCCTGTTGGAAGGAGGGAGAAGTAGGCATCCACAGAGATGGCAAAAAAGTTTACAGAAAAGTCTTTCTTCAGTAGCTGAATTCTCAACTGGCCATCCACTGAGTGTCCCCTCTCCTGTGATTGCCTCCAATCCCTGAAAAGAACACAGGGACCCGGACCGTATTCTCAAAGTTAGGAGAAAGAGGACAGAAAAGTTTAAGGCAGATGGTGTGGGGGTCATCCCCCAAGCTCTGGGGAGTGTAGATCAGAACATGGGAAGTATAGAGTTCAGGGGGTGGGGGGGATGGTCAGAATCACATGTTGAGGGAGCTGGGACCCTGCGGGTTTGTTGTTGTTGGTTTTTTTTTTTCCATCTGCCCTCTGGTGGCAGTTTGCATTACTGCGCCTTACCAGAGCCTCTGGAGCCGCTCATGCTGGTTTCTCGCACTCTAACGTGTGTTAGTTTTTTAAGTGCATTAATTCTGCAGTGTGTTAATTGTAGCCATTACTGTGCATTAACTGACAGCCCGACAAACAATCGTTCTGTTGATGAATGATGGCGGCGTGCCTTCAGTAACCTTTTTTGTTGATGTTGGTCTAAAGGGATAGGTTATTGGCCAAGCAATTACTATTGGGCTTAATGTCCCCACTCTAGGATACACACAGCGTAAATCTAACTGGTATAAGCAAAGACGTAGGCAGGTAGCAAAAGGTGATGGCGGAGAATATATAGATGTGGGGCAGACCCCAGAAATACACCACGATGCAGAGAACCATCTTTATAACACTGTTCTACCACAGGCAGCAGTGGAGAAGAATGTGGCAAGTGTCCTTACCAGTGCGTGATCGTCAGGGCTTGGCTGTGTGCATACAATGGAACAGTGACAGGAGTGGGCCTGTTTTACATAGCCTGGAAAGGGAAGAGGCAGAGAGAGCAGGGCTGCGATACCCAGAGTGGCCACTAAGAGACCAGCAAGTCTTGTGTGACTGGGTAAATAGCTCCCCTGCCCCAAACCCAGGGCCTGCCTCCCCTAGGGAGAGCCTGCAGGTTGTGGGGGCAGTGCTGGAGGAGCGGGAAGTCCCCAGGGCTTTGCTCCACCGGACAGCTTGCAGGCTGGGGGTCGGGGTGGGCTCTTGAAAGCAGAGGGTGGAGGAAGGCAACCCCATAGGCTGTCTGGGGGCATCTGGAAGGTGGGGACAGCCCCTGGATCCTGCTCCCCTCCCCAGGCTGCAAGCTGCAGGTGGGATCCATTGGAGTGGAGGACAGCCGCCACAGCCTGGTCCCCCGAGACAGCCTGCAGGTCACATGGGGGAGCAAATGGAGGGGAGGAGAGCTGGGTGGGGCAGCCCCCAGAGTCTGGCCTCTCCCCAGATAGCCTGCAGGTCACAGAGAGGCCATTGGAGGACAGAACTGTCCCTGGAGCCTGGCTCTCCCGCTGCCAGCCTGCAGGCTAAGGGGCAGGGGCCACTGGTGGCTTGGAGCAGCCCCAGAGCCTCACCCCAACCTCAACAGCCTGTATGCTACATGCCGGAAGGGCAGCCCTCGGATTCTGGCCTCCCTCAGGCAGCCTGCAGACCATGGGGTGGAGAAGGCAACTGGAGGCCAGGGGCAGCCCCTAGAGCCTGGCCCTCCCCCACGCCACCCTCCCAAACAGTCTGCAGGAGGGAGGAGGCTGCTGGAAGCCAAGGGCAGCTCTGAGAGTCTCCCCGCACCAGAGCAACTGCACCGTAGGGGAGCAGCTGGAGGCTGGGGCCAACAGGTGGAGCCTTAGCCTCCACCAGACAAGCATGCTGCCCCAAATCCCTGCTCCCAGGAGGTGTTTCCATCCAGGGAGCACAGCCCCGTTTATCAATGAAAGGGAGATATGCACTTTGTTAGCTCTCCCCAGGTAGTAACTACTTATACTGGGCTTGATTATGAACAGAAGAGTTTTAATGAGCAAACCCAGTGGGATTTAAGTGGTTATAAGTGAAAAAGGCAGATCAAAGTGAGTTATGAAATTAAAGTAAAAGGCATAGGGCATGTGTAGCCATGGCCTCTCCCTTCCAGAAGTGGCATGTTAATGGGGCACTTTGGAACAGGTTAATGAGGTGCTGACATGCATATTCAGTGCCTCATTAGCACAATGGCAGCCAGTCATGCTTTGGAACTGCTGCTTTTGAAATGCGGACTGCCTGCATAGATGTGGGTGCTTCAAAATAAACCCCACACTTTTGAAATTCCCTTATTCCCAAAACAAATTGGGAATAAGGGACTGTTGAAGCATGGGGGTTATTTTAAAGCGCCCGCATCTATACAGGCAGTCTGCATTTTGAAAGCAACACTTTTGAAGCACAACTGGCTGTCATTATGCTAATTAGACACTGAATATGCATGTCAGTGCCTCATTAACCCGTTCTGAAGTTCCTCATTAACATGCCAAAAGGGAGGGGCATGTGTAGACACAGCTAT
The DNA here is from genome assembly GCF_033958435.1 of Carettochelys insculpta. NCBI lineage: Eukaryota > Metazoa > Chordata > Testudines > Carettochelyidae > Carettochelys > Carettochelys insculpta. The sequence goes on along the minus strand of NC_134146.1, from coordinate 3,183,956 downwards.
AGTGTGGCACGTTCAGAGCAGAGGGCTCCAGCAGAGCATGAAAAGGCAGTCCATAAGGGAAAAAGACCTGCTAAATGCAAGCAGAGGGCAGCAGGGCAATTGTAAGCAGCTGGGAGGGAGCTGGTTCAGGCTAATTGGGGCCAGCTGACTCCACGGCTGGCTCGATGAAGGCCTTTTAAGAACACTCCACAGTTGGAAGGTGGAGGAGGGAGTGGGTGGACTGGGAGATGGGAGGGGAAGAACGTTAGAAGAGACAGAGCAAGTAGAGCAGAAAGCAGAAGCCTGAGAAGGAGTCAGACCAACTCCAGCTCAGAGACCACAGGGGAGGGAGTCCCAGGAGGAGTGGCTTGGCTCCCTACCATGGGGGCAGCTTGCAAGACCACAGCCCCTGGGGGAAAGGAGCCAGAGACTGATGAAACAGTGGCCTGGGGAACAGGGGCCTTTGCCGCACTAGCTAGTTTTATTCCACTAAGCACCTAGTTCCATGTGAGTTCTTACCCTAACCAGCTGGTCTTATAGGCTGTGTCTACACGTGCCCCAAACTTCGAAATGCATATTCAGCGCTTCATTAGCATGCGGGCGGCAGCCGCGCTTCGAAATTGGCGCTCCTTGCCGCCACGTGGCGCGTCCAGACGGGACTCCTTTTCGAAAGGATGCTGCCTACTTCGAAGTCTCCTTATTCCCATGAGCGTCATGGGTGCTGCCAGGCCAGCCCACATAAATGTCCTGGAAACATCCCCGGCTGTCCATCAGGCCTGGAGGATGACAGAATGGTAGCCCTTGCGATTCAGGTATCGTCCTCCACTGTGATGCGGGGCGCGGATGGGGATGTGAGTCCCATCCAGAGCCCCGAAGCAGTTGGGGAAGCCCAGGGTGGCAAAGGCCGCGATGGTGGCATCTGGGTCCCCCAGCCTCACGAGCCTATGCAGGAGCATGGCGTTGATGGCACGCACAACCTGCAGAGAAAGCACATGGGACAGCACCAATGAGGGGTGAGCAGGGTGTGCGTGGCCCTGCCCTCCCCTCCTCTGCCCGGGCCCCCCTCCCCTGCCCTGCCCTCCCCCCGTGGGTTCTCTTACCTCCATGAGGACAGCCCCGACAGTGGCCTTGCTGACACCAAACTGCTGCCCCACGGATCGGTAGCTGTCTGGAGTGGCCAGCTTCCAGACAGCGATGCCGACCCGTTTCTCCACAGGGAGGGCATGCCGCATGGCGGTGTCCTGGTGCCTGAGTGCGGGGGTGAGCCACTGGCACAGCTCCATAAATGTCTGCTGGCTCATCCTGAAGTTCCTGAGCCAGCGGTCGTCGTCCCACTCCTCAAGCACCAGCTGCTCCCACCAGTCGGTGCTGGTGGGGTAGCTCCACAGCCGCCGGCGTGTGAGGTGGGGGTGGGGGCGGGGTGCTGCAGGGTTGGGGGTTGAGCCCTGCTGCCCTGGGGGCAGCTCCTCCTCCGGTGTAGCAAGGAGGTGCTCAGCTGCCTCCCGCATGGCATGGATCAGGGCGAGCCCTGCTCCTGCCGGGAGGGCTGGGTGGACCTCTGGTGGCTGCTGCTGCTGCTGCTGCTGGGGGTCCATGCCTGCGTCGCCCAGGGTCTGTGTGCCTATGGCTCCTCAGACCGCGTGCTGTGCAGGCTGAGTGTGTCTGGGAGCGGCCCTTTAAGGGAGCGGCTAGCTGTTGCCCCGGAAGCGCTAGTCCGCCCTGTGACCCTGTCTGCAGCTGTGCCTGGCATCCCTATTTCGATGTGTGCTACTTTGGCATGTAGACGTTCCCTTGCAGAGCCTATTTCGATGTTGTGCTGCGCAACGTCGAAGTTGAACATCGACGTTGCCAGCCCTGGAGGACGTGTAGACGTTATTCATCGAAATAGCCTATTTCGATAATGCTGCATCGAAATAAGCTATTTCGATGTAGGCTTCACGTGTAGACATAGCCTAGAAGGACAATCCAGGGAACTATAGGCCGGCCAGCCTTACCTCAGTCCCTGGGAAAATCCTGGAGGGGATCCTCAAGGAATCCATTTTGGAGCACTTGGAAGAGGCGAAAGTGACCAAGAGCAGTCAACGTGGGTTCACCAAGGGCAAGTCCTGCCTGCCCAATCTGATTAGCTTCTGTGACGAGATAACAGGCTTTGTGGACACGGGGAAGTCAGTGGACGTGTCATGATTTTTCCGGGGACTGAGGTAAGGCTGACTGGTCTATTGTTCCCAGGATTGTCCTTCTTTCCTTTTTTAAAGTTGGCTACTACATTCGCCTTTTTCCAATCATCCGGGACCTCTCCCGATCTCTGCGAGTTTTCAGAGATAATAGCCAAAGGTTCTGCAATGACATCTGCCAATTCCCTCAGTCCCCTTGGATGCATTAAGTCCGGACCCATGGATTTGTAAACGAGAAAGAAAATAAAGAAACATCATAAACCCCTGGAGACAGGCAGGTTTGGATTAGCACATGCTGAATGTCATTATATTTATTATGATTATTACTGATCATCAATATTACACTTGCAAGGAGAGGCTACGGCCATCTCTGGGCTTCATTGAACATTGTACATGAACGCAGCAAATCAGAAGGCAAAATTTCCAAATTCAGCTAAGGGGCCAGATTTTTAAAAGTATTTAGGAAACTAAAGATAAAAGCAGGTGTCTAATGGGATTTTTCAGAACCACTAATCTGCATCCGTAGGCACCAAACACCTTGGAATATCTGACCCCCTGGGTCCCTAAGTCACCCTGACTTTCAGTGGAGCTTTGTCTCCCAAAGCGAAAGTGATGTTTGGAAAGGGGACTCAGGCTCCTATATCACTTAGGTGCTTTGGAAAATTTTCCGTGGCACTGATCATGTCATCACCAAAGGTATTTGCCCCCCTTCACCTTCCTATACATTTAATTAAGTCCTGGGAAAATTTTGAGAGGAGAGGTGGTTTCTGAGAGCTTCTCTCCTGCAAAGCGGTCAGCAGACAGAAAATGGCCGAGAGTCACCGGCTACATCTACACTGTGAGAGAAATTCGAATTTAAGTCAGTTAGCTTGATATTACAATGTCACAGTCTTCACTGTAAACACCCTTAGCTCGATTTAGGGAGCACTAGTAGCAACATCATAACATCGTGGCAAGCGGCTGGGAGTAGTGTCGAGTCTGAATTTAAAAGTTCCAATGAAAGCTAGTGTGGGAGCTTTGAATCAAATTCATTAGCCTCCAGAGGCGTCCTGTATATATCCTGCAATGCCCCACAGTGCTGAGCTCTGGTCGCTTCATCTCCTCTGCTCTCCAGGTGTGCAGGAATTTGGTAACAGGAAGTCCATGAATTTGAATTCGGCACCAGAAGCCCGTGGCTGTGGGCTCATCTTTGTATTTGAGGCTGAGAAACTTGATTTCTTTCTTTGCTATCACTGCTGTGAGCGCATCTACCTATTACAAACAGCCCCAACATGGAGTTCATGTCTCTGTCTCTACCTCTGCTAGCTGAGCACTTGGAGGATTTTTTTCTGCACTGTTACCAGCCCCTGCCCTGCATCACTATCTGGCAGCAAGGCTGTTGAGAGAGGGTTTGGGGGGGTTGTGCTGGTATGAGAGGCCAATAAACTTCTTTTCTGTGGGTTGCATTTGTGCGGCCCCCCACTTCCGTTTCCCCCATAGGTGCCATGCAGTCGGGGTCTTTCCCATGCTCACCACATCATGTGGCTTACCCCCATCCAATAAAAGGATGTGCCTGCTGTTCAGTGCAGACCATGCTGCCAAGCAGCACCATGTCCTGGCCTGTGTGCAGTGAGGGCTCCAAGGGTGGGAAGGATTTTCAGGTCTCTCCTGGCAGCTAAGACTTGTGGGGGCTCGTACATGCCTGGGGGCACCATCTTAACTGGCCCTCAAGCCATGGACCCCACAACTCCTGGTCAAAAACTTTTCTGAGAACATAGGAACTGGTTCTTCATCCTCCGATCCACCCAACCTCCCATGGGATGAGGGGGCCAGCGCCCTAATGATCAAACGTGGCTGGCCTCCCCACCTGAGTGAAATTTGGCGAGCCCCAGCCCTCACGCTGGACAACTCTGTGCAGTGTAGCGGGAAGCCCAAAATCTTTTTTCCTAACCTTTTTCTATCCTCTTCCTTCAAGCTTTGGCCCCCTTAACACAGCGAAGAATGGGTGGAGGGCCACTTGAGAAGACTCAGACTACTGGGTTATCCCAGGGCACAGAAGCTATGTAATAGACTGGGAAGCCAAAAACCCTGCCTCAGAAAACCTCTTTTTTTTTTTTTTTCCTAAAACCATTACTATCCGACTCTTTCTTCAAGCTTTGCATTGTTCCTGTATTATTTTCAGGGATCATATGTAATCAAGGGAGAGGGGACAGTGGCTGGAGGGCCAGTTGAGAAGACTCAGACATCTGCTGCTTTCTGCAAAATCTTTGCTAATTCAATTACATCTACAGTTACAAAAAGCAATTCAGTTATAGCAGCAAGCGATTTCAGTTAATTTGAGGATCTTTGTTGATGCCCTACTTTTCCTTCCTTCCTCCTGGAGAAATGGCCATTTGCTTTCCACGAGAGGCAACTGAGGGCAATGCCATGTGGGAAGATGACGTCACAAACCCACAGCCACTTGCAGGATATTTTTTTCCCACGCTGCACCAGCGAAAATATCCAGAATGCTACGGGGATGAGGAAAGTGTAGGACATGTTCCCACCATGCACTGCTGCAACAGTTGATGTTTGGTGATTAAGGCTACGTCTACACGTGAAGCCTACTTCGAAGTCGCCTATTTCGATGTGGAGACATCGAAACAGGCTATTTCGATGAATAACGTCTACGCATCCTCCAGGGCTGGCAACGTCGATGTTCAACATCGACGTTACGCAGCACCACATCGAAATAGGCGCAGCGAGGGAACGTCTACAAGCCAAAGTAGCACGCATCGAAATAGGGGTGCCAGGCACAGCTGCAGACAGAGTCACAGGGCGGACTCAACAGCCTGCCGCTCCCTTAAAGGGCCCCTCCCAGACACAGTTGCACTAAACAGCAAAGATACACAGAGCCGACAACGAGTTGCAGACCCTGTGCATGCAGCATGAATCCCCCGCTGCAGCAGCAGCAGCCAGAAGCCCTGGGCTAAGGGCTGCTGCACACGGTAACCATAGAGCCCCGCACGGGCTGGAGAGAGAGCGTCTCTCAACCCCTCAGCTGATGGCCGCCATGGAGGACCCCACAATTTCGATGTTGCGGGATGCGCAACGACTACAAGGTCCCTACTTCGACGTCGAACGTTGAAGTAGGGCGCTATTCCCATCCCCTCATGGGGTTAGCGGCTTCGACGTCTCGCCGCCTAACATCGATGTTAACATCGAAATAGCGCCCAACACGTGTAGCCGTGACGGGTGCTATTTCGAAGTTAGTGCTGCTACTTCGAAGTAGCGTGCACTTGTAGACACGGCTTCAGTGTGGCATCAATAAGTCGACTTTGGGGGCAGCCTGTGGTGAAGTGAGGATAGTCAAATTCGAATTTATAAAACCCAGCATTACAAAACTGAGTTCAATAAATTCAAATTTATCTCATAGTGTAGATGTAGCCATTGACTAAGAGGAGGTACCTGTTGTGTACAGGATATTTAGTAACAGAACTTTCAGGTCTGGAAGAGTCAACTCGTTTTGCTAGAGTCAGTCTTACTTTGTTGCATTTGACCACTGCCTTCTGTGCCTTGAATAAGGACCTTGTAAGTGGTGGGGCAGTATGCTTTGTACAGGTTTTCCACTAAGGTGTTACTTCCTGCAACCACAGTTTTGCGTTGCTGGTTCATGTAGTTCCACAGGTGCAAAGCATAGGAGTTGTTGAAAACAGGGATTGTCTTCCACACTTCGTAGTACTGCTTCCATGCTGGGTAGGGAATAGGGTAGAACTGATGGGGATGTAAGAAGGAAACGTTGTGACAGCGTTGATCCTCCACACCCTGGAAATTGGTCAGGTTGCACAACAGTTTGAGTCTCCTTGTCATTAGGCTGGGGCCTTGATATCCCCAAATGGCTCCTCTGTAGTGTCGAACAAAATCCTCCATGCAACCCCAAATGAACCAGTGATGCCGAGGAAAGCCAAAAACCCCATTGCTTGAGACCTGGGATGCCTCTGCTGCCAGGAAGTTTGCCACTGGGATAGGCCTCATGGAGATGACATCAGTGTCTAAATAGATCCCCCCGTATTTCCAGATGAGTGCAAGTCGGCAGGCGTCAGAGCTGACATGAGTCCAGTACCTTTCCTGCTTTGGATCTACCTGCAGAGTTGAAAAAGATCACAGAGATAGAGTTGACTCCTCTTCTAAACTTCTCAACTCTTGCTCCTATTAGCTATGTAGTGTACAAAACTCTCAGCAGTCTATTCTCACTTTAATGCCATTAAAATTAATGGCTGTTTGTCTTTTCCATCTATGACCCTTTGCTGGAAGAAGGTAAAGGTAAATGTAAACTTTGTTCTATGTGATCGTAGAGCAGTAACAGAGAGAAAGCCGTGCTAGTCTATGTACTATCAAAACAAAAAAGCAGTCAAGTAGCACTTTAAAGACTAACAAAATAATTTATTAAGTGAGCCCTCGAAGGCTTGCCTAATAAATTATTTTGTTAGTCTTTAAAGTGCTACTTTACTGCTTTTTTGTTATGATCGTAGAAGTGTGTCTGAGGCACAGGAAACGCAAAGGAGACATCAAATATTTGGGAAAGAATGAGACTGTAAACCATAAGATGACAGGAACAGCCATACTGGGTCAGATCAAAGGGCCATCTAGCCCAGTTGTCTCTCTTCTGACCGTGGTCAATGTCAGCTAGCTCAGAGGGAATGAACAGAACAGGTGATCGACACGTGACCAGTCCTGGTCGCTCATTCCCAGCTTCTGGCAAAGAGAAGCTAGAGACTCCATCCTCCAATCCTGACTAGTAGCCATTAAGGGACTGAGCCTCCATGAATTTATCTTGTTCTGTTTTGAAACCTGTTTTAGTCCTGGACCTCCTAAGATCCAATGACAAAGATTTCTACAGGTTTACTGTATGTCGTGTGAAGAAATTTTTCCTTTGCTTTGCTTTGTTTTAAACGCGCTGCTTATTAATTGCCTTTGGTGACTCCCTAATTCCTTTGTTATGAGCGGTAAATAGCAATTACAGCAATTCCTTATTTTCACCAGTCCTCATGCTAGACCGAAATTATAGTCTCCCACTGAGTTGTTTTTTATTCAAGCTGAAAAAAGCTGATTCTTCTTAATCTCTCCTCTTACTGGAGAGGTTCCATACCCCTCCTTGTTTTTGTCATCCTGCTCTGAACCTTTTCCTACGTATTTTTCTGAGGTGGGACGACCATGAAGGCACCCAGTATTCAAGGTGGGAGAGTGCCCTCCCCTTATATAAAGGCAATATCATTTTTTCTGCATTAATATTGATTCCTTTCTTAACAATTCCCAAAATTCCATTTGGTCCATTAACTACCACTGCAAATTGAGCAGATGACATCCGAGAACTATCCACAATGACCCCAAGATCTCTTTCTTGAGTGGCAACAGCTAATTTACACTCTATCAACGTAACTGTATAGCTGAGATTACATTTTCCAATATGTATGACTTTGCCCTCATCAACACCGAGTTTTGTCTGTCATTTCATTGCCCACTCACCCAGTTTCCAGAGATCTTTTTTGGAGCTCTTCATGGTTTACCTGGCAGTTAACTATCATGAGCGGTGTGCAACATTTGCTGAGCTTACCCCTTTTTCAGGATGATTTATTAATATGTTGGCTAGGACTTTTGGAGGACCTCACTATTTATCCCTCTCCATTCTGAAGGCTGACCATTTTGTGACAAAGTCCTGCACTTTGGGATAGTTAAGGAAATGCCCCAGAGGCTTACTGTGCCCTGTTTTGCTCTGCCTCCAGGGCGGGGTAGAGCCTAATGAGCCGTACTCATCATAGGCACAATCAAAAATTGGGGAAGTCCCCCCATTAATGTGGAAGGAACCCTGGCTCCTCCCGAGCTATCCTGGGGGGAATCTGGGGGGAACCCCGCCCCCCCCACCTCGATCCAGGTCCCAGCCCATGGATCCTGGGCAGCTGCTGCTGGAGGGGCTGTCTCCCTCAGCCAAAAGAGCAACAGCTTCCTCCCTGGGCTACTTCCCCAGATTCTTTGTCCCATATCTTTTTCCTGTAGCTCCCACTTGCCTTCCGTCCTGCAGGCCTCCCCTGCACAGACTGTTCCTCCTTCCCGGTCCGCCCCTCCTCCCTCCTTACCTGACAGGAGCCTTTTGCACAAGCTCCACAGGCCTAGACTGGCGGCAGGTGCTTAATTAGCCCCAGGTGTTGGTTTTAGCTGGTGCTGCAGGCTGATCCTTGCTGGGCCTTAATCCCCGGGGGACATAAAAACACACACCAAACTGCCCATGTATGTGCCCTCCACCAGGCTACTATAACCTGCTGTGGACTGTGGTCTGTCACAATTTATACCTACCCTTTGTTTACTGTCTTTTCATTAGTTATGAACCTATGAGAGGAACTTCCCTTTTAACCCATGACAATTTACGTTGCTTAAGAGCCTTGGCTGATGGAAGTTGTCAAAGGCTTCTGAAAATCTCAATATGCTGCGTCTCTTGGGGTCCCCCTTGTCCACATGCTTGTTGATCCCTTCAAGAATTGTAATGGACGGGCGAGGCATGATTTCCCTTTTCAAAAGCTCATGTTCCTCTACACGTCCGGCAACATTATTCTTTATTGTAATTTCACCCAGTTGCCTGGTACAGAAGGCAAGTTTACCAGCCTGTAATTGCCAGGATCACCGCTGGAGCCCTTTTTAGAAATTGGTGCCAGATTAACTGTTGTCCAGTCACTTAGTGCAGAAGCTGATTAAAATGATAAGTTACAGTCCACAGTTAGCAGCTTGCAAGTTCACATTTGGGTTCTTTTAGAACTTGGGTAAATACTTCCTGGCATTTGTGACTTATTACAGTGTAATTTATCCATTTACTCTAAAACCTCCTCTAATGATGCCTGAGTTTGGCACTGTTCCTCAGGGTTGTAACCTCTAAAGAATGGATCAAGTTTGGGATCCTCCCTCATGTCCTCAGTCCTGAAGATTGATACAAAGAATACCCACAATTGTTTAATCATCAGTGGGTGTTCTTTTTGTATCTCAACCTTCAAGTGGCCTCACAGGTTTAGTGAGATTTTGGATTATGCACCTTTTTTTTTTTTGCTATACTTTGACTCTTCAGGTAGCTGTTCTACAGATTCCTTTTTGGCTTTCCTCACGATATCTTTGCCCTTCACTTACCAGAGTTTGAACTCCTTTCTATTTTCCTCCCTAGGATTTAACTTGCACTTTTTGCTGCTTGTTGCTTCTTCTACCTTGTTGTTTATAGCCACGGTGACACTTTTTTGGGTGTGTTATGCTTTTAAATTTTAAATTAAAATCTGGTCTGGCTATGGTCTTAAGAAGTGGGTCTGTCCCAGGAAAGCTCGCCTAATAAACTATTTTGCTTGTCTTTAAAGTGCTACTTGACTGTTTTTGTTTTGATAGTGTATAGAGTAGCACGGCTTCCTCTCTGTTACTTTTAAATTTGGGATGTATATATATAAGAATAGCCTCGATTATGATGTCTTTCAAAAGATTCAATGTAGCTTACAGAGCTTTCACTTTTGGTACTTTGGCAGTTAATATTCTGTTTAATTAACTTGCTCAGCTTAGCGTAGATCCCCTTCATTACCATTAACTGTTATTTCCACAAAAAGAGGAAAAAAAACCTCTGTCTCCATTTACACACTGATTGTCTGATCCAAATTCCCTGGGAATGAATCAAGAGGATATCGCTGCTTACTAGGGGCTTTGGAACGGCACCTCCTGGCAATCGCTATAGAGGATAAAAAGGGTGAGCGAAATTCAGACCTTGGGTTATACAGGTGCAGGGAAGGCCGATATACCAGTAGCAGTTTGCTGCCTGTTTATTCTACAGACCCTCAACTTTTATTTAAAAAGAAATAAAGAAGCGCTTGGCTGTTAGAGCTGCCAATAGACCCATGAAATCAAAGAAACAAGTGCAGGGTGATGCATTGAGATACGCTTGTGTTCTCAGACAGGCCAAAAGAAGAACTCAGAGTGGTGTGAACTCCATGGGCAGCATTTCTGAGAGGTCTGGGTGGGGACTGGAAGAGAACCACTGACTTTCTCAACCACCACCACCCTCAAACTGACCTCTGAATTCCCCTCTTACCTCGAAATCTTTTAACCAGACCGGTTCGTAACCGTCAGGAACCTTTCACAAGCACTGAAATCATGGCTCCAAAACAGAAAATGCTCCCATTACATTCAAGTGGACAGAAATACTTGAAACGCAATATTTTAATCAATAATTGCCTTTTTTGAAAAGAAATGGCAACTAACCATTTTGATAAAAGGTGGTTATCAAAATTTATATTGAAATGGTTCATTTGCCATAAATCCTGCCATCAGGAGATGAAAACCATCCACAACAATTTCTAGTATTTTCTCTTTTGTTTAAAAAAAAAAAGGGGTGCTGGCATTCAACGGCTCCCCTGCCCTGCCCCCAGCCAGGCTCACAACTGGGGCTGCTGACCTGCCTGTACTCGGTCCCAGCACAAAAAAAGCACGGACAGTTTCAGTTATAATTACAACTAACGCACGGCAAAGCATCGTGATAAAGGGGTCCACACTGGGCTCAACAGAAGAACAACAGATTCAAAACTTGAAAAAATCTGCCGAAACTTTCATTTTTCACCCCCTCTACTTTGAATCTCGTTAAAAGTTTCCCCTTAATATTTCCTCTCACCTTACGATACCATGGGAGCAGGGGTGTCTCCTGGAACAAACTGTCCATCTGGAAAGGACGAATGTGGACATTCTCCATGGCAGATAAGAGGGAGAAGGCAGGGTAAGAGGAATTTGAATCCAGCAGTGTGTTATTTTTCAGGCCCTTCATGAAGAAAAGAACAGGTCTGTCCCGGTAGGTCCTGGAAGCAGATTCCACAGCGCACGAAACCAAATGAGGAGGCTCCAGGCGGTCTGTGGTCTCCAGAAAGATAATGCTTTTGCTCTGCTTTATAACATCCTCTTGAATCAGGGGTGTCTCAGGACTAAGCGTGGTTGAGAAGATCCAGCCGGATGGCAGGGAGACTTTGTAGACAACAGCCAGGGCAAAGACGAAAAAGAGCCAGAGCCCGATTTTGATCCCGTTCAGCATCCTTTCTTCTCCTTGAACAGATGAATCTTAATTAAGAGAAACAAACAAAGTCAGAGTCGGTTCATTGTTGCTGGGGCATAAATGTGAGAGGACAGGATTTCCAATGTTATCATCACTCTGGATTATTACTTATGAGATTGACAGCCCTAGCTCAAAACGCACAGGAGAAACTGCCTGGGCTGTACTGAGTGTCATGCTGTGTGCAAGCAAGAGACCCTAGTGAGCTAAGGTGGTGTGTGTTTGCAAAAGACCCAGTGAAAGGCCCCGATAACAGACCAACCTGCTGTCTGGTCTTGGGAGTGCCGGATGATGGAGCAGAATAATAAGTCACCTCTCAGTGTAGATGTCCTTTTGGACACTGCTGACTGCAAGGTGTTAACAGAACTGCAGCTTCTGTCTGCCATGGACGGCTCCCTTCCCCGTCTCCATCCACCAGTGCACCAGAGGACTCCTGTGTGGTGTTCGGAAATTGCCACGTGCTCCTGTCCCTTGTGGAACATCAAAGAGGTCTACTCTGTTGTCCCCTTTTGTCCTCAGGTAAGTGATGCTGGGAGGTAGGGAGGGTAGCACAGCTGTTGCCAGTGGTGATGTCTCTAAGCCAAACCAACAATGGGCCAATGACGCTCACCTCTCCGTGAGTTTCACTGGAACCGGCTGGTGCATATGATTGCCAGCTGAACCTGCACTGTTACACTTCAATTAAAGGGCGGAACCAATAAAGGCAATAGTGTCATTGGAATGTCAGGCTGGAAGGGACCTTGCGAAATCATCAAGTCCAGCCACTTGCCCTGTGACAGGACCAAATAAATATTGAAGATCCCTGACAGGTGTTTGTCAAAAATGTTCCTAAAAACCTCCATCTTGAGGGAGCCCACAACCTCCCGTGGCAGCCCACTGCAGAGCCTAATTCCCCTGAGACTGGAAAGTTTCCCTTCACGTCTAGCCTAAGTCTCCCTTGCCTGAGATGAAGCTCATTATGTCGTGTCCTACCTGCAGAGGCCATGGAGAACTGTTGATCGTCCTCTTCTTTTCAAAGCCCTTAACATTAATATTCGAAGACTCTTCGTGGGTCCCTCTGCCGTCGTCTTTTCTCATGACTAGCCATGGACAGTTTTTTAATCTTTCCTCTGAGGTCAAGTTTTGTAACACATTGATCATTTTTGGTTTTCTCTTCTTCACTCGGCCTAGTTTGACTACATCTTTCCTAACATTCTCCCCCACTTGGCCCCTGAATACTCCACTGTCACCCCCAGATCCCTTTCAGCAGTACAACCCCCCCAGCTAATTACTCCCATTTGGTAGATGAGCCTTTGAGCGTGAGTAACCTGCATTTATTTTCAGTGTCTCATTTTTTGAATTTACACCCAGTCCAGAATTAGTGAATACCTCTCTGGCTCCTAATCTTGTCCTCCAAAGTCCTTGTAACCCCTACCGGGTTGGCATCATTTGCATATTTTATAAGCACACTTTCCACTCCAAGTCATTAAGGAACATACTGAATAGTACCAACCCCAGTGGGACTCCTCTAGAGATGCCCTGCCATTTTGACTGCAAGCCAGTGGTACCAACTCTGTGCCTACAATCCTTCAGCCTGTTGTGTACCTACCTTATAGTACAATAATCCCTAATTTCTTAAGGGAAAGTCCAGTCTCCTTCATCTCAGGCCCTCTGTTTTAAACACCAGGCAATGGTACCTTCTGCTTATGTTTTGCCCAAGGGTCAGCCAGTACCTATATGGAAGTTGACATTAGTGAATCCCATACAAGTCTAAACTCCTAGCCTGTTATAAAGTTAGTGCCCTTGTTTGCACTGACAATTCTCACTAGACAGGGTTTTTCACACCTCTTGCTGAGCGATGACCTTGCCCAGAGCATCTTGGCTACAATCTTTACGTGTGTGAGATTGCGTGTCTTGGCACATGGTGGATCTGTGTAGCTTTCTCTAATTCCGAATTTCTCAGCAAATGCTCATACTACATTTTGACAGCCCACAGTCTACCTATCTCTAACTGGTGATTTTCTAAATTAATTGAAAAAAATGTTACTGGGTATAAAATCACAGAAAACAACTGAACAGAGAGAGACATATTGGGGATTTGTTTGAAATAGGAGACGACATTCAATGACCCAGGAGTTGCCTTTCAGGACTATTTAGGTCTTCTAGGTTCCAGGTCACCAGCACAAATAGTTACTGGTGTCCAGGTCACAGGATATTTCTCTGCAGTTGTAAAAGCAGAGGAAACAAGCAGGTCTTCTGCTACCAGCCTGCTACAAGCATCAAAATAAAGTCAGAAGCATGGGCGTTAACGAAGAGTAGGCCCAATCAACATAGAATCATGGAATCCTAGGGCTGGAACGAACCTGAGGAGGTCATCGAGTCCAGCCGCCTGCCTGAAGTAGGATCAATCCCAACTAAATCACCCCAGCCAGGACTTTGTCAAGCTGGGATTTAAAAACCTCTAAGGATGGAGATTGCACCACCTATCTCGGTAACACATTCCAGTAACTCGGTAACGTTTCACCACCTTCCTGGGGAAATAATTTTTCCTACTATCCACCCTATACTTCTCCCTCTAACTTCAGACCATTGCTCCTTGTTCTGCCATCTGTCACCACTGAGAACAGTCACTCTCCATCCTCCAGTACTCCAGATATGGCCTCACCAGTGGCAACTAGAGGGGAATAATAGCTTCTCTAGATCTGCTGGAAATGCTTCTCCTAAGGCACCCCAATGTGCTATTAGCCTTCTTGGCTAAAAGGGCACACTACTGACTCATAACCAGCCTCTTCTCCACTGTAACCCCCTGCTCCCTTTGTGCTGCACTGCTACTTAGCCAGTCGGTCCCCAGCCTGGAACAGTGGTTGGGATTCTTCCATCCCAAGTGCAGGACTCTGCACTTCTCCTTGTTGAACATCATCAAGTTTGTTTTGGCCCTCCAATTTGTCTAGGTCACTCTGGACCCTATCCCGACCCTCCATTGCCATTGCAAGTGAGCGTGAATCACAGGATCTGCCCTGCTGTCTGCAATGCTTAGAAAGGGCTCCAGCTCTGCAAAAACAAATTGAGCTGGAGGAGAAAAGGATACCCAGTGCTAGAAGAAAAGGAAGCTGGGCCCTCCATGCAGCACAGGGGTGAGGGGACAAGGGCCACGGCTCGGGGCCCACACTAACGCCTGTCTCCACTCTTCTTCCCCCCCTCCTGTGTTCCGCAGCTGCACCATCGGAAGGACCGGAGAGCGCTGGCGAGGCTTCAGTGTTCCCGGAATCCCCTCCGGGGCCATCGCTCCAGGCCAGCCCCTCAGCGGATGACCGACCGGCCCCACGGTAGGCAAGACAGCGGACCCAGCACCACCACCCGACGGCGACGGACCCCCAGCTGGTGGCCCTCCACTGCCGGCAGCTGGAGGTTGCGGAGCAGTGCCTGCGGGTGGAGCAACGCCGCCTCCATCTCCAGGAGTGGGCGCTGGCCTGGCGCCAAGAGACATTGGGGGCCTACATGGAGACCTTCAACCGGCTAGTGGACTACCTGGCCCCCCCCGTGCTGCGCCGGCCGCCGCTGCGCCCGCCCTGCCTGCTCCACCCACTGCGCCACCCGCTGCTCCAGTCGCCGCGCCGTCCGCTGTCGCCCCGCCACCGAGGGCCGGAGCGCCGAGGGAGACGTGGGGCCAGCTGAGACTCGCCGGACGTATCTGCCGGTCCGACCGGTCCCCAGCCAGCCCCGGACAGGGCTGCGGCCGAGGCAGGGCTCCTGGCCGCCCACCCCCAGTGCCGGACTATAGGGGTGTGGGGCCCAGGACATGCCCCCCCCCTTGTATATAGTTTGGACTTATTCATTTGTGCCCCCCGTTTGCCCCATCCCCCCCCCCCATGTAAATAGTTGTCCCCGTCCTTGCAATCCCGGGGTTTTTTTTGTAACTATATACATACATACATTTTTATTTTTCACTTATAATAGTTAGACGTTCTTGTATATAGTTTGGTATTAGTTAAAAGAACATTTAAAAGAAAACCAGTTTGATTTTACCAACGAGTGCGTGCTTTTATTTGTTCAGGAGAAGTTGGGGGAGGTGGGTGCGGTTGGGTGCTCCGTGGTGTGGGCGTAGGGGCAGGGAGTGTTGTGGAGGAAGGGGCGGGCAGTGGGGGACCTGGCAGAATTCACCCTGAGGCCTCATCGAAGTGGGCCCACAGGGCCTCCCGAACCCGGGTCCCTTCGGGGTCCACCTGGCAACTGGGGGCATCAGGTGGCTGCACGTTGGTCCTGCCGGCCTCCACAGCCCAGCCCTGGAAAAAGGCCTTCCCCTTGCTCTCCACCAGATCGTGTAGGGTGCTGCACGCGCCCACAGTCTGGGGGATGTTGTTGGGGCCCACATCTAAGCGGGTCGGGAGACATCTCCAGCGCCCTTTGAGGCGGCCAAATGAGCGCTCCACCACCTGGCGCGCGTGGTTCAGGCGCTCGTTGAAGCGCTCCTGACTGGCAGAGAGATGGCCCGTGTACGGGTGCATGAGCCAGGGCCGGAGGGGGTATGCCGCATCTGCGATGACGCAGAGGGGCATGGTGGTGTCCCCCACAGGGATCTCCCGCTGGGGGATGTAGGTCCCCACCTCCAGCCGGCGGCACAGGCCCGAGTTCCGGAAAACCCGGGCGTCGTGGGTGCTGCCAGGCCAGCCCACATAAATGTCCTGGAAATGACCCCGGCTGTCCACCAAGGCCTGGAGGACCATAGGGTGGTAGCCCTTGCGGTTTACGTAGCATCCTCCACTGTGTTGCGGGGCGCGGATCGGGATAAGTGTCCCATCCAGAGCCCCAAAGCAATTGGGGAAGCTTAGGGTGGCAAAGGCCGCGATGGTGGCATCTGGGTCCCCCAGCCTCACGAGCCTGTGGAGGAGCATGGCGTTGATGGCGTGCACGACCTGCAGTGAAAGCACATGGGACAGCACCAATGAGGGGTGAGCAGGGGGTGCGTGGCCTGGCCCTGCCCTGCCAGGGCCCCCCTGCCCTCCCCTCCCCTCTCCTCCCCTGCCCTCCCAGAGCTGCCTCCCCCTCCCCTCATGGGTCCTCTTACCTCCATGAGGACAGCCCCAACGATGGCCTTGCCGACGCCAAACTGCTGTCCCACGGATCGGTAGCTGTCGGGAGTGGCCAGCTTACAGACAGCGATGCCGACCCGTTTCTCCACCGGGAGGGCACGCCGCATGGTGGTGTCCTGGTGCCTGAGTGCGGGGGTGAGCCACTGGCACAGCTCCATCAATGTCTGCTGGCTCATCCTAAAGTTCCTGAGCCAGCGGTCATCGTCCCACTCCCCAAGCACCAGCTGCTCCCACCAGTCGGTGCTGGTGGGGTAGCTCCACAGGCGGCGGCGTGTGAGGCGGGGGGGTCGGGGTGCTGCAGGGTTGGGGGTTGAGCCCTGCTCCCCTGCGGGGGCCGCTCCTCCTCCGGTGTGGCAAGGAGGTGCTCAGCTGCCTCCCGCATGGCATGGATCAGGGCGAGCCCTGCTCCTGCAGGGAGGGGTGGGTGGACCTCTGGCGGCAGCGGCTGCTGCTGCTGCTGCTGCTGCTGCTGCTGGGGGTCCATGACTGCGGCGCCCGGGGTCTGTGTGCCTATGGCTCCTCAGACCGCGTGCTGTGCAGGCTGTGTGTGTCTGGGAGGGGCCCTTTAAGGGAGCGGCTAGCTGTTGCCCCGGAAGCGCTAGTCCGCCCTGTGACCCTGTCTGCAGCTGTGCCTGGCATCCCTATTTCGATGTGTGCTACTTTGGCGTGTAGACGTTCCCTCGCAGCGCCTATTTCGATGTGGTGCTGCGCAACGTCGATGTTGAACATCGACGTTGCCAGCCCTGGAGGATGTGTACACATTATTCATCGAAATAGACAATTTCAATGTCGCCACATCGAAATAGGCTACTTCGATGTAGGGTTCACGTGTAGACGTAGCCCTAGTCAGTAAGCTGGGACCTTGGTATCCCCAAACGGCTCCATTGTAGTTTTGAACAAAATCCTCCATGCAATCCCAAATGAACTGGTGATGACAACAAAAGCCAAAAATCGCACTACCAGAGACCTGGGAAGCCTCAGCCATCAGGAAGTTTGGCAGTGATATAGGCCTGATGGAGATGACATCTGTGTCCATGTATATCCCACCGTATTTCCAGATAAATGCAAGTCTACAGGCATCAGAACTGACATGACGCCAGTATGTTTCCTGGTCTGGATTTCCCTGCAAAGTTAGAAAGGGACCACAGAGAGGAAATTGACTGCACTTTGCAATATCTCATCACCTGCTCCTGTTAGCTATGTACTGTATAAAACACTCAGCATTGTCTTCACTTTAATTCCTTTTAAAATTAATGGTCATATTTCTTTTTTGGCTGTGACACTTTGCTGTAAAAAGGCAAGAGCAGATCTAGGTTTTGTTCAACGTAATTGTACAAGTGTGTCCAAGAGGCAGCAAATGCCAAGGACATATCCAACAATTACAAGATAATAAGAATATGAATAACAGCCATACTGGGTCACAGGAAGGATCCATCTAGCCCAGTATCCTGTCTTTAGACAGTGACCAATGTCAGGTGCTCCAGAGGGGATGAACAGATCTCTGCTGCTTATTCCCAGCTTCTGGCAAACAGAGTGTAGGGACACCATCCCTGACCATCCTGTCTAATAGCTACTGATAGATCTCTGCTCCATGAATTTATATAGTTCTTGTTTGAACCCTTTTCTAGTCTTGGTCTTTACAACATCCTCTGTCAGAGTTCCGTTGTTTTTGTTATGCACTGTGTGAAGAAATAGTTCCCTTCTCTAGTTGTAAACCTACTGCCTGTTAATTTCTGTTGGTGGCCCCTAGCTCCTGTGTAACAAGAAGGAGTAAGCAGCAGTTCTTGTCTGCTTTTTCTACACCAGGCATGATGCTATCGACTTCAATCATATCCCCCGTTGGGCCTCTATTTCCCAAGATGAAAATCTTTCCTCTTATGGAAGCCTTACAATACTGATTATTTTTGTTTCACTTTTCTGAGCCTGTTACAATTCCAATATATCTCTTTTGAGATGGCTATTCAAGATGGGTCATAGCATGGTTTGTCTTTCTTCTTCTTCTTATTTCTTATTGTCTTTCTTATTATTATCACATTCTTAATGATTCCCAACATTCAATGTGCCTTTTTGACTTTGACTTCTACTATACATTGAGAGGAAGTTTTCACAGAACTAGCCACAATGACTCCAAGATCTTTCTTCATTGGTAACAACTAATTTAGACCTCATCATTCTATATGTATAATTGTAATTATGTTTTCCAATATATATTACTTTGCATTTGTCAGCACTGAATTTCACCTGCTGTTTTCTTCCTCAGTCATCCAGTTTGGTGAGAGCCCTTTGTAACATGTCACAATCAGTTTTGAACTTAATATATTTATTAACGTTGTATCATCTGCAAACATGGCCACCTCACTGTTTACCCCTTACTCCAGATCATTTAGGAATATGTTGAATAGGATTGGTCCCAGGACAGACATCTGGTGACACTAGTTACCTCTCTTCATTCTAAAATATGACCATTTGTTCCCACTCTTTGTCTCCTATCTTCCTGCTTCTTTCGTGATCACTTATATTGCTTTAGGGCTTTTGGTCAGGGACCTTGTCAAGGGCTTTCTGAAAAGCCAAGTATAAGATCCTTCTTGTCCACATGCTTGTTGACCCCACTCAAAGTATTCTAATAGATGGATGAGGCATGATTTTGCTTTGCAAAAATGATGTTGACTCATCCCCAGCAAACGAAATTCACCTACACATCTGATAATATTGATCTTTACAGTACTTCTTGCCAGTTTGCTGGGTACTGGAGTCAGGGTTACCGGTGTGTAATTGCCAGGATCACTTCTGATACCCTTTAAAAAACTGACATCATATTAGCCATTCTATAGTCATTTGGTTTAATGGATAGGTTGCAAACTATAGTATCAAGTCCCAGGGCCCCTTAAAGACTAAGTGATTTATTTAGGAAAAAGCTTTTGTGGGCAAGGGCTCTTTGTCAGAAGCATCTTCAATACCCACAAAAGCTTATGCCCAATCAAATCTGTCAGTATTTAAGGTGCCCCAGGACTCCTAGTGTATAGATGCAAAACCAACGAACATAGCTACCCCCCTGAGCATATAGTTAATGTTTCTGCTATTTCCCATTTGTGTTCCTCCAGCATTCTTGAGTGAATACCAGGTAGGGGTGGGGACTTATTACAGCTGAATCTATGATTTTGTTCCAAAACCTGCTTTAATAATACCTCACTCTGGAACAATTCCCCAGATTTGTTATCTCTAAATAGTGGCTCGTGTTTGGGAATCTCCCTCACATCCTCAGTTATGAAGACTGAGGTGAAGTATTTATGTAATTTTCTGCAATGGTCTTATTGTCCTTGAGTGATCCTTTAGCATCTCTAACGTCCAGTGGCCCTACGGGCTGTTTAGGAAGCTTCCTGCTTCTGATGTACTTTTTGGTTTTTAATTAAATTTTGAGGCTTAAGCTAGCTGTTGTTCAATTTTTTTGTTTTTATTTTTTTTTTTGGATTTCATAATGGCACTTTTACCCTTCACTTTCTAGAGTTCCAATGCTTTTCTGTTTTCCTCCCC
The DNA here is from genome assembly GCF_033958435.1 of Carettochelys insculpta. Lineage (NCBI taxonomy): Eukaryota > Metazoa > Chordata > Testudines > Carettochelyidae > Carettochelys > Carettochelys insculpta. The sequence continues at coordinate 3,164,133 of NC_134146.1, read as the reverse complement.
AGGCTTTAACTTCGACTGTTTAGAAAACCATTTTTCACCTCTCCTTTCTCCTTTCACGTTGTCCTCTAGCCACGGTGGCACTTCAGCAGTAGCTGGGGGTGGATTTCTTTTTATGCTTTTTAATTTGGGGTATATATTTTAGAAACCCCTTGTGAGCCGATGCCCAGGTGCCAGCTAATGGTCCGGTGGGGCAAAGGGGGTGATGCCGCACCAGCAGCTACGCTAAGCAGCCAGGGCAGGCTGGGTTCTTTGGTTTGCGTTTGGTTCGGGTACAGCAGCAAGAGGAAAATTACACTTATTAGAGGCTTTAACAATTACCTTTTGTTTATACAAAGATAGAAACAATTTAACTTAAGAAATTCAATTTACGCAACTTCCACGTAAATTTAGGGATTACTGTATAGGATGAGGGCGATTGTTTGACACTCGGGGATTGGAGGTGTCTGAAGGGGAAAGTCTGCAGTAGCTATCTATCATACCTACTAAGCCTGTGACTAAACTGAGTACATTGGCTTACCTGGTCACTTGTTTAATTCACTAATAAATCAAATCAGAATGCAAAGTACCATGTACTGCACACCAATTATTACACACATGAACCTAATACATGGGGGGGAGAGTCAACATGGGGCTCTGTAAAGGACAGTCAGGGTTCACCAATCCATTAGAATTCCTTGAGGGAGTCGTCAAGTCCATGGACCGGGGTGACCCAGTAGATTTAGCATACTTCGGTCTTGGCTCTAAGTGCTGGCTGTGGACTTAGGCCAGTCAGGAGGACTCTCACCACTCAAGTGGCTATCCATGGTGTCGGCTATAGGGATAACCTGCTTGTTTGTCTGGAGATGTATTTATTGTCTTATGGTATAATTGCTGGTTTTAATGTAGGAGGCTTCTAGGTATCTAGTCAAGCAAATTGGCTCTAATGCGCAAGTGATCTCCCAGCAATAGCGTGTATTTAATCTGAGGCAAATTGGTATTTTTATTCACCCAGATATGTCAGATAATTGTGCTTTTGTCTGGTATCTTTCCACCAGATAGCCAAAACAACTTGCAGGTATTTATGATTTTTTCACCTGGAGAGATGGTGATAGATAATAGGACTTTTATGGCATAGGGGGTTTCCAAGAATACCCTCAAATTTAACAAGTACACCATAAGAAGAGAAGAAATAACAGAACTAATGTAGGTGAGAATGATTTAATATCACTGATAGGTATGTACATGTTATCAATATGCACAAATATATGCTGTGTGTCCAGCCCACGAAGTTAGTGTACCCTGATAGTCTGGGGGTGAGGAAGATACATTTGGGCATAGAAGGAGGGCCCAGCCACTTCTGGAGAGGGAGAAGTTAGGAAAAACAAGGAAGGAAGAAGCAGGGCTGGAGGAGTTAGGAGCTAAGATTAATTTCTAAACTTTTTCAGCTTTTGTCTTTCTAACAGTCTCTTAGTCTAATCTAGATTTAAGTCAGACAGGTGGGTAAACTAAGTTAGCTTCAATAATATACCTAGATTTCCAGAAAGCCTTTGACACGGTCCCACACCAAAGGCTTTTATGTAAATTAGGTGGTCATGGGATAGGAGGAAAGATCCTTTCATGGATCGGGAATTGGTTAAAAGACAGAAAACAAAGGGTGGGAATAAATGGTAAACTGTCACAATGGAGGAGGGTAACTAGTGGTGTTCCCCAGGGGTCAGTCCTGGGACCGATCCTGTTCAACTTGTTCATCAATGATCTCGAAAATGAGGTAAGCAGTGAGGTGGCAAAGTTTGCAGATGACACCAAGTTGTTCAGGACAGTCAAAACCAAAAGGGATTGTGAAGAAGTACAAAAAGATCTCAGCAAACTGAGTGATTGGGCAGCAAAATGGCAAATGAAATTTAATGTGGGTAAGTGTCAGGTAATGCATGTTGGAAAAAATAACCCAAATTACACGTACTACATGATGGGGTCAAATTTAGCTACTACAGATCAGGAAAGGGATCTTGGAGTTATAGTGGATAGTTCTCTGAAGACATCCACGCAGTGTGCAGCGGCAGTTAGTAAGGCAAATAGGATGTTAGGAATTATTAAAAAAGGGATCGATAATAAGACAAAAGATATCATACTTCCCCTATATAAAACTATGGTACGCCCACATCTTGAGTACTGCGTGCAGATGTGGTCTCCTCACCTCAAAAAAGATATATTGGCATTAGAAAAGGTTCAGAAAAGGGCGACTAAGATGATTAGGGGCTTGGAACGGGTCCCATATGGGGAGAGGTTAGAGAGACTGGGACTTTTCAGTCTGGAAAAGAGGCGATTGAGGGGCGATATGATAGAGGTATATAAAATCATGAATGGTGTGGAGAAAGTGAACATAGAAAAATTATTTACCTTTTCCCATAATACAAGAACTAGGGGACACCAAATGAAATTGATGGGTAGTAGGTTCAAAACTAATAAAAGGAAATTTTTCTTCACACAGCGCACAGTCAACCTGTGGAACTCCTTGCCCGAGGAGGCTGTGAAGGCCAGGACTCTATTAGGGTTTAAAAAAGAGCTTGATAAATTTTTGCAGGTTAGGTCCATAAATGGCTATTAGCCAGGGATAAAGTATGGTGCCCCAGCCTTCAGAACAAGGGCAGGAGATGGATGGCAGGAGATATATCGCTTGATCATTGTCTTCTGTTCTCCTTCTCTGGGGCACCTGGCATTGGCCATTGTCGGCAGATGGGATGCTGGGCTGGATGGACCTTTGGTCTGACCCAGTATGGCCATTCTTATGTTCTTATGTAATTGGCTCTTAGTGTTAGCCAGCAGCTCAAACTACACACACTATGAATATTAATTATCCTTAACTCAGATTACTGTGGGAGGGGGAGCTATCATCTCCCCGGACTCTTACGTAGCTAAGCACCCAGGTCATCCCTCTACCACTTTATATCACTGACCATGAGAATGAATCCTCACCCCACCCCACTCCATGGCATCCCTTAACTTCTTCCACTAGGATTGCAAGCCATTCAGAACTACCTGATAGGCTCGACTGTAAACTACCAGCCTCTGCTGAAGCTGCTTCGTCTTCTACAGCAAGTCCCCAGCACCCTCTTGCACAAGGGCTGAGTTCACACAGTGTTCCCTCTGGGAGCTAACTGCTGCATGGGTCAGCTTCCTGCCTGGGGGCCTATCACCACACACTGTCTCACCTGTCTCTCTGCTTTTGCCACAACTGCTTCAGGTTCAATACGGGGCTTCGTTTTTCTCTTATCTCCTCAGCTCCTTGCCCCTTTGTAGGGGCCATTTCTGTTTCTATGGCTCTCCTCCCCACACCATAGGCAGGTCCTGCTCTGGCTCAATTGCTTCTCGTGTGAGGCTTCTACCCCAGCCCTCTGTGACCTCCTCCCCCCAGCACACAGTCACTCCTGCACCCCACCTTGCCCAAAGCCTAATTTCCAGCCCACTCCTGCACCCTCCCTCCTGCCCAGAGCCCAAGTCCACCTCCTGACAGCTCCTTCCCACACTAAACCCCTCATTTTGGCCCCCACCCCAGCGACTGGAGGGGCCCACAAAATATACTGGCCCTCTCCCTCTCCCCTCCCCATGCTCCAGCTGGTGTTTGAAGGAAATGGCACTATATAAAACCATGACAGGCCTATGCCTTCAATGCTGAAAGCTGTTCTGTTTGCCCTCACCCCCACCTGTCTTTGAAAAAGGAAAAGTTCAGAGAAGGGGAACACAAATGGTGAGTTATATAGAACAGCTGCAGTTTGTGGAAAGAATAGTGAAATGGGGACTGGTCAGCTTAGAAGAGATTACCAAGGGGGGATATAATAGAGATATATACATTCATGTACGTGCGGAGGAAATGAATAGAGGAATGTTATTTAACCCTCCACGTAATATAAGAATTCAGGGTTCACCCAGAGACATTAATAGGCAGGACTTTAAAAAGAAGCCAAAGGGATCCCTACCACATACAGTCAACCTGTGGAATTCATTGCCATGGGATGTCATATAGTTCAAAAATATAGCTGGGTTCAAAAAAAGAATTAGGCAAGGTCAAGGATGATAGGTTTGTCACTGGCCATTGGCCAAGGTGCAAGCCCATGCTCAGAGGTTTAAGGACTCCCAGGAAGCCAAAAGCTGGGATAGGCTGACAGAATCAGTCTACATTACCCTGTTCTGTTTCTTCTGTGCAAAGCGTGCAAGGACTTTGGGCTTACCATCAGCCTAAAGAAGACGAATGTACTCAGTCAGGATGTTGCTGAATCCCCATCAATCAGCATTGACAACTATACGTTAGAGGTTGTCCACGAGTTCGTTTACCTCGGGTCCACCATCACGGACACTGAGCTAAATAGGAGGATCGGAAAAGCGGCCACAACTCTGTCCAGACTCAGCAAGAGAGTGTGGACTAACAACAAGCTGTACACTCACACCAAAATGCAAGTCTACAGAGCCTGCATCCTCAGCACCCTCCTTTATGGCAGCGAGACTTGGACCCTGTGTGCCCGCCAGGAAAAGAGGCTGAACGTCTTCCACTTGCGCTGCCTCAGGCGCATCCTTAGAATATCATGGAAGGACAGAGTGATCAACACCGTCGTCCTTGAGCAAGCTGGAATCCCAACCATGCACACCCTCCTCAGGCAGCGTCGGCGCCGCTGGCTTGGCCACGTCCACAGGATGAACGATGGAAGGATTCCAAAAGACATCCTGTATGGTGAGCTAGCCTCTGGCAAAAGACCTCCCGGACGCCCCCAGTTGCGCTACAAAGATGTCTGCAAGAGAGACCTCAGAGAGGTAGACATCGAGCTGGACAACTGGGAAGAACTAGCAGACGACCGCGGCAGATGGAGGCAGGGCTTACACAAGGGCCTTCAGAAGGGCGAGTTGAAGATCAGACAGCTAGCAGAGGAGAAGCGAGCGCACAGAAAGCACAATAAGGACTTGCCAGACGCCCACTACATCTGCAAGAGATGCAGCAAGGACTGTCACTCTCGTGTGGGTCTTCATAGTCACAACAGATGCTGTAAATGAAGTCCCCAATTGAAACTTTAAAGGGCGCGATCCACAGTCTGTGCAGACTGAAGGATGCCACCTACTACCCTGCTCTGTTTATTCCTTCTGAAGCATCTGGCACCTGTTATCAAAGGGTGATCCACTTACCTCTTGCTGGCGCCTTCTTTTGGTCAGTCTGTGGACTAGTACTTGAGGTCACCACCCTCTTCCACGGTAGGAGTTCAGTCACTCTCACGCTCTCTCGTCCCCTCTCTTGTGCTTTTTCCTCTGCAGCAGCCCCTCTCTCGCACCGGGAACCACAAGCTCCTCGTTGTTACTTGGCCCTGTAGCTGGGCCTCTCTGCGTTCCCCAACGGCCAGGATCCTGTCTCTTAAATCTCCCTCATTTCTATGGGACTCAGGCCGTCTTCCCACTCTCTGCCCTGCTGGGGCCACTTTCCTTGGGGCACGTAGGAATACTGCTGTCCTGGAGCTCTCCAACCAGCAGCTCTGAGCTTTCCTCTCCCAGCCCTCGCTGCTCCGTCCCTGGACTGCTTCTTCCAACCTTGTTCCCTTCCTTTTTGGGTAGATCAGCTCAATCCACTCCTCCCTCTTCCCGAGGCGTTGATTGCACGTTCCAAGGAGCAGCCCCCTCAGTTACAAAATTGTTGGCATTGTAGGTTCCACCTATTTCTGCCTCAGCAAACCTGTTTGCAGTGTGTGGCCTTGTTCTCAGCTCTTCCTTCACATGCAGGTGCTGGATCTGGGCCTGCTGCGTTCTGATCTGAGTCAGGTGGACTGTTCATTACATACTGTCCCCACTCAAAACAAAACAGCAGTCACATAGCACTTTAATAGAACGGCATGATTTCTTAGGGGAAGAGCTTATTTCTTCCTGTAGCTCCTGTCATGCTTTTCTCTGTAGGGGTCACGTCTCCTCACAGGGAATTCAAGTCCTCCTGTGACTCAGTTTCTGGGCCAGGATTTCATCCTCAGTCTTTTGGAAACTTAGCTTCCAACTAAACTGTTTCTCTCGGATGGGTGAAGATGGAGAGTTTGTTCTTAGCTCCTGATTGAGACTTACCTCCTGTCGAAGTTAGACTCGAGACTCACAATTTGTCAGACCACTCTGTTTATTAGCAAAGCTGCTCTGCTAATACATTCAGAAAAAAGTGAGCCCTCTTGCTAGAGCTCAAGTTTCTCAATTTATACAGACAAAAGAGGGCAAGTTAATAAACAAAGGAAAAAAACAGACACACACCCATCCCACATAGCCCCTGAGATTAGTAGCGTATCTTCGTTTCTGTATCACCTTCAGCAATCTCCTATTTATGACTCTCTGGTTATCTTAATTAATTAGTGTCTAACACCTACGGCTCTGGTTCCTGCTTTCCTAGGCACACCTGGCTCCATCGAAACCCACCCTACATTGCTTCACACAGTATCAACATAACTTCCCCTTCTGGAGCTCAGAAGCAACATTGCATCATAGTGTGATTTTTGCAATATAACTCTTATACTTCTTCCATAACAATATAACTCTGATCCTTCCACATTCCTGATCCATCTGTTTCCTTTCATCGGGATATGCTCTCTGTTCCAACAACCTTAGCACCTTCGGAGTGGGCTGCCAGTCACCCAGGCCCTGAGCACCTTCCTGTTTCTGGCCTGTCCACCTTCTCCTATTGACCGTCCATAGGCTTCTGCTCACTGTCGCATGACCCGTCTCTCTGGCCTGGAGTCCCTCTGTCATGGAGGAAATGCTGGACCCCCTCCAGGCATTGGCCCAGTCCTTCAGCATTCTCCATTCTGGGGTAGACGCCTTCAACCCCTCTATCACTGCCACAGTGACTCAGGCAGTGTCCTCATTCATTGCCCCACTGGTGCCACTTCCCCGGGGAGTGGGTCATGTAGGGAATGCAGGCCCACATGCTTCCCTGAGTTCCACTGCCCAGCTTTCCACCCTATAGTTCTGGGCTTTCCTCTCCCAGGTATCACTCTTTCTTCCCTGAACAGGTTCCCACAAGTTCTGGTTCACCTCCCGTCTCTGGGTGTATCACATCCAAATTCTCCTCCCTCTCCCCAACGAGCTAAGGGTGTTTTCTCAACAGCAGCTCTGTTGCCAGCTTCCTTGTTTTATCCCCAGGTGAATGTGCTTGCACGCAGTTTTCTGCTCCCTGGCTCACCCTTCAGGTGCAAGCTGCACCTGAGTTAATAGCCCAACCTGACGACCAGTTCTGAGTGGACGGACACCCCATCACAGCTGGAAGACACTGAACTGACCTAGTGTGACTGTTTGGATCTTCTTAAACTATATCAGAATTCTACTGGGAGGTCTCTGGATGCTCCAGCCTAGCAGTAGTAATTCAGCCTCTCCTAGATTTTTTTTTTTATTTCAATGTTAAATTTACTTTGCTTTATTTTGTTCCCACTAACTCAGTTTTCAGTCAGCCAATGGTGACTGGAAGGGTACTGGAGCCCCAGCAAGCTGGAGGGTTACGCTGTAGCAACAGAAAGGAAGGATGCAGTTTTTATACATTCCAGAAGAAGAAAAGGCCAGACTTGATTGAAACTTTATTGTGAAGGTAAAAGGAGAAGGGACAGTCCAATCAGTTTCATGTTGGTATATGTGCCTGTGTTTACATTGGTGAGGACATGTGCATGTGTGTGTATATTTGATTTGGGAGCTTTGTTTTCCTTTATTTTTCCTAAATCTTCATTCCCACTCAGGAAAAAGTTCCTAACTGTCACGGCGGTCAAACAGTGGAATAAATTGCCAAGGGAGGTTGTGGAATCTCCATCGCTGGAGATATATAAGAACAGGTTAGATAGATGTCTATCAGGGATGGTTTAGACAGTACTCGGTCCTGCCATTGGGGCTGGGGGCTGGCCTCGATGGCCTCTTGAGGTCCCTTCCAGTCCTAGTGTTCTATGATTCTATGATCTACACTGAGATGATTTATTGAGCTGTGTCCCAGCAACAGATTTTCTTCAGGAGATCCCTGAACCGTTGACATTCCCATCTTCAGATGGACCCATTCTCTCTCTGACGGGCTTTACCGATAAGCAGTGACTGTCAGGGACCAGACCAGCTAGGCCCAGCCGCTGGCCTGTTCCCCGACTTACTGTGGCTGGGTGACCAATGAGCCCATATTTCCCCAGTTTGATATGGAACACAATAAGGCTGCAAGAAAATCTCCAGGTAAATGCACATGGACAAGAGAAACCTATTCTGACAAACCCTCTTTGTAACACAGGGAAATGGCTAAGGAGCCTGTGCTCCTGACTGGCCTCCGGTTTGGCAGCCGTGCCTTGGCTGCCCCCACAGCAGACCAGCAGCTCCTCAATGATTTCCAGGCCTGCAGCTGTGTCTGCCGTTGTTCCAGTCCTTGTTGGAGCCTCTTCCCATCCCTGGGCCCCTCTGTCCTCAGACTTCTGGCTTCAGCCCCCAGCCCTGCCTCATGACTCTGGTTGACCCTCCCGCTCTGGAATTCATCTTCTGCCTCCCTGGATCTGAGCCCTGGCTCCTGCTCCAGCTTATGGGCCTGTTTCTTTTCTTGTGTTCCGCAGGAACAGGAAAAACACAACTAGAGACAACTAGACTTTAAGGCTGGGGGAACCCATTGTGATCATCTCTTCAGACGTCCTGCCAACCAGAGGACCTCTCTAACCCCCTCCTGAAATGTACCCTGACCGCTGGATTCAGTTACTGAAGTCCTTGCAGAATGGTGAAAGATTTCAAGTCACAGCGAATCCACCATTTAGACTAGGATAAACCTGCAAGACACACCTCCCCGATATGGAAGAGGAAATCAAACCCTGCCCACAGGTTTCGAATAAGATTGTCTGGGGTGGGTGGGAATTCCTTCCTGACCCCAGATCTGGCAATCAGTTAGTTCCTGAGCACGTGGGGAAGACCCATTGGGCAGACACCTGCGAAGAATTCCCTGCAGTATCTCAGAGCCCTCTCCATCTAGATTCCTGTCTTCAGCTGCTTGGGAATTTTGTGACTGGCAGTTGCCAGTTGGTCTCATGCCATCGTAGGCATCCACTCCATAACCATATCCAAGCTCAGTCTTGGAGCCATTTAGGGGGTTTTGCTGGGGAAGACTCTTCCGGAACCTCATTCCTCTAATTGCTAGAAAACTTTGCCTAATTTCAAGCATAATCTTGCTGATAGGAGATTGATTGATTGTCATTTGTTATTGTGTCCATATTGTGAATTAACTTAAATAACTCATGCCTGTCCCTGGTTGAGTGTCTTTCTACAGCGCAATCACATCACCCTCAACTTTCCTTTGGTTAGGCTAATCAAGCCAAGCTCTTTGTATCTCCTTTCATAAGGTAGGTCTTCCAGTTCTCAGCTTGTCCATGTAACCCTTTTCTGCACCTGTCCCATTTTGAATTCATCTTTGTTAAACATGGGCAACCAGGATTGTTCACATATTGCAGATGAGATCTCACCAAGGCCTTGTACCCAGATGCTAACACTGCCCTTTCTCCGCTGCAAATAAATATCTCTCTTTCTGCATCCTGGGACTGCATCCAGAACAGTGAGAAATGTGGGACTTGCTGTCTCATCTAGGTCTCCACGCCTGGCTGGTGTGCGACGGCATACCTTTACAATGCTGGTGTCGGCTTCTGTGGGAGCCTAGCATGAGCATAGATACGTCACTTTTTCCCTGCTCTCACTCTTCAGGGTGTGACTTTCAAAAGCTCCCAGCCTTCATTTCACCTTGTTCCCATTGAAGTTAATGGGAGAGTTACCCCGAATGCAGAGTAGAGCCAATGCTGAGTACTGTAGAAACTTGCACCCAGAGTGTGTTCCTGTTATACACTGCAGGAAGGTGCAGTGCCCATGTGCCCATCTGGGAGGTTCACTTCCATCCATTTTTCATTTGAAGTCTGCTTTCGGAGACGCACTCACATGTTTCCATGCATTTCTGAGAACTTGCACTTTCCACAATGCCATCCATAGCCTCGGAAACAGCTCGGACATTAAAATCAAAGAGGGGGATAAAGGAGGAGCTGTCATCATGAACAGGTCTGACTACCAGAAGGAGGCTGCCAGACAACTCTCCAACACCAAACTCTACAGGCTACTTTCTTCAGATCCCACCAAGGAATACACTAAGAAACTGCACCATCTGCTCAGGACACTCCCTACACAAGCACAGGAACAGATCTACACAAACACACCATTAGAGCCCCGTCCAGGGCTACTCCATCATAGAATCATAGAACAATAGAGCTGGAAGAGACCTAAAAAAGCCATCGAGTCCAGCCCTCTGCTCTAAGCAGGACCAAACCCATCAGATCAGCCCCGCCAGGGCTTTGTCGAGGCGAGACTTAAACACCTCCAGGGATGGAGACTCCACCACTTCCCTGGGTAGACCATTCCAATGCTTCGCCACCCTCCGAGTGAAAAAGATTTTCCTAATGTTCAACCTGGACCTTTCCAACCGCAACTTGAGACCATTGTTCCGTGTTCTGCCATTTGTGACCACTGTGAACAGCCTCTCTCCAGCCTCTTTGCAGCCTCCCTTCAGTAAGTTGAAGGCTGTTATCAAGTCCCCCCTCAGTCTTCTCTTCTGCAGACTAAACAGTCCCAGTTCCCTCAACCTTTCTTCATAAGTCATACACTCCCGCCCCCCTAATTATTTTGGTCACCCTCCGCTGGACCCTCTCCAGTGTATCCACATCCTTCCTGTAAATGGGGGCCCAGAACTGGACACAGTACTCCAGATGCGGCCTCACCAAAGCCGTATAAAGAGGAATAATCACTTCTCTGGATCTACTGGCAACGCTACTCTTGATGCGACCTAATATGCCGTTAGCTTTCTTGGCTACAACGGCACACTGTTGACTCATGTCCAGCTTCTCGTCCACTACAACTCCTAGGTCCTTTCCTAGTCCTATCTACTACCCAAGATCCACAAACCTGGAAATCCTGGACGACCCATCATCTTGGGCATTGGCACTCTCACTGCAGGACTGTCTGGTTATGTGGACTCTCTCCTCAGACCCTCTGCCATCAGCACTCCCAGCTATCTCCGGGACACCACTGATTTCCTGAGAAAACTGCAAAACATTGGTAATCTTCCAGAAAACACCATGCTAGCCACCATGGATGTAGAGGCTCTCTACACCAACATCCCACACATAGATGGAATAAACGCTGTCCGGAACAGTATCCCCAATGATGCCACAGCACAACTGGTGGCAGAGCTCCATAAATTTATCTTCACACACAACTATTTCAGATTTGGTGACAATATATACCTCCAAATCAGTGGCACAGCTATGGGCACCCTCATGGCCCCTCAGTATGCCCACATTTTTATGGCTGACCTGGAAGAGCACTTCCTCAGCTCTCGTCCACTTACACCCCATCTCTACTTACGCTACATCGATGACATCTTCATCATCTGGACCCATGGGAAGGAGACTCTGGAGGAGTTCCACCAGGATTTTAACAACTTCCACACCACCATCAACCTCAGCCTGGACCAGTCTACACAGGAGATCCACTTCCTGGACACCACGGTGCAAATACACGATGTCCGCATAACCACCACCCTCTACCGTTAAACCCACTGACCATTACGCCTACCTTCATGCCTCCAGCTTCCATCCCAGACACACCACACGATCTGTTGTCTACAGCCAAGCACTAAGATACAACCGCATTTGCTCCAACCCCTCTGACAGAGACGAACACCTACAGGATCTTTACCAAGCATTCTTGAAACTGCAATACCCACCCAAGGAAGTAAGGAAACAGAACAACAGAGCCAGACGTGTACCCAGAAGACTCCTACTACAGGACAAGCCCAAGAAAGAAACCAACAGAACACCACTGGCCATCACCTACAGTCCTCAGCTAAAACGCCTCCAGCGCATCATCAGTGATTTACAACCCCTCCTGGACAATGATCCCCAACTTTCACAGGCCTTGGGAGGCAGGCCGGTCCTTGCCCACAGACAACCTGCCAGCCTGAAACAAATTCTCACCAGCAACTATACACCACACCACAGCAACTCTAACTCAGGAACCTACCCATGCAGCAAACCTCGGTGCCAGCTCTGCCCACATATCTATACCGGCAACACCATCACAGGACCTAACCAGGTCAGTCACACCATCACAGGTTCATTCAGCTGCATATCTACCAATGTAATATATGCCATCATGTGCCAGCAGTGCCCCTCTGTTATATACATTGGACAAACTGGACAGTCCCTACGGAAAAGAATGAATGCACACAAGTCGGCTATCAGAAACGGCAATGTACGAAAGCCTGTAGGAGAGCACTTCAATCCCTCAGGACACACAGTAACAGATTTAAAAGTAGCGGTGCTACAGCAAAAAAACTTTAAAACCAGATGCCAAAGAGACACTGCTGAGCTGCATTTCATCTGCAAATTTGACACCCTCAGCTCAGGATTAAACAAAGACTATGAATGGCTGGCTAAATACAACAGCAGTTTCTCCTCTCTTGGTGTTCACAGCTCCAGATCAACTGCTGGTAGCAGGCCTCACCCTCCCTGACTGTTAACCTCGTTATCTCCAGCCTTGCTTTGGCCTGCCTATTTATACCTGCCTCTGCGAATTTCCACTCCCTGCATCTGACGAAGTGGGTCTTTGCTCACGAAAGCTTATGCTCATACATTTCTGTTAGTCTATAAGGTGCGACAGGACCCCTCGTTGCTTTTTCTTTTTCTTGGCGATTGTATCTCCTGTTGACGTCTCTCCTCCTGTAAACACCACCCTCTGGTTTTTGCCATGAATGCTGATCTTTTTTCATCAAGTTTCCTGGTTTACGGATGTATGTTTCAATTCTAACTGAGTGACTCCAGCTGCAGGGAAAGGGGTTCTATCCCCAGAACAGGAAAAAACGAGATATTTCCTTTTCCATTCCTAGCGTCTCACACTGCGATTACGTGTGTTGGGGCTAGTGGGCAGTGCACTAGCTGGACATTGGTGTTTTTCACAAATGGAAATATCTTTGGCCTTGATGCACCACAGCTGTGCACGTTTGCAATTTGTGGTCCATTAGGAACATGTATTCTTCATATTAGCTGGAGAACTGAGCCCCAGAGAGTTTAAATCAACTGCCCAATGTTCCAATACTGGGAATAGCGTCATAGCAATGTAGGGCTGGGAGGCACCTTGAGAAATCCTCAATCCATCCACTTGCCCTGTGACAGGACCAAACAATCCCTAACAGGTATTTGTTCGAATTGTTCTGAAAACCTTCCAGTTATGGGCTTTGCATGACTTCCCTTGGAAGCCTATTGCAGCAGTAAAATGGTTAAAAAAGCACTATAGCAACAGCCTGGAACCAGCTCACTGCCCGAGTCATGGTTACTCTGCCCCAGTGTATATGTAGTCACTTGTACAAAATAGAGGAGTCACAGAAATGTAAAAAACAAGTCCAGGCAGCTGAAGGATCAGGCAGGAGATGGATCGAGGCTGTGTAAATAGAGGTAGTGCCTCACACTGGGCTTTGAGTGCCTATGCTATGCAAATCCAGCAAGTACGGGGCCATGTAAATAGTTAGAGAGGCAGATATAGAAACAATCAATAAACACAGCCGCCTTTCCACTGCTCTCCATACCAGAGCTTGAGGAAGACTCGAGAGGGGAATACAATTTCAGAGCTGTTGCAATTGGTTAGAGCTTTTATTTATAGGACATTAAAATTGTCAGGGGGCACAGCTGAAGCAAAAAAGAGAGTAAATAAACAATTGCAACAATCCCCTGAAGTGGGGTAGGTTTGGGCTACCATTTCCTGAGTGCCATTATATTAATTATTAGTGAATGGAGATATTTCAGTACTAGCAGCAGGCCTCAAGCAGCTCTGAACTTCATTGCACGAAGTGCCGGGCACGCGCACAGCAACTCATAAAGTAAAATTTCCCAAAGCATCAAAGGGGGCACATTTTTATAAGCATTTAGGCTCCTAAAGATAAACATGGAAACGTAATGGGATTTTCAGAACCACTTCCCGCATCTGTAGGCACCCAATACTTTGGAAGATCTGACCCGTGTTTTCCTTCTCCCACTGACCTTCAGTGGAGCTTTGCCTCCCAAAGCAAAGTAACTTCTGGGAAAGGGACTCAGGCTTCTATGTCACTTAAATGCTTTGGAATATTTTACTACAAAGGACAAAACTTAGTGATTATGTCATCACCAAAGACATTTACATCCCTCACCTTGCGACACATTTCAGTCGGTCCTGGGAAAATTTGAAAGAAGAGTTGGATTCTGGGAGATTCTCTTCTCCAAAGTTCTCAGCAGCCAGAAAATGGCTGAGAGTCACTGACTAAGAGGAGGTTGGCGTTGTACACAGGTTATTTATTCACAGGACTCTCAGGTCTTGAAGGGTCAACTTGTTCTGCTAGTCAGTCTTATTTTGTTTCATTTGACCACTGCCTCCTGTGCCTTGAATAAGGACCTCATACGTGGTGGGGCAGTATGCTTTGTACAGATTTTCTGCTAAGGTGTTACTTCCTGCAACCACCGTCTTGCGTTCCTGGTTCGTGTAGTTCCACAGGTGCAAAGCATAGGAGTTGTTGAAGACAGGCTTTGTCTCCCAGACCTCATAGTACCGCCTCCATGCTGGGTAGGGAATGGGGTAGAACCGATGAGGATGTAAGAAGGAAATGTTGTGACAGCTTAAGTCCTCTATCTTCTGGAAATTGGCCAGTTTGCACAACGCTTTGAGCCTTCTTGTCACGAGGCTGGGGCCTTGATATCCCCAAATGGCTCCATTGTAGTTTCGAACAAAATCCTCCATGCAACCCCAAATGAACCAGTGATGCTGTGGAAAGCCAAAAACACCATTGCTTGAGTCCTGGGAAGCCTGGGCCACTAGGAAGTTTGTTACTGGAATAGGCCTGATGGAGATGACATGTATGTCCAAATAGATCCCACCATATTTCCAGATGAGTGCAAGTCAGCAGGTGTCAGAGCTGACATGAATCCAATATTTTTCCTGCTTTGCATTTACCTGCAGAGGTGTAAAAAGATCAAAGTGATACAGTTCACTCCGCCGTAAAACGTCAGGACTTCTACTCCCTTCAGCTATGTAGTGTGTAACTCATTCAGCAGCCTATCCTCAGTTTTACAATGAATGGCTGTTTTCCTTTTCTCAGCTGTGACCCTTTGCTGGAAGAAGGCAAGCGCAGGTGTCAGTTTTGTTCTGTGTGATTGTACAGGTGTGTCCAAGGCCCAGTAAACACCAAGGAAACATCCAATATTTGTGAAATAATGAGACTGAATGATAAGATGATAGGAACGGCCACCCTGGGTCAGATCAAAGGTCCATCTAGCCCAATATTCTCCCTTTTGACAGTGGTCAACGATAAATGCCTCAGAGTCACAGAGGGAGTGAACAAAACAGGTTATCACCCTACAATCTATTCCTTGTTGGTCATTCCCAGCTTCTGGCTAACGGAGCCTAGAGACACCATCCTTGTGCAACCCGGCTAGGAGCCATTGATAGACTTCTCCTCCATGAATTTGTCCAGATCTATTTTGGACCCTGTTATAGCGTCAGGCCTCAAGACATCCTATGGCAAAAATTTCCACAGGTTAACTGTGAGTTGTGTGAAGAAATACTTCCTTTTCTTTTCCTCCCAGTTTATTCTACTTAAGAGCCATTGCTGATGGGGCTACTATAAGATGGGTGCATAACTGGCTGGATAACCATTCTCAGAGGGTAGTTATTAACAGTTCACAATAGTGCTGGAAGGGCCTAACAAGTGGAACTCTGTTTTGGGATCGGTTCTGGTCAATCAAACATTTAGATATTGGCATAGATAATAAGATTACTAAATTTGCAGTTGATACCAAGCAGGGAGGTGTTACAGCTGCTCTGGAGGATATGGTCGTAATTCAAAATGATCTAAACAAACTGCAGAAATGGTCTGAGGTAAATAGGATGAAGTTGAATAAGGAGAAAGGAAAGCATTCCACTTAGGAAGGAATAATAAGTTTCACACATACAGGCTACGTATACACGTGAAGCCTACATCGAAATAGCTTATTTCGATGTAGCAACATCGAAATAGGCTATTTCGATGAATAACGTCTTCACGTCCTCCAGGGCTGGCAACGTCGATGTTCAACTTCGACGTTGGGCAGCACCACATCGAAATAGGCGCTGCGAGGGAACGTCTACATGCCAAAGTAGCACACATCGAAATAAGGGTGCCAGGCACAGCTGCAGACAGGGTCACAGGGCGGACTCAACAGCAAGCCGCTCCCTTAAAGGGCCCCTCCTAGACACAGTTGCGCTAAACAACACAAGATCCACAGAGCCGACAACTGGTTGCAGACCCTGTGCATGCAGCATGGATCCCCAGCTGCCGCAGCAGCAGCCAGAAGCCCTGGGCTAAGGGCTGCTGCCCACGGTGACCATAGAGCCCCGCAGGGGCTGGAGACAGAGCGTCTCTCAACCCCTCAGCTGATGGCCGCCATGGCGGACCCCACTATTTCGAAGTTGTGGGACGCGCAATGACTACACGGTCCCTACTTCGACGTTGAACGTCGAAGTAGGGCACTATCCCCATCTCCTGATGAGGATAGCGACTTCGACGTCTCGCCTCCTAACGTCGAAGTTAACTTCGAAATAGCGCCCGACGCATGTAGCCGTGACGGGCGCTATTTCAAAGTTAGTGCCGCTACTTCGAAGTAGCGTGCACGTGTAGACACGGCTACAGAGTGGAAAGCGACTGGCTAGCAAGGAGTACTGCAGAAAGGTTTCTAAAGGTCATAGTGGATCACATGCCAAATGTGAGTCAAAAGTGTGATGCTGTTGTCAGAAAAAGCAAACATGATTCTGGGATGCATTAACAGGAGTGTTGTGAGCAAGACATGAGAGGTCATCCTTCCACTCTGCTCTGTGCTGATTATGTCTCAACTGGAGTGTTGTGTCCAGTTTTGGGCACTACATTTCAAGAGGGATGTGGATAAATTGGAGGAGGTCCAGAGAACAGCGGCAAAATGATTAAAGGTCTAGAGAACATGCACTAGGAAGCGAGACTGAAAGAACTGGGTTTGTTTAGTTTGAAAAAGAGAAGGCTGGGAGGGGACATGATTGTAGATTTCAGGTATCTTAAAGGGTGTTACAAGGAAGAAGGAAAAATTGTTCTCTTTAGCCTTGGAGGATAGGACAAGAAGCAATGAGCTTGAACTGCAGCAAGAGAGGGCTGGGTAGGACCTTAGGAAAACCTTCTGTCAGGGTAGGTAAACACTGGAATAAGCTACCTAGGGCGGTTCTGGAATTGCCATCACTGGCAATATTTAAAAGCACTTTAGGCAGACACCTGTCGGGGATGGTCTAGATGGTGCTTGGTCCTGCCATGAGGGCAGGGGACTGGACCCGATGACCTCTTGAGGTCCCTTCCAGTTCTAGTGTTCTTTGATTCTATGATTTCCCCTATGAGTTTGTTTAGAACTCTTGAGTGCATACATCCAGCGTTGGGGACATATTACTGTTTAATTTATCAGTTTTGTTCTGAAACCTCCCCTAATGACATACCTCAGTCTGGTCCAGTCCCTCAGATTTGTCACCTATAACGAATGGACAGTGTTTGAGATTTTCCCTCATATCCTCAGTCATGAAGATTTTGGCTTTGGACAGTTGTTCAACAGATTCTTCTTGGGCCTTCAGAATGATATACTCACTGCCTGATCCAAAGCCCACAGAAAACAATTGATTTGTTCTCATTGACTTCCATGGGCTTCGGAAGAGGTTTCTCCTGACAATCTCTAAATAGGATAAAAAGTGAGAGAGAAATTCAGGCCTTGGGTTATGCAGATGCAGGGTAGTCTGATGTACCAGTACAGCGGCCAGCTGCTTGTTCATTCTGAAGACTCTTGGCTTTCATTTAAAAATAGTTAAAGAAGTCCTTGCCCACCAATAGACCCATTAAGAATAAAACCAGGGAGGAAGTGCAGAGTAACTCAGTGACAAATGCTTGCCTTTCCAGACAGGCCAAAACAGGCCTCAAACGCATGTGAACACCACTTCTCAGAGGTGTGGAGGGAGATTGGAAGAGTCTGTCAGCTATTTTCCTCAAAACTGACCTCTGAAAAATATCCTTAACAGCCTCAAGGAATGTTTTGACAAGCTCATGGCAAAGCCTCATAGGAAAAGGCTCCACAATGGATAGCACAAAATACAAGCACCTTGAGAACTTGAACAAATTGCGCCAAAGTGCTCATTTCCCACCCCCCTACTTTGTTTCTTATTCAAGAATATTTTCCCCTTAGTATTTCCTCTCACCTTACGAAACCATGGGAGCAGTGGCGTCTCCTGAAACAAAGCTTCCATTTGGAATGGACGAACGAGGACATTCTCCATGGCAGGTAAGAGTAAGAATGCTGGGTAAGTGGAATTTGAATCCCCCTGTATGTTATTTTTCAGCCCCCCAACCCTCCATGAAGAAAAGAACAGGTCTGTCCTGGTAGGTCCTGGCAGTAGATTCCACAGCACATGAAACCAAATGAGGAGGCTCCAGGTGGTCTGTTTTTTCCACAAAGATGATGCTTCTGCTCTGGTTCATAACATCCTCTTGCATCAGGGATATCTCAGGACGAGGAATGTGTGAAAAAATTCTGCCAGACATCAGGGAAAGTTTATAGAAAAAGGCCAGGAAAAAGACAGACAAGACACAGAGCACTATCTTGGTCCCCTTCAGCGTTCTCGCTTTTCCCTCGACAGATGAGTCTTAATAAAAATAAGCAAACAAAGAAGTCAGAGTCTGCTCATTGTTTGTCACTGGGAAACAAAGGTGACAGGACAGGATTTCAACTGTTATTACCACTTTGGAATGTTTCTCATGCAATTGACAGTCCTAGCTCAAAACAAGAAGGAGAAACTGCCTGGGCTCTATTTGAGAGTCTCATGGCAAACAAGCAAGGGCCCCCAGTGAGCTAAGGCAGTGCATGTTTGACAAGGACCAGTGAAAAGTTCCAATAACCAAACAATCCACTGTCTTGTCCTGGGTGCATCATATAGCAGAGTAGCAGAGTCAACTCTGTGCTGCGGAACCGCAGTCACTCACTTCTCTCAGATCTTTGGGAGATCCCAAAGGAAGTGTGTTTTTCTATGCAGATTCTCACTGCAGGGCATTGGTACAATGAGGAGAAACCCAGGCTACTTGGCTGTGAACCTCTGTGGAAGCAGAGTTTTTATCCATTCGCTATTTTGTTTTGGCTGCATGAAATGAAAAATGAATGCAAAGGCCAAAGCCAGCCTTTCTGCACCACCCAATAGCTCAGAGGTTGCTGCATGAGAAAGGGAGATTTTGACCCTGTGTCTGGACTGGGCTGTGTCTTAAGTGTGTCCCTCCGGGCGTGCCACTTGATTGCAAGTTACCAGTGCATATCCATTGCAAACGGATCTGCCGATGCTCATTGGCCAGCCTGAGGTTTTGGAACAGGAGCCTCAGTGCTGAAGGAGACCACTTGTTTGGGGCAAAGCTGCAAGACAGAAAGTGAGACATACCTGGACTCCCTTCTAGTATACGGGATGAAGGCGATTGTTGTGGATTTCAGGTGTCTGAAGGGGAAAAGGTGAAGTAGCCATCCATAATACTCACTAAGCCTGTGAATAAACCATGTACGTTGTACTTCTAGTGAAGTGAGGCAATATCCCCACATTGGTTTATCTGGTAACTTGTCTAATTGATGGACTAATTAGATCAGAATACAGACAAAATACCACATTTTCTCCACACCAATTATCAGACACAGATGAACGTAATGTCTGTGTCCACACTGAGCCCTAGTGCCGACAGTTTGATGCAAAGGGGCTGTCTCAAAAATGCAAAATAGTGATTCATTTGCATATTTGTGCAGCTAATGTACATATTCATGAGGCTAATTTATATGTTGAGGCAGAAATCAATGGTACATGGGGGCTCAGGTATAAGGGGCTGCCAACAAAGGGTGTTTTTTTCCAGCATAACCCCTGTGTACACTGCTTGACCACTGCCATGGTATGCAAATTACCCTCATGAATACGCACATTAGTCACACAAATATGCAAGTGGACCTTCATTTTGCATTTTCGAGACTGCTTATTTGTATGAAACTGTTGGCATTAGGGCTCTGTGTAGACACACCCAACATGTTGGGGAAGAGTCAACATGGCTTTTTTTTTAATTATTTTCTAAAAGGAAATTGTGTTTCACTGATTCATTCCAATTGTTTGAGAGAGTCAGCAAGCATGTGAACAAGGGTGGTGCAGTAGACACAATGTACTTAGATCTGCAGAAAGCCTTTGTCGAGGTCGCGCACCAAAGCTCTTCAGCAAAGTAAGCAGCCATGGGATAACGGGGAAGTTTCTTTCACGGACTGGTAGCTAGTTAAAAAATAGGAAACAAATGTTAGGAATAAATGGCCAGTTTACTTCACTCCAGTGTGGAGGGGTAGAGATATCAGTTCTACAAATTCATAAGTGATCTGGGCAAGGGAATAAGGAGTGAGATGCAAAGTCTGCAGATGATACAAAATTAATCAAAATATTAAGTCCATATCAGACTTCTCAATGTCACAAGGGGATGTCAGAAAATTCCGTGACTGGGCAAGATAATGGCAAAGGAATGCCCATTGTCAAACATAATCCTAACTATATTAAGAATATGTTGAGGTCTAATCTCCCTGTTACTACTCAAGTAAGATCTTGGAGTCATTGTGGATCGTTCTCGGAATACATCAGTTCAATGTGCTGCAGAAATCCAGAAAGCTAACAGAATGCTAGGAGGCACAGAAAAAGAATAGATATCAAATATCATAGGGCTGCTGTATAAATCCATGATATGCCCACTCGTTGAATACTGCAGGCATCTCTTTGCCCCTTCTCAAAAAGCTAATTTACAACTGGCAGAATTACAGAGGAGAACAACAAAAATGCTTAGGACTACAGATAGCTGTAATGTGAGAAGAGGTTTAAATAGGCTTGGACTGCTTAGCTTAGAAATGAGATGTCCAAGGGCAGCTATGATAGAGGTGTTAACATTTATGAACCTGTGGGGATAGTGAATAGAGAAATGTTGTTTAATCGTCCGCATGCTGTAAGAATCTGGTTTCACCCAGTGAAATTAATAGGCAGCAGGTTTAAAAGAAACCAAGGGGCCCTCTACTGCATACAGTCAACCTGTGGAATTCATTGGTGGGGGATGCTGGATAGGCCAAAAATATAGCTGGGTTCCAAGAAAGAATTAGGCAGGGTCAAGGAGGATAGGTACATCCCTGGCTATTGGCCACGATGCAACCCCCTGCTCGGAGGTTTAAGGACTCATGGAAAGCCAATAGCTGGGATGGGCTGATGGGATCACTCTACATTACCTCCTTCTGTTTATTCCTTCTGAAGCATCTGGCACTGAGTTAGGTGGGTGTCACACGGTGCTCCGCTCACCTCTGGTTGGGCACCTTCTTCTGGTCACTCTGGGGATTATCGCTTGAGGTCACCACCCCCTCCAGTGGTCTGCATGCCATCACTCCATCTTTCTTTTCCTCTCTCTCTGCTCTGCAGCCCCTCTGTCACTCCAGGAACCACAATCTTCTCTTGGTTACTTGGCCTTCCAGCCAGGCCACTCTGTGTTCCCCAACTGCCTGGGTCCAGTCCTTCAATTCTCTCTCACTTCCATGGGGACTCCAGTGGTCTTCCCATTCACTGCCCTGCTGAGCTACTTCCCCAGGGGTGGGTAGGGGAACCCAGGTGGGCTCCTGTCCAGGGACCTCAGCCCAGTAGCTCCGGGCTTTCCTCTCTCTGCTTTTGCTGCGTATTCCCTGGGGAAGCCTCAGGGTTTGGCAGTGATTATACAGTAGCAACAGATAGGAAGCGTGTGCCTCTTTGTAAGTTCTGAGAGGAGAAGAAAAGGCAGGGCAATTGTGAAGGTAGAGTCCAACATGCTTTTATGTTTCTGTGTGGGCCTGTATTTATGTTGGTGCATTCGTGTGTATCAGTGCGTATGTCTGATTTAGGATCTCAGGCTCACGGAAATATTTTACTTTGGATTTTTTCATTTTCTTTCCAAGTCTTCATTTGCACTTGGCAAATAACCTGTCCTGTGGAGCCGATGTTAGAGAAGTTGGATCTTCCAGCTCCCTTGTTGAAGAGGCCCTGTCCAGCCTTCCAATGCCAGCTTTGACTGGCACTTCAGGGTGGGTGAGAGGGAGTGAGTACAGCTGACTCAGCAATCAGTCAGCCTCAACTTTTCAAACAGACAACTGTACATCCTGCAGCCTGCGCTTGGGACAGAAATAAAATTTGCCAGTGAGACCTAGAGAACAAGGAAACAAATCGCAAAAAGGACACGGGGAAATAATCAGATGAATTTCTGGCTCCGCAGAAGTCAAAGAGAGTTTTCCCAGCTACTTCAGTTGGGTCAGGATTTCACCCGCAGCCTTTTTAGTATCTTAGTTCCCAGCTAACATGAATCACTCAGATCAATGAAAACAGAGATCATGTTCTTCCAGGGAAACCGAGGTGTGTCTGCATCTAAATGAGTTTTGTCATCTTGGCTTCATCCCCTTGGCAATGTTAGCTGGAAGCAGTTAGCCAAGAGTTTACCATGATTCGATTTTTAATGGGAATGTGCAAATATTGTAATTACATTACAATATTTCATCTTTGGGGGACACTCAAATTCTGATGTCTCAACTCTTCCTCAAGACACGAGCCAAACTGTGGTTGCAACAGCAGATCTAATTCCAAAACAGGCCTAAAGGCATTTTACTTACAAACTGTGGAAATAGAATAAATGGATAGGCCAACGTATCTCACTCTGCATATGACATTGTGAAGGCAAAATGCAAATCTTTGTGGTCCTATTCTGAGGAAATGTTTTCCATGGTCGGTGTTTCAAAGTCCCTGGGCAGTGAGATATGTATCCAAGTCACACTTCGCCTGTAGGCAGCTGTTGTCAAAATGTTCACTTCTCTTCTCTGGAGAGCTGAAAGTTGAAATGAATCTCAGTGGTTGCTTTTTCTTGTAAGATGCCAAGTCTTTCGGAAGTCACAGGAAATTGGATCCTATCTAACACGCTGCTGTGAGCACAGCTAGGCCCATAGGTCATCATACCAGTCAGCTCATCAATATGGAGGGCACAGTAAACTTGTGTGGGGTAGAGGTCACCCTGATGCCAGCCAGGCTCACTCCATGCTCAATTCCAGCCCAGGCTGCCCCTATGTTTCCAGCCCAGCTGGAGGGAGAAAGGAGTGGTGGTGTACCTTTTCCTGCTCCTCTGAGCTATAAACTGTGTACCAGCCCACAGAGAAGTGAGCACACAGCCCACTGCTTTCTAAGCAAGCACATTTTGGCTTAAGGCTTGCTGGGCCAGCTACAAAAATTGAAAACAAAAGAGTCTGGAGCTGTCATAAAACAGTCCCCCTAACCCCACCCCCCACCCCCGCCAAAAAAACCAACAACTTTTGGTGACCAAAAACATTGGAAAAAATGCACTTAAAAATGCTGTGCCCATTTTTGTTTCATTGTCAACACCTGCTTGTAAACCTGCTTCAGCTGGAAGATGGCAGGAAAATTTGAAAGGAAAAGTTGTGTAGCATCAAAAGGCCTTTTTCAGAACCGGCGAGAACAGAAGGGTTTGGTCTCTTTGAAGTTTGCTTTCCTCAACCAAAACGATGTGGTGAACTCTGCCCGATTGTGCCCAATGTTTCAGTTCACCCAACGCGGCACTTTTCAGATGAAAAAAAAAAAAAAGACAATTGAGCAAAGCACTTCACCCAGCTCTTGTTAATAGTCCTCGAATTCCCTAGGGAATATTGAAATCAGAACTAAATCTGTCCTGGAGCAGATGGTAGCTAAAAGGTCGATGCACATGTCATCTTATGCAAGTCTAAGTAGCTGCAGATCATTGACTTTTGGGTGACCAAGTATAAAGATCAAAGCAAAAAGCAGCCAAGTAGCACTTTAAAGACAAGCAAAATAGTTTATGAGGTGGGACCACAAAAGTTCACCTCATAACTTTTTTGCTAGTCTTTAAAGTGCTACTTGGCTGCTTTTTGTTTTGATAGTGTGTAGACTAGCGCGACTCCCTCTCTGTTACTATTCAATGTATAAAGATATGTGTCAGGTTCATGGAATATCAGCAGCTACAGTGATGGGGTGTATCCAAGCCATTTTTCCCCTACATCTCTTTTAAATGCTGCCTCCTGATAAGCAGTGTCCTTAGACACCTTGACAGGCTGTCTTTCAGCTCACAAACTTGACCCAGACTGGCACAGAGGTGATCTGAGAGCTCAAGAAACAATGGCCTATTGTGCTCAGGAATCCACCTTCCGCTAGGTGACGGTTCAGAGAGTTTGAATTTTATATTTCCATCATGAGCAGCTGTGCAAATACCCTCCCATGCTGGCCCCGTGGGTAGGTGCACACGGCCCTGGGCAGCAACCGCCTCCCTCAGCTTCCTAGCTGCCACTCCAGACCGTGCCTCAAATTCACAGTGCCACAAGCAGCTGTTTGGGGAGCTTGAGCACCAGGCCTGCTAACCAGAGTCAGTCCCCCAGGCCGGGAGCCTTGCTGGGAGTCTGACCTACCTGTTGCCAGAAAGGCAAATGGATATGCATGCCTTCCTTCAGCCTGCTTCTCCTGCACATCTCTGCAAGAGTGGGACACCTGACCTCAGACACCCAAAGCCTGGGGGCTCCCTGCAGGCCGGTGGAAACTTGAGCCCTGCCTCAGCTACTGCCAAACCTTGGTTTGGGACCTGGCCCCACATGATCAATGGACTTCTGTTTGTCCCCCCCCGCCAGGATTGGATTAGAAGTGGCCCCCTGGGATGGGAGAAGTGGCCAGTGGTTAATGCCTAGGTTGGGGCTTAGGAGACATGGGGCCTGTCTACATGTCACCTAACTCTCCCGCAAAGGGTGTGAATCTTGTCTGCGCTCACGTATCTCACACCACTGGCCAGAGCTTCTCTGGTGCACATTAATGTCACGCTGTTGGAAGTCAACTATCGGAGGGGTAGCCGTGTTAGTCTGGATCTGTAACAGCAACGAAGGGTCCTGTGGCACCTTATAGACTAACAGAAAAGTTTTGAGCATGAGCTTTCGTGAGCACAGACTCACTTCTTCAGATGCTGGTCTTGGAAATCTGCAGGGCCAGGTATAAATAAGCCAGAGCAAGGGTGGGGATAACAAGGTTAGCTCAGTCAGGAAGGGTGAGGCTTACTACCAGCAGTTGATCTGGAGGTGTGAACACCAAGGGAGGGGAAGCTGCTTCTTTTGGAAGTGGCTCCAGCGACAGGTGGGGCCACGTTGTGCTCGTCGTCTGTGGAGTACCAGCTCTGCCACAGACAGGGCCTGTGGTACAGATGGGCTGACTAAGGGTCTGGCTGTGAAATGCCATGAATAAATGGACTAGGTCCAGTGACTCTGCGGTGAAGCGGGAAGCAATGAGCGGGGAGGCTGGTGGTCCTTAGCATGGACATGTCTTGGTTTCGCAAGCTAACATAGACCAAGCATAGACAAGGCAGAGTTGTTAAAAGGGTGAGACAGGGCCATTTCCTGCTATGTGCTGGGTGAACCTTATTCAACTGCATTTCTGTAGCCATCGCAGGCGGGGATTGTGTGCTGTCTGTGAGGGAGGGGGAGCAGAGCCCTCCAGGTGCTACTAATAGTAAGTTGTGGGGGGGGAGATAGGGGCTGGGAAGAGTCCCTCTGATAACACCTCCAAAGAGACCCCAGTCCCCAGAGACAGGCTCACAGCCACCACTTCAAACCAAAGTCTCCAGGCAGCAACAGCCGCAGAAAAGGGTTTTGGTTCAAATAGCCTGAGATTAAACCGGCTCAGGGCTTGTTTTGTGATCCAGCAAATGGACGGGCTAACGGGCCTCCCCTGCCATTAAGGCAGGCCTGGAAGGACTGACCCTGAGCATTGGCCTGGTGGAGATGGAGTCGAGGAGAATCCTCTGGCCAACCAATGAACGTGTGCAGGAGGTTCTTGTATTTTTCCTGTGTTACTTTTACTTTCGGAATCAAGGAACCGCTGTGCAGTAGCTCAGCTGTGGCTGCTTGCAGACCCCTAACGAGGCAGTTCAGTGCCCTGCGTGACAAGCATATTTGCACCCCTTACAGTGTTTTTTCCCATCATTTCTCCTCCCTCTTCTTCTGCCCCGTTTTTGTGCTCTGAGCGGCTGCTCACCTGCCCCTCTCCACACACCTTGGGCGTGGCCCTGGCAGTGACGCTGTCTGCTGTCTCGGAGACGGAAATCAGAGTGCCTCAGCAGGCCTGCTTTGTCAGTACAGGGTGCAGACAGCTGCGCAGCCTGGTGATACCTCGGTTGGGTGTCTCCACCCAAGAGGGGGCAGGCTGGTGCCCATAGGAACAGCACAGGTGACAGTTGTGATGGAGATAAACCACCCTGCTTTGTTGTCTTTTCTCACTAGGTTTCTCCTCTCGCTCCCGCCTCCCTTTTACCCCACTGGGAGAGTTAAGATTCAGATTTACGCTTGTGGCCGTGATAAAACTGATGGCTGCCCTGGTGCAAGGAGTTAGAAATAACCTCTCACGCTGGTTGCTCTTTAAACTGCTGCTGCCCACTTGGAATGCAATGAAGGACCTCCGTGGCAACCTTTCCCACCTGTTCCCCTCTCCGTCACATGACCACCCAGGGTCTGGGGGCCATCCAGAGGCTCCACCGTCTGAGTTTTGGAGTTCAGCTCTAATCGTGCAGGACAGCGGCCCTCCCCAGTGCTTACGAGTGCTGGCCTTGCACGATGGGATGTTAGCAAAGAGCTGCCTGTAGCTGGCAGACAGTGGCCTATAGGTTTAGAAATGGCAAAAGGAAGTTTTTCTTCACACAGTGCATGATCAGCCTGTGGGACTCCTTGCCAGTGGATGTGGTGGAGACCAGGACTTTCATAGGGTTCGGAAAAGAACTAGATAAACTCATGGAGGTTAGGTCCATCAATGGCTATGAGCTGGGATGGGTAAGGAATGGTGTCCCTGGCCTCTGTTTGTCACAGGCTGGAAACGGATGACAGGAGAGGGATCAGTCGATAATTACATGTTCTGTTCTCTCCCTCTGGGCAATCCGGCATTGGCCTGTGCTGGAAGACAAGTCACTGGGCTAGAAGGACCTTTCGTCTTGCTTCGTGTGGCTGTTCTTATGTGTAGGCCCTGGCAACAGGGCTTCTCTCCTTGGATACAGGTCTGATAAAAAGGGGAGGGGAAACAGCTACCACATGGCAAGATATTTGCCAGGTTTCTGGGTGGCAGGGGGCTCAGGCTGGCACTGTCTATGAATGTTAAGCAGAACCACTAAGCCAGTGATCCACAGACTGAGGCTTGGCAGCCACAAGCAGCTTTTCAAGATGCCACTTGCTGCTGTTTGGGGCACAGGCTATGAAATCACTGGATGTGGTTATTAATAACCCGTCCAAGCCGTTCACCAATCGGGATGTTTTTATTTTGTTATTAGCCAATTGTAGAATATGCAATCAGCTGCTTTGCTGTGAAATGGATGTATATTGAATGAAACAATGAACTTACAATGTGGAGGCTGCTGTGGAGCATGACGATTGTTCATTTGGGTCCTGAACCACTGTGGTCTGTGTATCACATCCCTTGGCATACTTGCTGCCAACATCCTCTCTCTGCGTGACATACAGATATGAGGCTAAAAAGACTAGAGGTGTAATAATACAAAACATGGCAAAAAAGTAAGATCAAGGTGGTGTAGCTGTGTACAGCTACAGAATATACAGGGATAATATATGTATATGATGTTTATGATGATAAATCCCTTCCTCTCCCCAATGCCAATTGTGGAGTCGTCCTTTTAGCTGCCAGGAAGAAAACAGAGGCATAATTTTTCTCTTCCTGATTGCATTTGCGTGTATGCGGCGCGCCCTGAAGATTACAAAGATCATGACCTCATCAGTGACGTTTCTGACTCCCTCGACCCCCGCCCCCCCCCCACCAACAAAAGAAGAAGAACTCTATGTGGACTCCCCCAAGGTTCGTAGTGAAAGTCTGGATTTCTATGTACAGTGCTTCCACAACCGTGGTCAGGCTGACTTTATACACAAACAACACCAAATGAGACACGATCTCAACTATGCTGAACGCTATGCTGTCCACAGTCTCAAAAATAACCCAGACATCATAATCAAACCAGCTGATGAAGGGGGTGCTGTTGTCATCCTGAATGTCAGACTATGAACAGGAGGCAGCCAGACAACTCTCCAACACCACATTTTACAGACGTCTCTTCGCTGATCCCACTTTGGAATTCCAAAGGAAATTACAACAGCTACTGAAGGAACTCCCTGCTGCTGCTCAGGACCTCATTCACTCAGACACACCATCTGAGCCGCAGCCTGGATTATTCTATTTACTTCCCAAAATCCACAAACCTGGAAACCTTGGACGCCCTATCATTTCAGGTATTGGCACCGTTACCACCAGACTATCCAGTTACGGGGACTCCCTCCTCAAACCCTATGCCACCAACACTCCCAGCTATCTCCGAGATACCACCGTCTTCCTGAGGAAATTACAAAACATTGGAAAAGTTCCTGATAACGCCATCCTTGCCACAAGGGATGTAGAGGCTCTGTACACTAATATTCCACACAAAGATGGATTACAAGCAATCACAAGTACCATCCCTGATGCCACCACAGCCAATCTGGTGTCTGACCTCTGTAACTCTGTTCTCAAACACAATTATTTCTGATTTGGGGACAATTTATACCTCCAGATTAGTGGAACTGCTATGGGCACCCGCATGGCCCCACAATATGCTAATATATTTATGGCTGACCTGGAACAATGATTCCTCAGCTCTCGTCCCCTATTACCCCTCCTCTATTCGAGATACACTGATGACATCTTTATGATTTGGACCCATGGTACAGAGACTCTAGAAGAATTCCACAGAGACTTTAACCATCGACACCCCACCATCAACTTATGCCTCGATTACAACATGCAAGAGATACATTTCCTGGACACTACAATATTAATCAAGGATGGCCTGATCAGTACCACACTGTACCGAAAACCTACTGATCGCTATAGTTACCTACACCCTTCTAGCTTCCATCCTGCACACGTGACTAGATCCATTGTTTACAGTCAAGCTCTTAGATACAATTGCATTTGCTCTGATCCAACTGATAGAGACCAAAAACTACAAGATCTCTACCAAATATTCATAAACCTGAATTACCCACCAGGAGAAGTAAAAAAACAAATCGACAGGGCCAGACGAATACCCAGAGACCAGCTACTCTAAGATCATCCCAAAAAAGCCAAGAACAGAACACCACTGGTCATCACCTACAGCCCCCAGCTCAAACCACTGCAATGAATTATTAAAGACCTACAACCTATCCTTAATCAGGATGCCACACTCCAGAAGGCCCTGGGTGACATGCCTGTTCTCTCTTACAGACAACCTTTCAACCTTATGAGGATCTTCACCAACAGACCCAGTCTCTACCCCAGGAATACCAGTCCTGGAACCTTTCCTTGCAACAAAGCCCGCTGCCAGCTTTGTCCACATATCTTCTCTGGAAATACCATCTCTGGACCTAACCAGGTTACTCTCAGAATCACGGGCACTTTCTCATGCTCCTCTACTAACATCATATATGCCATCATGTGCCAACAATGCCCAGATGCTTTGTATATTGGACAGACTTTTAACTCCCTTAGACAAAGGGTTAATGGGCACAAAACAGACATCAAAACACTCCAGATCCACAAACCAGTTAGTCAACATTTAAATGCATGGGGCATTCTGTCAATGACCTAAAGGTATGTGTGTTAATGAAAAAAAACTTTCACACCGTTCTTCAAAGAGAAACAGCCGAGCTGGCTTTTATATTCAAATTCGGCACATTAACACGTGGTTTGAACCGGGATGGGAACTTTCTGAGTCACTATAGGGGCTTGTCTGCATACTTGGCTCAATCTAATTCTTGACCTTCCCCCCCACCCCTCCACTCTCTGATTTGCTCACCTTGATTATCTTTTTCTGATTTGTCCTCCTTGCTTACTGTTTTTGGTTCTCTGTGTCTTAAATATTGAGTCTGTTCTGGTCGGCTATGGTCTGAAGAAGTGGGTCTGTCCCACGAAAGCTCACCTAATAAACTATTTTGCTAATCTTTAAAGTGCTACTTGACTGCTTTTTGTTTTGATAGTGTATAGACTAGCACGGCTCCCTCTTTGTTTCTTAAAGGCTGTCAAACATGACCTCTTAAAGGGCCCTTTGCTAATGCATGCCCGACTATGTTGGAGCTAGCCAATGTGGGGTTAGCCCCTTTTGTAAATATCCTCATCAAGTACTTATAAATGTTTTATTACTGCTTACATGCCGTAAATTGTCTCGTGGTTAGGAGTTTGGTGCACGGTGAGAGCAACAGCATAAAACACAATTCGGCCTTCAGGTTTAGAGAAGGAATGAGTGACAAAATTGGCATGTGAAGAGTCCCTTGTGCCTCGCATTGACATTGAGTGTCTTTGGACTGTTGGACCCCTGGACATTGTCTGGGTCTGCGTGAATCTCAGAAATGGAAATGATTTTTGCCTTGAGCCATGCAGGGCACTGATTTGAACCCCCCTGGGTCCTAGTGCTTTGCCATGTGCGGTCTATGGGGGATGTGTATTTTATCCCCAAATTTAGATGAAGAGCTGAGCCCAGGGAGTATAAGTAAACTGCCCAATGCTAAAAAAGAAAGGGCAGTACTGGGAACAGTGTCATAGTCATGCTGGACTGGGAGGGACCTTGAGAAATCCTCAGCTCAGCGACCTGCCCTGTGACAACACCAAAAGATCCTAAACGGGTTTGTTCAAACTGTTCGTAAAACCTTCCAATGATGGGGCTTCCGCCACCTCCCTTGGAAGCCTATTGTGGAGCTAACAGGCTAAGATGCACTGTGGCCACTGTCTGTCACCAGCTCACTTACTGCCCGAGGGCATACAGGTAAAACCTCTCTCATCCCGCAGCCTTGAGACCTGACCCTTGCGAGGTGACGGGCAGTCAATATTGTCTAGCACATTACCAATACTTACACAGCTTCCTGGGCTCTTAGAAGACATTTAGGGGTAAATCACAGCTAAATAAGCGCACAGAAGGCTAACAGCCAGTACTGGTGACTAGAAACAAGTTTTATGGGACCGCGGGAAACTTGGCACACCCCAATAAGTGTTTGTCCAGTTACCTAAAGTCATGCCGGATTACAGATGTTTCTGGAGAGAGACTTTCAGACTAGAAAGGTTCAACCTGTACCTAGAGTTGTGGTTTCTTGGTTCCAATGAGTTTGAAATTATTTGTACAGATGAGAGGTGCCAAGGGAACATACAACATGACTCCAGGCAGCTAAAGGTTCAGGCAGCAGCTGAATGGTGGTGGTGTGAATTGCGGTATTGCCTAACGCTGGGCTTTAGGTACCTAGACTCCATTGTAGGTCTCTTGAACTTCATCTCCATGGCTGAGTTCTCCAGTGGGGCAGTGAGGAGAACAGCACTTCCCAGCCGCACAGGGCAAGGAAATTCAATAATTTAAGTGAGATGTGCAAATCCTGCAAGAATGGGGCCATATAAATGCTAACAGAGGCGGATACAGAAACAGCTGATAAACACAGCCCCCTTTTCTCTGCACTCCATCCCAGAAGCTTGAGCAAGGCTTCAGAGGGGAATACAAATTCAGAACCACTGGGGTTGGTTAGAGCTTCTCTTTATATGGATATTTAAAAGTCACTGTCCCGAAGGCAGTGGGCACAGCTGAAGCTAAAAAGAGAGGAAATAAACAGCTGCACTAAATAGCTGGAGTGGGGGAGGTTCGGGCTACTATTTGCTGGGTGAAATTACATTTATTATTACTGAGCATGGATATCACGGATATCGTGAATGTGGATGCATTGGAGCAGGTCTAGCTGAGGGCAACGAAAATGATGAGGGGGCTGGAGCACATGACCTATGAGGAGAAGCTGAGTGACTTTTGGGCTTATTTAGTTTGCAGAAGAGAAGACTGAAGGGTGATTTGATAGCAGCCTTCAACTTCCTAAAGGAGGGGTTCTAAGAGGATGGAGAGAGGCTGTGCTCCTTACTGATGGATGGCAGAACAAGGAGCAATGGTCTGAAGTTCCAGAGGGAGAGGTGTAGGTTGGATATGAGGAGAAACTATTTCCCCAGGAGGGTGGTGAAGCACTGGAATGTGTTATCTAGAGAGGTGGTGGAATCTCCATCCGTAGAGGTTTTTATGTCCTACCTGCCATGATTTAACTAAGGCTGATCCTGCTTCTGGCTGGGGGCTGGACTCGTTGACCTCCTGAGTTCCCTTCCAGCCTGCGGAGTCTATGATTCTATGAATTTATGATTGCAATAGTAGTCAGAGGCCTCAGCCAGCTCTGGGCTTTGTTGCACGAGGTGCTGGGCATGCACACAGCAAATCAAAAGGCAAAATATCCAAACACATCTAAGGCGACAGATTTTTAAAAAGCTTTAGGCACCTAAAGATAAACACAAACACGTAATGGGATTTTCAGAACCAATTGCCTGTATCAGTAGGCATCAAACACCTTGGAGTATCTGACCCATGGGTTCCTAAGTCACACTGACTTTCAGTATCGGAGGGGTAGCCGTGTTAGTCTGGATCTATAACAGCAATGAAGGGTCCTGTGGCACCTTATAGACTAACAGAAAAGTATTGAGCATGAGCTTTCGTGAGCACAGACTCACTTCATCAGATGCTGGTCATGGAAATCTGCAGGGCCAGGTATAAATAAGCCAGAGCAAGGCTCCATTCACTCACTATTTCCTCTTGGCCGCATGAAATGAAAAAAAGCAATGCACAGGCCAAAACCAGCCTTTGTGAGCCAGCCAATAGCACAGAGGTTGCTGCATGAGGAAGGCAGATTTTGACCCTGTGTCTGGACTGGGCGTCTGACAAAGTTGGTCTTTGCCCACAAAAACTTATGCTCCAAAATATCTGTTAGTCTATAAGGTGCCACAGGGCTTCTTGTTGTCCTAGTGACAGATGATGCAGGAAAAGCTTAAGTCCTCAGTCCTTTTTTTGCCTCAGACTTCATGGACAAGTTCAGTTCCCGACCTACGGCACTAGGCAATGCAGTATGGGAGGGTGGTGTGCAGACCTTGGTGGAGAAAGAACAGGATAAGAGCTACTTAGAAAAGCTACTGGTACACAAATCCATGGGTGCGGATCTAATGCATTCAAAGGCACTGAGGAAATTGGCAGATGTCACTGCAGAACCTCTGGCTATTATCTTTGAAAACTTGTGGAAATCAGGAGAGATCCTGGATGATTGGGAAAAGGCAAATGTAGTGCCCCTCTTTAAATAAGGAAAGAAGGACAATCCAGGGAACTATGGACCGGTCAGCCTTACCTCAGTCCCTGGAAAAATCATGGAGGGGATCCTCAAGGAATCCATTTTGTAGCACTTGGAGGAGTGGAAAGTGATCAAGAGTAGTCAACATGGACTACTACATTTGTTCTCTCTGATGACAGATCATGTCCTCGTTGGGGGCACCATCATCCACAGCATGAGCCATGTACTGTGGGTGTGTATCCCACAATGCAGTGTTGTGGGAAGGCAGAGCTGAACCCCGGGCAATATGGGATTCCCGCCAAGTTCTCCCACAGCCTCCTCAGCTTCTGGGAGCAGCATCCTGACTAGCTCTGTGAGCTCTCCCTGCAGAAGAATGCCAAAGCAGCATGGAAACCTTTCGCCCTCCCACTGCAGGAACAATCCTCCTGGGCTGAGGAGGAGTCCAATAAATTGTCTTTGTTTGGTTCCCAGAGGGATCAGCGTCCTCAGCAGTCAGGTACTTCTCAGATCTCTGAAAGGGGAGAGGCAATGAAAACGCTGAGCAGCTGCATCAGGCAGGGCGTTGTCAGATACTTCTGGAAGTAAACAGCAATGTTTACATGGGCTCTTTGTGGACTGCAAAGGGAGAGGAAAAGCAAAAAAATGTCTCCCATAAAGGTGCAAGTTTTTTGTTGTAAAAAAAAAAAAAAGTGGGTGTTTTTCCTGACAAAATCACATTGCAGCGTGAATGCTCTCGCTCTTTCATGGCCACACGGTGACCCATCTTGGCAGTGTAGACGTACCCTGAGAGGTATCTCAGAACCCCAGGTGGCTTCCCGGGGATCCCCACCCATCATAATGTGCATGTCCCGGCCCTGCTCTGAGCTGCACTCGCATGAAATAGGAGATACCACGTGCAAGTCAGTGGAGCTGCCCCTTCTTTGCACTGGTGTCGGCAGAACTAAGGCTGAGATGCTTGTCTGGCCTCCGAGGAGCACAGGAGGTGCGCATCAGCTCCTCACTTGAGTTTCTCACAGTGGTCTCTCCCCACCAGCTCTCCAGGAGGCAGCTGCGCCTGGCATCACACTCCTTTCTCCTATTTGCTTCTTGGCCAAAAGAACAGGACAGGTTCATTCTGTGGCTTTCCTGGAATTGAACACAAGCTGTTTAAGAGCTTACCCTGCCCATCCTGATGACTTCACTCATTGGGAGAGGTATGGGCAAGCTACCGTGACTAATACCTGGCAGGATCTATTGTTTAGGTACAGCAAAGGCCCTGCAGAAATACGGTTATGAAGAGAAGGCAACGTTTGAGTATATTGCATATCCTTGTGGTATTTTAGAGAGCATGTGTGATGGGGTTCGGAGTCCCCCAAGCTCTGCACCCCGTCTGCAGGCAGGAGAGTCTCTCACTCAGCAGGATTACAGCGGGTTTATTAGCCGACAGGACACAGCATCGTACAGAGGAGTTGGTACAGCAGGTGGAGACAGCCAGTCCAATCCACGTTGGGGAGAGGAGGCCCCGAGGGGCCCCCAGAGCTGGGGCCTTGCCCTCTCCTTGGTCTCGCTCTCTCTCAGCCAAGACTAACTGCTTCCCAACTCCCAGTTCCAATTCAAACCCCTCAGGCTCCACCTCCTCCTTTGTCTCCAGTACAAAGTTGTTACCTGGTCGTCAAGGTTACCCTCAGCAGGAGACCCACACCTTCTGTGAGCCACTCACATACACACAGGTATCCCCCACTCCATCACATCATGACAGAAAGAGAGAGGCTGTAATCCTGCTGCGTGAGAAGATGGGGAAGCAGCTACGTCAGGGCATAAAGCGATCACTGTGTAGGTCGAGAGATATGTCACAGAGTACGAATGGTAGTGGAGAGGGGTGGTGGAACCTCCATCCCTAGGGGTTTTTAAGTCCCACCTTGACAAAGCCCTGGCTGGGATGCTTTAGTGGGGGTTGGTCCTGCTTCAGGCAGGGGGCTGGACTCGAAGACCTCCCGAGGTCTCGTCCAGCCCGAGGATTCTGTGATTCTATGGCTCATTTCCTCATGGGAGCCTCTTATGAAGCATCCCGTGCTGCCTTAGCTACTCCTGGAGGCAGGGATGCAGACTGGATTGATGGACAGACTGGTTCTGCGTGACAAGCCCCAAATTCCTGCCATTGCAGTGAAGGCGGAGTGAAACCAGCCCACGGAACAGGGCATCGTCCCAGATCAGGGGTGGGCAAGCGAGGTAGGGCAAAAGGAGAAAAGGCCTGGTTGCTGATGGAGAAACGTTCAGAACTTCGTGCTGCTCTTTCCTTTATAAAAAACCTGGGAAGTTCCACCCACGTAACTGTGGGAGGGGCGGCATACCTGCTTACCAACAACTGGGCCGCGGTGCCCCCTCTTCCCCACGAACCCCACAGTCTGCACCCAAAAGGGTCTGCTGCTGAACGCGATTGTCCTCCTGAGGGCAGGGAAGTAAGAAGTGTTACAGATGGGGCAGCAGGGGCTTGGCCCGTTGTAGCCTGGGGCTCCTCCAGTCTGCGGGTGGGGGCTTGGAGCTTTTCCTTTTATCAGGGAGCAAAGGCTTTGGGGCTCTCCCATACGGGTGCAGGGCATTAGGTGAGGGAGGCTTGCCTCCCTAACGTGGGGCTTCAACGGACACCTATCCACAAAGCCAACATTAGCAGAACATCCCTGAGTTTTCCAAGGCAAGCTCTCGAAAGCAGAGGACTGCCAGAACTGAGGTGGTCTGTATAACGTTAGTTTAGCGCTCCAGTAGCCCAATGGCCTGGTCTTTAATTACATCATCATGTACTAATACAGACCCAGAACCTCCTTAATTCTGGCATTGCCTGACTTTTGCAACTTCACTAGTATTTTTAACACTGGATTTGGAGGGTGATGTGCAGCTTGACATTGCATATGGTATGTCGTTGGTCAGCTCCGTTGTTTGAAGCCCACTAAGCCTTGGTCGTTCCAATATAATATTTCAGTTGCGTAAAATGCAAAAGACACAACAATCTCCTTTTGCATGGAGGGAGTGGTGCTGATTTACATCAGCTGCAGATCTGGGCGTGTAAATTCAGGGTCCCTGTGTTTCCAGGAATACCCTTGCCATAACACAGCACAGACGGTTAAGAGCAATATCTCCTCAACTTCTCTGGAACACAAAGAGAAAGAGGCGTCTAAGGCCGAGTCCAAATTTAGTAAATTTGGGTCCTGTCAAGCTCTGTAGCCAGCAACACAGGCATACTCTGGGTTCTCACATGCCTCGTGCACTTCCTGTATATTGTCAGAGCACTAGTGAGAATCAACCTCCTTAATATGATGTAAGTTGGTTCTCATTATAAATTCCCTCCTCCTCTGTGTGCCTGGCTGTCTGGGAACCATTTGTCTTTACTGTCATTTTCTGCATGGAAGGACCTTCCTGGGTATCTCAAGCAAAATTTCAATACAACTTTGATTTGTGTTATCAAAACTTATTTCCCATAAAATCCAGCTTACTGATAGCCCAACACCCCAGTCCTAGGACTTGGGATGGCAGGAGGGACAGGGCAGGGCAGGGCAGGGCAGGCCTGTCCCCACCCAAACAGAGACATCACAGCTGCTGGGGCAGGCACTGAGGGCATCAGATCTGGGCCAGATCCTCAGCTGATGTAAACCAGGACCAGACCCTTGGTGGTGATTTACACCAGCTGAGGATTTTCTCCTGAAGTCCTTCCCCGGCAAAGGCTTTTGCCATGGTCCACA
The DNA here is from genome assembly GCF_033958435.1 of Carettochelys insculpta. Taxonomy (NCBI): domain Eukaryota; kingdom Metazoa; phylum Chordata; order Testudines; family Carettochelyidae; genus Carettochelys; species Carettochelys insculpta. The sequence continues at coordinate 3,127,100 of NC_134146.1, read as the reverse complement.
ACAGAGCCAGGGCTTCACTCTTTGCCGTGCTTGGACTCAGGTACAGTTCAGCACAGTGGTATTTACCCTCCACTGAGTAAATCTGAACCCTGCAAAAACACACTGATCATTTTGGCTTGAGTGGCAGTAAGTTGGGGTTAATGTTTTGAGTTCATCCTGAAATTCCAAGGACAAAACAGGTCATTGATTAGTATAAAAACAGGCTACAAAAGGGCCCCGACTTTTAGAAATGGAATGAGTAATTTCCTTTGCCCTTTGAGAAACTACCTCCCGTCTAGCCATTGTGAGAGATGGAGACGCAGATAAGGGGTGCCTTTTCCGTGTATTAGTCCTGAAAGAGGCTACATGTAAATCTACAACTAGGTTTGGAGGATAAAGATTGTTATCAATAAATGTTGGCAAATATCTGTTTCACTGGACACATGCAAATCAATGCAAACAATTCCATAGTTAAAGATCAAAGTACACAGGGAAGCAAAAGAATAAATATGCCTTTTTGGAACTCACTAGGCCCTGATGTAACAGGATTTACATTGTAATATAATGTTTGACAGATTGTTGTAATGGTTAGAAAATTCTAAGGCCACGTCAACCCAGATTAACCCTCTCATCGACCTTCCTGTTTGAGGACGGGCAGGTAAGTTGATTACGGATAAGTCGAGTCAAGCTACACAGTTGCTGTAGCTCGAATTGCATATCTGAAATCGACATCTTTGGCTAGTGTAGACCTGACCTACCTTTCTGGGTCTCTCAAAAACAAGCTGTTCTTTAGCACCTTAAAGACTAACAAAATTATGTATTAGCAGATGAACTTTCTTGGGTAAGACCCACTTCTTCAGAGTTCACTGCCATGAAATCGTTATGGTGCTACTCACCTGCTGTCCCTTCTCCCCCCCCCCCCACATAATTTGCAACCGCTGTGAAAATTTAACAAATGCTCACAAATGAACTGCTCTGTTGCATGTCAAAATTACACAAAATCTCTCTGAGAGAAGTGAACTGAAATGCCAAAGAAGAACTAATGAATTATGGGACCAGAACTACATCTGGCTTAATGCAGCTCTTCTGCCAGCGGCGGAGCTAGGTGGATCTTTAACAGCTGGATCTGGCCCACCATGCTTGATTATTTGCCCTGTTTGCTGGGAGTGCAGGTGTGCTGGTTTGGTAAGAGACACGGGGCTGTTCTTGTCCCCCATTCTGCTCTGCTTCTGAAAGGGGAAACGCGGGGCTGGTCAGAGGCTGGAATCACAGGTGCTCTGAGCAGCACCATGAGGAGGGGAGGTTGCTCTGAGAACAAGGAGCGCCGTGAGGTGGCCAGTGGCGTGATATGGAGTGTGACCGGGTGGGAGGATGCAGGAGAAGGGCTGAAATACTCGAGGGGCAGGTTCTGGGAGGGGCTGAGGGCCTTCCCCCTCCTCTGCCTCGTTTGCCTCCCCAAAGCCCCTAGAAGCCCCCTCTGTGGAGGAGAACTCCCCCTGTGCCGGGTGCTGCACAAGCCCACAGCTACTTTGTGGTGCTGGGGAACTCACAAGCTAAAGATGGGACCGTTTGGGTGTGTTGAGCACTGTGAATGAGCAAAGGGGGCGAGTATTAAGTATTATTCATTATTATCAAATATTCCACTGTGTCCTACGCGCCCCCTCATTCCCACTCCCAGCCCCCACTCCCACTACCTGAGCTTTGTGGTTTCAAGGGCCTTTATCGCCCCCCGGAGAGGAGCTCGAAGAGTGGGGAAGTCTCACATACCCCATTCGCACAGAGCAGCCAGCAGGCTCTCCCCTCCTGCTTATTTGGCAATAAGTCTCTTGGGTAAAAATTCCACTTTAATTGATTTGCCAGATGACTGATTTAAGCTACTATTTTTTTTTTGATGTAGATATAAAGATTTGCATTGTTCTCACCATACACTGGGAAAGCCAATGGGAAAAGAGTCTGCGCCCAGCTGGAGATGCAGCGTTCCCATGTCCACGGTTTCGGAGATAACCAATCAAAACTGTTGAAAATGTAGCCGGGGTCTGCCCACCAACACCTGAATGCCCCGTGTGTGAGAGGGCTGGAATCACAGAGATGGGGAGGAGCCCTGTGGTGTTATCCATCTCGTCTCTAGGGCTTCTCCCTCCATACCATCAGTGGTTGTTGAAAGGTGGGCGCACATGTGGGTGTCTTGAGGGGTAGACCCCCCCCCCCCCCCCGCACTCCCAAGGCGGAGGTGAGCTCTGCAGATGCAGCTCTGAATTCTGCGAAGGGTCACTCATGCGAAGGCGGACTTTTACATCGCAAGGTTTCAGAACCTGAAGGGGAAAGGACACTGCTCCGAATCTTCAGGGTGAGTGCTTGGTGCCTCGTGGTTTAAACAAATTGCAAAATGCTCCCCAAAGCCAAGCTGTTGCTGTGGCAACTGGAGCCACTCACCTCTGCCTGGTAGCCTCTGGGCGCTGGTGTAGCTGCAGGACTTTGGTGCCTGTATTCTTGGCTGCGGGTGGGGCTAGGGGAGAGTAGAACGAGGCCCAATGGGTGAAGGCGCCAGAGCTCGGTTCATTCAGCCCAGCTATGGGCGTGGGCGATTGTAGATTTCCCCTTGTTAACTTCACTGTAATTTGCTGCTGCAGAGAGATGGCTACAGCTTGTCACCTGCTCGTTTGTGGCTGAGTTTACAAAACACACAGCATGGCAGACAGCAAGCACTGAATAATGGGTTATTAAAATGCCGTCCCCCCCGAGCTGTGGGTTTAAAAATTAATTAAATAAATAAATAAACAAAACCAAAAGCCTTGTAGGCAGAGTGGGATCCATCTGACATTTCTAGTTGCTACAGGCCCAGGAAACAAAGGATCTGAATTAACACCGAAAGTAATTCAGCCTAAATTTCTTGCCAAGTAAATGTAACCTGCAGCGCAAGGCCGTGAGACTAAATGCTGGGAAATCTGCTGCTGCTGTGGTTTGCAAATCATGCTGCTGAGTGCAGGGAAGCATCCCGGTGAACAGGGAAGGCGGGTGATGGGCGGGGGGTGAAAGATCTTGTCATTCAGCTGCCAGGTGCAGCTGCACTGCAGCTGTAGGTGTGATTTCCAGCATGGGCGCAAGGACTCAGGGACCAGAATGCAGGTCCTGCAAAGCCTGAGACACAGCACCTTCAGGAGCCCATGCAAAGCCACAGCCAGGGAGCAGTGTGAAGAGTAGGCACCACAGGAAGTACCGCCCAAGAGACCCAGAGTGACAGCACCTTGTGGCCCTTTGATTGGTCAGAAGCCCTATTTAACTATGGAGGGAGCCCCAGGAAGTTGGACAACCATATCGACTTTCGGCCCACTGTGACCGCGGACTGTACCTTGACACCTGCTCTGAGCCTGACCCTCCTGACTGCAGCCTGGCGCTGCCTCTGGTCTCTGACTTCGAGCCCGACTCTTATTATTGAACTGGAACGTGGAGCTTCCTCTGACCGCAGCCCAGTGGCAGCCACTCTCCTGCCCGTGCCGTGGCCCGTCCCACAAGGTACCTCTGCGGGCGCTAGCTCTGACTGAGCTCCTGTGCCCAACACAGCACTGTGGCTGCAGCCTGGCACCAGCTCACCGCCTGAGGATGTACCTGGAGTCGTGCTTGCTCCGCCCCAGTGTACATATTTACACAAACTCTATCCAGCTTCACCAGTGGAGAAACTCACACCAGAATGCCCTGCAGGCTTGTTCACTCCCCTCTGTGGTGGACCACTTGAGGTCCAATCCCTTCCCCTTGCCAGGCAGAGGGGGGATTGAACTGGCCTCCCCTTCACACGGCGTGAGCTCCCTAACCACTGGGCTGAAGGCTAGAAGGGAGGCGTCCTTCCCCTGCCCATTCTGTGCTCCGAGCACACCTCTCAGAGTGGACCTTGCAGGTAGCACATGTGCCGAGAGGCAGGAACTGAGGTGCCAGGGGAACTGAAAACCTGAGTCCAGGCAGCTACAGGGTCAGGCAGGAGCTGAATGGGGGCTGTGTGGATCGGGGTAGTGCCTGACCCTGGGCTTTAGGTGCCTAGGCTCCATTGTGGGTCTGTAGGTGTTCATCTCCATGGCTGGGTTCTCCAGTGGAGCAATGGGGAGAACAGAACTTCCCAGCCTTTGTTGGGAGACAATATTCAGTGGTCTGAGTGAGATGCACACGTCCTGCAGGAATGGGGACATACAACAACTTAGACAGACGTATGAAGGAATAAAACACACAGTCCCCTTTCTGCTTTTCCTCATCCCAGAACTGTGAGGGAGGCTTGAAAGGGGAATAAAAGTTCGGAGCCATTGGGGTGGGTGAGAGCTTTTACTTACATGGACATTTAAAATGTCACTGTCCGGAAGGCAGGACCACAGCTGAAGGAAAAGAGGAAGAAAATCAACAATTGTAACAAACCCCTGCAGTGGGGAAGGTTTGAGCTACCATTCGTAGGGTATCATTATATTCACTGCTACTGAACATGGATATCACAGTACTAGCGAGAGGCCTCAGCCGCTCAGAGATTCAATGAGCAAGGTACTATTCCTGCGTGAAGCACGTAACAGATCAGAATTTCCAAACACATCTTAGGGGTCAGATTCGGAGGGTCATTGGGACAGCTAAGGAAGCAGTCGGACAGCCAATGAGATTTTAAAAAGCTCTTATCAGCACCTGCAGACCCCTATGAAAATTTGACCCTGATGTTCAGTAGAGCTTTGGCTCCCAAAACCAACATGACTTTTGAGAAAGGGGCTCAGATTCCTGGACCACTGAGTTGCTTTGGAAATTTTGACTGTAAAGGACAAGACATAGGTACCCTTGGTGATGACATGATAATTAGACCCCCGCCTTGCTATGCAAATCTAGCTCCTGGGAAAACTTGGGGGAAAGGTGGCTTCTGAGAGATTCTCTTCCACAATGCGGTCAGCAGATAGAAAATGGCTGAAAGTCACCAAGAAGAAATACGTGTTCTGAATGGTTTATTTGAATCACTGTCAGGCCTGGAAGGATCAACTCATTCTGCTAGATTCAGCTATTCAGTCTTATTTTGTTGCTCTTCATCACTGCGCTTTGCGCCTTGAATAAGGACCTCATACGTGGTGGGGCAGTACATTTTGTACAGATTTTCTACCAAGGTGTTACTTCCTGCAACCACCGTCTCGTGATCCTTATTCATGAAGTTCCACAGGTGCAAAGCATAGGAGTTGTTGAAGACAGGGCTTGTCTCCCAGACCTCGTAGTACCGCCTCCATGCTGGGTAGGGAATGGGGTAGAAGCGCTGGGGATGTAAGAAGGAAATGTTACGACAGCTCAGGTCCTCCACATCGTGGAAATTGGTCAGGTTGCACAATGCCTGGAGCCTCCTCGTCATTAGGACTGGGCCTTGATTTCCCCAAACGGCTCCATTGTAGTTTTGAACAAAATCCTCCATGCAACCCCAAATGAACCAGTGACGCTGAGGAAAGCCAAAAACCCCATTGCTTGACTCCCGGGAAGCCTGGGCCGCCAGGAAGTTTGTCACTGGAATAGGCCTGGTAGAGATGACATCTGTGTCCAAATAGATCCCACCATATTTCCAGACGAGTGCAAGTCGGCTGGCGTCAGAGCTGACATGAACCCAGTATTCTTCTTGGCGTGCATTTATCTGCAGAGCAGGAAAGGGATCACAGACATGCAATTGACTTCAGTCTGGAAAAGCGCCGCACCTGCTCTATTCGCTATTTATTATATAAGCTCTCGGCAGGTCTATCCCAACTTTAGTTTCTTAAAGGCTACATCTACACTATGAGATACATTTGAATTTATTAATATTGATTTTGTAACGCTGGATTTTATAAATTCTACTCTGATGATCATCACCTCCCCACATGCTCCTCACAAAGATGACTTATTGCTGCCATGCTCAATCAGCAAACATCCACTATCTCACAGTCCTCTCATCCCTGTAACAGTCTGGGTATTTTTGCTGGTATCTGACATCATCTTCCCATGTTGCGTTGCCCTTATTCTCCTCCCGTGGTAAGCAAACGTTCATCTTTCCAGGCAGAAAGAAGGAAAGGTAGGGCATCAATAAAGATGGCAAAGCTAATGGAAATCTTTCTTCTTTAACTGAATTATCAAGGATTTTATAAAAATCAGCAAGTGAGTGTCTTCTCAGCTGGCCCTCCACTGACTGTCCCCCCTCCCTTGATTGCATCTGGTCCCTGAAAATAACACGGGGACAATGAAAAGCACAAAGAAAGAGCTGATAGGAATGTTTTTGAAAATAGAGAGTTGCTGAAGGGAAGGTATTTCACCTCCCTGTTCATTCCACAGCTTCTGTACACAATCTGTATTCTCAGCTGGCCCTCCAACCACTCTTCTCTGCAAGAAGTTAGAAGAAAGAGGATAGAAAAGGCAAGGAAAAAAAAGATTTTTATCTTCCCTCTTAGCTACACAGAAGTTGCCAATATGGGGGATGACAGCAATGCTTCGAAAGTCTTAGCCACTGGGGGAGAATTTCCCCCCCCCCCCCCCGGTGGCAGAAATGTCCTGAATATCTTAGCCACTGGGGGGAGACCTCCCCCACCCAGCAGCAGCAAACTCCCAAAATTCTTTCCTGCCCTTAGAGCCTTAGCCATGTGCAAGCCAGGACGCGGTGCTGCCTGGTAGCCTGGTCAGCACTGAATGGCCTTTAATTGGATTGGGGGCCACCCACGTGATGTGGCTGAGCGTGGGAAGGACCCTGACTGCATGGCACCTGTGGGGGAGCGAGGGGAGTTTGCACACAAATGTAAACAGCTGAGAAGGAGTTTCTCTGCCTCATGCAAACACAACCCCCACAACAGCCTTGCTGCCATGCAGTGCGGCAGGGTAGCAGCTGGTGCCAGGCAGCGCAGAAAAAAATAACTAGTGTAAAGACAGAGCCACAAACACAGGGGCTATTTGTAATGGGTAGATGCGGTCACAGCACTAATAGCAAAGAAAGACATTTCTCAGGCTCATACAAACACGACCCCACAGCCACAGGCTTTCTTGTTCCGATTTGAAATTCACAGTCTTCCTGGTACCTAATGCTGGCGCACCTGAAGAGCAGCAGCCAGAGCGGAGCAGTGAGGGCCATTGTGGGGTACGTGGAAGCTAATAAATTTGATTTAAAGATGTGGCGCTTCCACACTGGCCTTTAATCGGACTTTTGAATTCGAACTTGACGCCACACCTAGCCAGTTCCCACGATATTATGACATTGATGTTAGTGCTCCCTAAGTCGAACTAATAATATTTACAGTGAAGACAGTCCGATGGTAATATCAAGCTAACTGCCTTAAACTCAAATTTATCTCATAGCGGAGGGGTAGCCCAACTCTTACTGGCTGTTTTTCTTTTTTAGTTAAGAGATATTGGCAACAAAGACCAGAGCAGATGTAGATTTTATTGGGTGTGGCTGTACAAGTGTGTCCAATGCCATGGAAACATCCAGTATTTATGAAATAATGGCTGCGTCTACACTACAGACATAACTTTGAAGTTGCTTACTTCGAAGTACAACTTATACGTTACAACAAATATGGAAGTTGTACTTCGAAGTAAGCGACTTTTAAGTTGAGCGTCGACACACACCCGACTTCGAAGTTAAAATTTGAAGTAGGGGACTACTCCATTCCCGGGAATGGAGTAAGGACTTCAAAGTTGGGCTCCCTACTTCGAAGTTAGCTTCAAAGTTAGTTCCTAGTGTAGATGCACCCAGTGAGAATATGAATCATTAACTGTTACAGCCACAAGGGAACACACCTCCCCCCCCCCCCCCGCCAGAGCCATCTCAGTTTACGCACCCAAACTGAGAGAGTCTCATGAACATCACTGGGCTTCGGAACGGGCCTCTCCTGGCAATCTCGACAGAAGATAGGAAGTGAGAGAGAATGGGACATGCAGATGCATGGAGGGCTGGTGTACCAGTATAGCCACCAGCTGCCTGTTTATTCTACAAATAAGGAAGTCCTTAACTGTCATGGCTGTCAGTAGACCCATGAAAACATGAAGCAAGTGTAGAGTATTGTTGTGGTGCCTCCCTGCATTTCATCTGGGTCAAAACAAGAACTCATAGGCATATGAACGGTCTGAACAACACTGCTATGAGGCATGGGTGGAGCCTGGAAAAGTACCACTTCCTTTCTCCCCCAGTTACACCTGACCTCTGAATTCCCCTCTCACTTCTGGAGATTGCTTGCAAACACTTCCACTGCTGTCAGACCTGTAACAAGCACCTAAATCATGCTTCCCAAATAGTAAATGTTCACTTTAGTTTTACACGGAAGGAAACTGTTGAAGCAAAACTTACTTATCAAAAATTATCTTTTTGGAGAAGATAGTGAAGGCAAGAATACATGGTTATCAAGCTTATTATTCCCATGTTCCATTTGCCATAAAAAAGGGGTCCATCCTGGCTGTACTCAACCAGTTTCATGTTATTTTTTTTTATTTATTTCTACCACCTCTACTTTAAATCATGTTCAAAAACATTTCCCTCTTTACATTTCCTCTCACCTTACGATACCATGGGAGCAGGGGTGTCTCCTGGAACAAAGCGTCCATCTGGAGAGGAATAATGTAGACGTTCTCCATGGCAGATAAGAGGGAGAAGGCTGGGTAAGCGGAATTTGAATCCAGCCATGCGTTATTTTTCAGCCCTTGCATGAGGAAAACAACAGGTCTGTCCTGGTAGATCCGGGCAGCAGATTCCACAGAACATGAAACCAAATGAGGAGGCTCCAGGCGGTCTGTGGTCTCCACAAATATGATGCTTCTGCTTTGGCTCATCACATCCTCTTCCCTCAAGAACTGCTTTGCAGTAGGCACACACGAGAAGACACAGATGTACTGCAGGGAGAGTTTATATAAAACAGCAAAGACAAAGACAAAAAAGAGATAGAGTGCTATTTGGAGCTCCTTCAGCATCCTTGCTTTCCTTTGGACATCTGAGCCTTTAAAAGGAAAAAGTCAACGTCAGTTGTCCATTGTTTATCCCCAGGAGAAATATGTGAGAGGAAAGGATTTCAGAAGTTATTGTTACCTTGGATTATTTCTTATGCGATTGATAGCATATTGCAAAACTGGGGAATCAAGAGTTAAACCACGTCACATACCCGACAGGGCAGGAGCCTCTTTGACTCAGGCAGCAGTTTACGAAAAAGTTTCGTCAGCTGTCTCTGGGTTAGAATCCTGAAGGCTTCCCTCATCAAACCAGAGATGTTCTCCATGTGGCAATGAACTTCAGTGGCAGTGAAAAGGAAGGAAAGATTGACTTGAACCTAACTGAGCCACATCTTTTATTCAAACAAAGGACCCACTGAGCTAAGGGATGCTGAGTGTTAAGACCCAGGTAAAGGTGCTACTAAGAGGTCAACCTTCCGTCTTTTCATGGGAGCTTCATATATGGGAGCAAAAGGTTCAACAGTCACTCACACCTTTCTGATCGCAGGAGATCCCAAGGGAAGTGGGCAGGATATTTTCTGTGTATATTCTCATGGTAAGGTATTGGGTTTCTCTTAGTAATAGCCGTCTACTTGGCCATGCAGTCTCTGTGGAACTCAGGTTATGGTCCCTTTGCCCTCTATTACCTCTTGGCTGAGCGAAGTGAAAAATAAATGTGCCAGCTAAATTCAGCCTTTCCGCACAACCCCACAGGAGGCCAGTAGATCAGAGGTTGCTGCATGAAGGAGGCAGGATTTGCACCAACACCTGGACCAGACTGCGTTTCAGGTGTATTCACTCTGGGGCTGATGCTTGATTGCATCTTACCGGTGCATGTCCATTACAGACAGATCTGCCAATGCTTATGAATCAGCCAGGCTGAGATTTTGACCAGCAGCCTCAGTGCCAAAGGGGGACCCTCATTTTATATTTTGGATAACGCTGTAAGACAGAAAGTGCTGTGATATGTACCTGGGCTGCTGCCAAAGACTCTTCCTGATAGCACCCGTCCCTGGAATCCTACTGTGAAGAGGTCCCCAGCATAAGGGGCTCAGCTTAGCTTATGCAGCTGAATGTAGCCCCAGCCTTTCTGCCTGATTCCCATTCACCCATCCCCAGAGCCCTCCCTGGTTTGCTGTCAGACGGGAAAGGACCATGCACAGACCCAGGACCAAGCACCTGTACACATGGTGCTTCTGGGCATGATCTCCCTCTGGGACAGTTGTGATTTCATACCTGTTCTGATTGTATTTTGCATTAAAAATTATTCAGCCTTTCCACAGAATAGACAGCAGGTGTGCAAGGGTTGTGTATATTCAGAATCGTTCCCCCGGGATTCCCAGCGAACTGTGATAAGTCTAGTATACAAAAGGCAGATCAATTCATAATGCTGGGGCTCTCACACACATGTGGTGGGGAGAGGGGCTGGTTTTCCTCCCTGCTCTGACTGTTTTAAAATATTATTGGACATTTTTTTCAGTCAGCTGAAACTTTTAAACCGCAAATTTCTGTTAGTTCAGATTTGGATTGAGGACTAAGGAGCTGTGAATTCCTTTTCTATCTGAACCGACTCACCCACATCATAACTGTAAAGCCACACAGACTGCAAGAAAAGTTAAATTGTGTCCGTATCTAGCTATCAGTCATCGCTGTACAAACCGTCACCGTGCATAGCTATCTGGGACCCATCGCCGTGGGAGCTGAGCACCTTCCATTACTTAAAAGAACCAGCTCTCTATGTCTCTGCTGCTTCCTTGACACCAAGAAGCAGACTTAAGTTTTTTTCTTGTTTCTTACGAAGGAATCTGTGTAAATGCAGGTTCTCTCATGGGACTGTCTGGATGAAAGGGGCTGGGTTTTGCATTTGGCTCTGCATGCAGCGAGGGTGGTGATAGTTCTTAGCTCTTCTGGCAATGGATTTCCAGTGACACAGTTATCTGTAGGAGACATTTCACCTGCTGAGCCGCACAGGCCAGTTCTCTCTTTTACAAATCTGCTATAGTCTGTTACTGATTAATTACAAATTAAATGAAAAGTTGAAACCTTCAAGTGCACATCAATGTCAGTTGTGTTTTAGATTTAAGCCCAGACTCACAATAAATTTCCATCCTCTGGGGAACCTCTAGAGTCAATAATGTGTAATATATCATATAGTTAATACATTCATGAAAGGAAAACAAACTATATTCGATCTCATGATACAATTTCCCCCTTGTTCTCTTGTGAGGTAGTTGTAAACAAATCAAAACTCACCGTCTTTGATAAGTAAAAGCCAGACCGAGCTTGCAGTCTGTTGGAAACCAATGCTGAATTACTTTGAATGAGGACGCTTTCAAAAAGTAGGCATAAGAATTATCAGGAAGGTAGGAGAAGCCCAGGACCCGGTGCCTATGACTGCAGACTCCCTGGGCAGTACATTCACGCTAGGTAGAACTTTCCGAGTGGTATCTTTTGCCTTGCTTTTCTAGCCTCGCACTGGCATTTGCGCACTGTTTGCATTGCGATAAGAGGAAGAACCGCTACATTTTCAATTTGTAGGCCTCTGAGCACATGCGAGGTTGATGCACAAAAACATGTACCTCTGCAGTGCAATGAGGAGGATTTTCCAAAGGACAAATGGAGGCTCTGCTGCTTTGAAGGTGCTCGGCTGTTCTGCTAACCCAGTGAAGGAGTATCTTCCTCCCTGGACCTGAAATGGGCCTCGAGCATGCTCTGGCACATGTGCACTGTCCTTGGAGAGCTGCCGTGTTCTCTGCAGAGGAGAGGTGCAGGTGGGTGGTGTGCGGTGCAAGTCTACAAATCCATCCTGAGGAGTTTGTGAGGGATTGGCAGTGTCTCCTGAAACACGGACTAATGTTCTTCTGGGCAGCGGCCCCTACAAGGGTGCTGCTGCTGCCTGATGTCCAGCCACGCTAAATGCCTGGTCTGAAAGTTCCCTCCCCACACCAGACCCCTTCAGAAGATGAGACGCGTGACGTGTTCCCGGGTGCTGGACCACCATGGGGAGGTGGTGGCTGGTGACAGAGCAGAACTCCTTTGTTTTGCCATACGACCCTCGCCCCCCGGGGAGGCTGCCGTGAGAAGGGTGTGAACCTGGAGTAAGCCAAGACGCTCTCTCATCTCTTGCCTGTCCCAGGGTATTGTAATGACTACCCCTCCAAGCTCCGTCAAAGGGCACTCAGACAGGCCATCTCGACTTCCAGGGGCTCGCAAGTTCCCACGTGGTCTCTGACTGAAGGCGGCAGTCTGGCAGCGCTGCCTAGTGACCTGTAACCCCTCAGGTGTAGCCAGGCCCCTGCGCGCAAGGACTCCTGGGCACCTCTGCAAGTATCGTCCCTGCACCCTTCTGAGAAAGCTCGCTCGGGATACGTAGATGCTGACCGGGAATTGATCTGCCCCGTCCATGGAGAGCATCACTTTTTCATCCCTTTTCTTTGAGACGGCCTTTGGCCGTGGAGTTTGCTGGTGGCGTGCTGCTGTTCGTCACCTGGCTGGTACAGTGAGGCCAGGCCAGGCAGCTGGTGTTGGCTGTTCTCTGGTTCACGCCCAACAGAAGCAATTTGCACCAAGTGAACCTCACAGGCAGCTCCACGGGGAAGCTATGGGCAGCCACACTCAGCATCCTTATCACTCTGTCTTCATTCCTTTCTAACTCTCCATTGGCCTCTTCCCAGCCCATTAGAACAGGTTACATGTTGCACACAGAGGTTCAGGGACACAGCACCCACCAAGCCAGAGAATTACTCCCATTGAAATATGACTGCCCTCTGCTCGCCCCACTTCTCCGCAGCTGTGTTGCTCCCCAGGTTGCTTAGCCCTTGGAAACCCAGTGCGGCAGCCTAGTTCCTGCTGTGTTTGTTTTCTGAGCAGGAACTGAGTGCTTCCTGTTTGAGATGGCTCATGGAGGATGTAGCGTTTTCATACTGGCGTAACACAGCACTGCAAACACTTGCCATGATATCTTATCGAGCTATTCCGCTCTTAATTGATAAATAATAGAATGCGGGTTATGCCAGGTGGTTTCAATTTACCCTGAGTGCAGATTTCCTTACACTGCAAATGAGTGTCTATTCTTGCCTAGATAAACCTTAACGCAACAGCGTGAAGTAGAAATGGCAACATGGAGAGGGTGAACATCCATCCCGTATTAGGCGGGATGGTTCCATATTTGGTGCAGCGGCTGGCGGGAGTGACTTCGCTGAGCCTCGGGGATGTGGGCTTGGTGGGTCTGGGAGGAGCTGCCTCTCCCCCAGTATCTCCGCATGCCATATTTGGACAGGGAGATATGGTCACCCTAAACATGGAATCATAGAACGCTACAGCCGGAAGGGACCTCGAGAAGTCATCAAGTCCAGTCCCCTGCCCTCATGGCAGGACCAAGCCCCATCTACATCATCTGTGTTAGATATTTATCCAACCCGTTCTTAAATATCTCAAGCAATGGAGATTCCACAACCTCCCTTCGTCACTTATGCCAGTGTTTAACCACCCTGACAGTTAGGAAGGCTTTTCCTGATGTCCAACCAAAACCTCCCTTGCTACTATTTAAGCTCATTTCTTGTTGTCCTATGGTCAGAGTCTATGGAGAATAACTTTTCTCCCTGTAACACCCTTGTAGGTGCTTGAACTCTGCTATCATGTACCCTCTCAGCCTTCTCTTTTCTAAGCTAAACAAACCCAGTTCTTTTAATCTTCTATTATAGGTCATATTTTCTTGACCTTTAATCATTTTGTTGCTCTTTTCTGGTGCCTTTTAATTTTCTCCACATCTTTTCTAAAATGTGGTCCCAGAACTGGACACAGTAGTCCAGTTGAGACCTAATCAGAGCAGAGAAGAGGGGAAGAATTACTTCTCGAGTCTTACTTACAACACTCTACTTCATGCATCCCGGCATCATGTTTGCTTTTTATTTTATTTATTTATTTTTGCAACAGCATCACACTGTTAAGTTGACTTATGGTCCGTTGGTCTGTGCTTGGTCCTAGCATGGCCAAACCTGTGGGTTAGGCCCACAATTTCCAGTTAATTTTGCAATAAAAACCCAATGATCTGAATTCATCCTCTGAGACCTGTATTGTTACACCAGAGAGGAATGTAGTGCATAGAGCTGTACTTTCTCAGTGAGCAACAGTATGATCGGCTGAGCCTGCGGCATACATTGATATAAAATATATCGGGGCAAGCGCAGGAACAGACAATCACTATTATTAAAAGTTCCAGTCTAGCTTTTATCTAGTACAATGATGGCCTAACATGACGGCTTCTTTCTACCCCAGCAATTCACTGAGAAGTCGGAATGGGTAGGTGATGCCCCCAGCCTCAGGCGTTTGACATTTAAATTCCTGATGCTGGGGAATGACCAGCACAAAATTAGAGAGAGGTTCTGTAAAGCCACAGGGTTACTTGGGTAACATGCCAGAACTACGCAGCTCCATGTAAGGCCAGAGGTAATAGTCCAGAAACAGCCACAATGGTTGGTGATAGGCTTCTGTCACTGTGTGGTCTGAGAGGCAGGTATAGAAGACGAAGAGAGCAGCGAGGCTAGTTGTCAGGAGCAGGGCCAGCAGTATGCCCGTGAGCCGCCACAACTGAAGCAGAATCCACTTGGGGTTCAGCCTGCAGAATAAAGAGACGCAAACTCAGGGCACATTACACAAACACGCAACATATTACTCAAATATACCAACCCCTTTGTCATGAATGAATGCCTGTAAAGGGTTAAACCCAGAGCGATTGGGTACTTTGTCGGCAAGCAGCCAGGTGAGACAATGGGCAGAGAGAGGGGGGATATTTTGAATTGAAGCAGTTAAGAGTTGAGGGCGAGGGAGGGTCTTTCTGTTGTGTGGCTGGAGGAGAGAGAGAGATGGTTAATCCTGAGCAGGCTGAATGAATCTAGTAAAGGTCCAGGCCACAAGATCTGGACATACAGATATGTAAGTAGGAAGGAAATGTACAGTCAGATGCAATCAGGTTATTTTTTTATTTTGGATTTGGTGCGGGACTCCAGGCTGGCTGATGTACCCTCTGTACGTTGTAACTTTTGAACCGAATCCCAGGGAAGGAGTTCTCTGTGCTTTAAATAACCCACCCTTTAAAAAATGTCACAAGTGGGTCTTCTTGGGTTTTAAAGGGGGGTTTCTCACTTGGGTGGTGGCAGCTACCTCCCAGGGTCAGGGAATCTTGAAGCAGAAGCCCGTAGAAGCAAGGTGCTCTTAAGGTCTCTTATGTGCCCTGCACCTTCTGCACATGGAGCGTCAGAGTGGGGAGCAGCCTTGACACCCCTGCGTGTTCCACATACAAATTTCTTACGGGGGATGCTCCTGAAAAGACTGTATTTGCCTGAATGACTTTACCCAGCCGCAAGCCAGCGGCTGATTTCAGCCTGGGAGCTGGACTGGCCCGACGAAATGTTGAGCACCAGACTCCTGGCACTCAGGGTTACGCCCGTCCAGCCACGTACCTCGTCATGCTGAACACGGAATAGATTTGAGCCCATCCGAAGATGCTTATGGGCAGTTGGCAGAGAGACCCAGGCTGAATGTGGGAAGAACGATTCACCAGGAGTTGGGTGACCAGATCTCCCCTTTCTAAAGGGACAGGCCCCTATTCAAGTCCTCCTGCAGGTGTCCCTGCTTTTTCGGAGGTAAATAGTCACATCAGTACTTCCGGAGCCTACTGGAGGCTGTGCCTTGCTTGCCAGCTGCCCATCCACCAGCAATGGTGTGGGCGTGCAAGGCTGGAATGAGCCACTCCCTCTGCTGGGCCGTCAGTCCCTGCTGGGCACCGCCTTTTGTCCAGCAGGCCTCCTCCCTCCTAGCCATCTCCAGCTGCTTGCTGCCGTGGCGGGAGAGTGTGGGCAGGTGGTGGCTGGTTACGTGTCTCCTCTGCTGCCCACCCGTTGGCCCCTGAAACGTTTCTCTCCGACTGTCCTCTCCCTGCTGAGCCCCTTCAACTGCTCAGCTGCTCCTCCTCCCAGAGCGCCAGCCCCCTGTGAAATGCCAGGTTGGGGGGGCAGCTGCCACCTTTGTCACGCCGTTGGCACTCTTGCCCTGGTCAGAGCACTCAGCTCATGGCGAGCCTGGCTAGCAGGCACCTTCCTTCCCCCACTGCCTCTGGCTGGGCTGGCACCCGGGAAAGCTCAAGACGCTCTGGCCTGGGATGCTGGCCAAGGGGAGCCAAGCACTGCGTGTGGAAAAGCTCCACCCAGCACTGGCATGGGGGAGATTTTCTGCCCCACAGCTATTTGCAGCCCTGTTTGCACCCCGACCCAGTAGGCTCCACAGCAGCCCCCCAGGCAGGGGCTGAGCACCCTGTTCTCATGTTACCCCCGCACCTGAAGGAACCTGATAAAATGGAAGTGGGAAAACCATCTCCACGGCTCTTCCTCAAATGGGCTTGACTGGAAGGGTCCACTGCCAATCCCAGGCTCAGAATGGAAGTGAGACAGGCTCGACACCCTCATGGAAGGGAAAAATCCTCCCTTTCCCACTGATTTCAGTGAGGCAGGACCAACCCTACCTCCACCCCTGCCAGCAGAGGCAACTGCCGTCTGTTTTCTGAGTCTGGTGGGGAGGGGTCATACCCAAAGCCACATCTTCGAAATCCCTGTCTCTGCGTCTGGGTACCCAGCCACACCTCCCTCACTGCTTTCTCCGGGTCTCTTTCCCCTCCCCATTTCTCCCTCATTCATCCTCTTTGTCCCCATTCTCTCACGCCAACTGGCAAGGCTGGTTATTGCCGGTACCACAAAGTTTGCAAGATACTGAGCCACGTGTCGCTTTTTCCCTGGCCAGCACTTTGGGCTCACAGCTGGTTTTCTGAGGTAAGGAGCCCGGCCATGCCAAGGTCACCCTCCACTGCTGTCTCTACCCTGTAACTCTTTGCATTCCGTGGGTCACTAGCCATCAGCATCTCTCCCCCTCCTGCTTCTCACTGGGGAGGCTTTTAAAAGCATCCAGCAGGCATGAAGGGGAGTCAACTGTCCCCAGGGTGCCTGGGCCAGCTCCCAGCCAGCTGCTCCTAACTGTTCTGCAGCCTTGGCCCTCTAATTAGCAGGCCTTTCCGCCTCCCCTGTTCTTTGGCCAGACTTTGTTACAGTATGTTTGCTTTTTTAAAAGTGGTTGGCTGCCTATCTTTCCCTGCTATTGTCATTTTATTTACTGCCTGTTGTAGGGTAGCACCCAAGGGCTGTAGCCACACACCAGATCCGTTTGTGCTAGGCTCTGTACAGCTCAGAAAAGAAACAGCCCTGGGGCCTAGCCCCCTACTTTGACCTGAGTGGAAGACTTAAAGCTGCAATTTTCAAAGCTGCAGAAGGGATCTGGAGGCACAAATTGACCTTAATGGGAATCTGGCACCTAAATCCCTATAAGCAGCCTTGAAATCCTTCTTCTAAGATATTCTCTTTTCATGGGTGCTACCCATTATAATTTGCTCATACTACATGAAGTATTTGCATATAGACTTGTGTCCAGATTTTCAAGATATCACTAAGTGTCTGATGGGATTTTCAAAAGCACACTGGCACCTGCCTGCATCCTCAAGCATCTAAGTAACGTTCACCAGCTGGCTCCTTGCTCTGTTCTATTCTTCCTTTAAATGTGCATATCCCTGCATGGTCTTAAAATGTCTTCTAAAATGCAGTAAGTTCATGAACGTAAATAGAGTCTTCACTAACCTACCACCAAATATGTGCTTCCTTTGGTTCTTTTCTTTTCCTCGTATTTTGTCTTCCTGCAGATAAAGAGAATTTTAAGGGACTCAAAATGCTTTCACTTAAGTAAGGAAGCAAGAGATTACTGATGAGGGTAGATTCTTTGTAATATTCTCAAACCCGGAAGCATTTTACTTATGTGATGATTGATTACTCTTTAGGCTTTGCTTAAAAAGATTTGTCACTTTCACTTGTGTGTCTGGCCAGCGGGCTCTGTGGCGCCCGCTAGGTAAAAACCACAAGTCATTGTGGATAGTTCTCATAAAACATCCACTCAGTCTGCAGCATCAGTCAAAAAACAATGAGAAGGTTAAGAACCATCAGGAAACACATAGGTAATAAGACAGAAAATATTATAATGTCACTATCCAGATCCATGGAGCTCCCATATGTTGACTACCGTAGGTGTTTCCAATAAGATATATTAGAATTGGAAAAGGTACAGAAAAGATCAACTAAAATGTTAGGGATATAGAGCAGCTCCTATATCAGGAGACACTAGCAAGACCCCAGTTGTTATGCTTGGATAAGAGACAGCCAAGTGGAGCCATGGTGGAGCTCTATAAAATCAGGAATGTTGTAAAGAAAGTAAACAAAGAAGTTCTTTGTACTCCTGCATGGGACGCAAGAACTAGGAGTCACTCAATGAAGTTCAGAGGCTGCTGCTTTAAAACAACAAAAGGAAGTATTTCTTCACCCGACACACAATCAAGCTGTGAAACTCACAGCCAGAGGACATTTAATAAGCAATTCATAAACGAATAACTTAAGTTAATGGAGATTAGGATCACCAATGACCATTAGGCACGACGGTTACACGTCACTCCATGCTTTGGGTTCCTCTAAGTATCAGAATCACAAAAAGAGTGGACTCATTTGCAGTTCCTCTTTGGCAGGGGTGGCCAATATGGAGCCCATGGGCTGGAGGTGGTTTTCCAAGGTTAGCCCCGGTGGGCCACTGGACACTTTATTTACCTGTTCATCTGCAAGGATGGCAGCTCGCAGCTCCCATTGGCCACAGATTACTGTTCCTGGCCAATGGGAGCAGGTGGAAGTGGCACAGACCGGGGCATCGCTTTCATTGGCTAGAAACAATGAACCACAGACAATGGGGACTGTGGGCAGCTGTACCTGGGGACATGTTGCTAAATAAAGTGTCTGGTAGCCTGGTGAACGGTGTCTGTCTCACAGGTCGCTTACTGCCACTTATTGCTCAACCCGGTCTTAAGGATAAGACAGAAGTCACTTACCAACTCAGCTTTTACTATTTCAAACATCAGGCTCTTTGGGTTGATGTTCAGGATGTTACTCGGTGTCCTTGGGAGACGTCTGAAAAAATAAAAGAAACGTGATTCCTTTGCAAGTTTTAGAAAGTCCCATAAAATTCAGTTCTCTGATTTGTTCTTTATGGCTATTTGGATGTGAAAATCATCGTATTTTTTTCGAAAGAGGGTGAATTCTAATCGCTCCATGAGCATGGGACAATGAAGGTCAAGAATCTTCCAGCTCCATAGGTACCAAGCTAGCCACGCAATCCAGTGCCATAGGAAGACTGCAGATGGAATCTCTTCCTATGCCCCCTGCCCCACCCCCTTTTTACATTCCACGGAAACTCTTTCCTATCTGCCTAGAGAGTCTGGTCTGAAGCCAGAGGTGAAATTATTTGCAAGGTAACAATCGGGGACAAGACACGACCAAATAGGAGCTTGACAGCCTTATCCTAGCTCCCATTCCAGCACATCCCAAAACCACCCTGCAGTTAGAAGTCTGTCTGAGCGAGGCCCCATATGCATGTAGGAATCACAACACAGATGTGATGTACTGAAATAACTACAGCAGGAACAAGTGCAAAAACAAGCATGTTCTCTTTGATTCAGAGCTGTTCTCTTGACCAGTCACTTCCTTGAGCTTTTTCAAGTCCTGAGCACATACAATTTAAATTCCTTGCACTGGCTTTGCACACAATATTGCTTGTCCCCAGGTAATGCTCGTCATTAAGACATCAGCCATAAAGAACTTTGATTTGCAGCTGGCAAACTTACTGAGCCTTCTCCTCAGCAGCCAAGAGCTGGTCCTGAAGAGACATCTCTTTGTTCTGGAGAACCTTAGAAAGAGCAAACTTGGTAAACGATGCCTAGTTGCGTTTCTGTTGCACATCTTTCATACCTCAGCAATTTGAGTTCTAGCTTGATTTGCTCCACAAGATGAGTTGGTTGTGTTGGCTGCCAAAGCACCATCTCCAGATGGGGGGATGCAGTGATACAGGCAGGGGACAAACTACAGTGTGGTTCCTGGGGCTGTGAAAGGAGCTGCAGGTGGACAGCAGAGACAGAGTGACACTGTGAGGACTGAAGAGGGAGCGGGGCAGGGACTTGGCTTTGAGCGCCGTCCCAGAGTATGGCCCAAGCTGCTAAAGAGACTTTATCCCCCCTTTCTAACAACCTGTGGTGGACACCAAAGCTGGAAAACGTTAGCCCAAAAGACAAGTGTATGGGGGAAATATGATTATGTCTTTACAATAATTGGAGGCCCCAGCTGCCAAGCAATCTCAGAGATAACCCCTACCCACACTGAATTTATCAAGCTCCAAAGATGGGGAGGGGGGCAATAGACAAAGGATGCACGGCACCTTCAGCGTACAGACGGAGAACCAAGGGACACAGTATGAGAGCCGAAACCCAACCCAGGGTTCTGGAGGGCTAATTCAGTCTCTTAATTACAAGGTTCTTCTTGAATGACAGGTTGAATTATGCAGGGCAAGCTACTGTTAGCCACTTCTGCATGTGGCATCCTCACCTGGATTACTGCCTCGTATTCTTTGATGGATTCCTCCAGTTCTCGGGTTTGGTGTTTCATCTAAAAAAACACAAGCTAAGATACTATGTCCTATCATCCCTAGGCTACAGTACTCCAATGCCCGTTGTCTGGGGTTACCATTGAATAGTGCTGAAGATAGCAAACAGCGCCAAGTGAGACAGCAGGAATTTCAAGATCCTTTATCTGCAGGCAATTCAGTGCAGAATTGGGCCTCAGGTGGTAAAGTGTGTGTTCCAAAGTCCTATGAATGTGTATTGAACTGACTTTTGTTTGCTTTGCAATAGGCTCTAAGGCTCTAAGCTATGCAGACAGGAGAGTTGTGCTTGTCCTTGTTTGAAATAAGTGAAGGTATTGTTTGCAAAAGGTGCTAGTTTGATAGCCCTGAGAACTGTAGCCTTTTGTGTATTCTCACACAGAAGGAAATTCAAAATACTTGGCATTATTCAATGCCAACAACAATGCAGTAATTGCTACTTACTCACCCATGGTTACTTAGAATTACTCTTTTTTTTAAAACCAAATTAATCAATTATTTTTAATTACAGGCAAATAATAAAGTATTTGGTTCTTGAGCTTACTAAAAATGACTGAAGAGCAATTCATATTGCTTAGAAATTATTAGACCAGTAATGCAAATATCTATACAGAATGAGAAGTTATTTAAGCCCATTTGTTTACTTCCACTGCAGAGGGGATTCAAACTGAGTAGAATGCCTCTAGTGGGAATTCCCACTCTTCCAACCTTCCAGGAAAACCAATTTGTCATGTAGCCAAGAGGTGGTGTGGTCGGGACGGAAATGTGAAAAACGCTCTGTGCAAATTTCAAAGAGAAATGAATGCTAGGAACTAAACTGTGCCCACGTCACAGCATATCCTGAACAATGTCGATTAAATGGTTTTAGAGTCACGTTTTTAACGTTTGGAAGGTCAACAAGGCCTATGTGTCCTCTAATGACAAAGAACTAAAAAAGTAGTTCAGTCACTGTATTTACACAAGGGGATGAAGTTTCTTGCTTTTGGGGTTGTTATTGTCTCCAATATATCAGTTTCCTTGGTTTCATTCCTATCTCCCTAGTTATGTTTTGTACAGCACCCCAAATATTTCTTTTCTCCCTTGGTGTCACCTCTTGCAGACACACTAGGACTATTATTATACCCTCCTCTGCACCCAGTCCTTATTGAGGCAAGCTAGGCATGTGTAAACAGTCCATTTCCTGGAGCCCATAAATAGTTGTACGTGTTAGGCCCTGAATTCCTTCCAGCTAATCAACAGACTTGTGGCACTGAAAGGCCTCCAGTAAAGATTGTTCTCTGAGATACAGCTCCTCAGTACTTCGTACAAAGGGGCCTTCCAGTGCCATGAAGTGACGCTTGTGGGTTTACAGCCTCAGTGCTGTTGATTATTTTCTTTAGGTCTCCTTCAGCTTTACCACTTTCCAAAAATGCCCTTCTGGTTGCCTATCAGCTCCCGTAGCTTGTACTGAAGGCCCAGCTGAGACCCTGGCTTACCTGCACAGACAAACGGGGTCATTTTCAGCTACTGATATCTGTGCACTAACATCGCGCCCTCGCCTAAATGAATAATGCCTGTAAAAAATGTGTTTACCATACCTTTGTGAAAATCTCATCTTCAGCAGCAGATGCCAGGGTGCATTCCTGCAGCTTTTTCTGACAGGAGACAGATAGTCCATAAATATGTTCTGATCATATAACATCCAGGCCCAGACCCTCCCCTGATCCCTGGAACATACATTTCCATGCTTCCCCTGTGGTCTCTGCCAGTCAGGCAAGTCTGAAACCCTCTCTGGTGTCTGAGGCGCCAGTATAAGAGCACAATGTTCCTACCTGAAAGTTAGCTGACTTCAGACTTTTCCCACTAAGGTCACATCCAGGCTGGTTCAGAAAAACTACCCAAACGTCTCCAAAAGAATACTCACCTGGACAAATCCTCTCGTCAGCTCTGGAACCTATTGCACTATTCTTGTGTAACAGAACGGGGGTAAAAAAGGGCTTGACTGATGGCTGTGAGTGTCATCACCGGCTTACTTGATCTGCATCTAATAAAGACCGACAGGGCCAGATCCTGAACTTGCGTGGCGACTGAGCTCGCTTGAAATGAATGGAGCTATGACATAAGGAGCTGAGATGTGGGCTGAGATTTAATGAGGACCAGGAGGAAAGAGGTTCCCTCTTCCCCCTGGATTTCAGGAGGAATTGTGCACCTAACTCACTTGGTCTGACAAATGTGACATTTACAGACATCGAATGCCTGACCCCCAGCCTCACAGAGGTCGGTAGAAAGACTCCTACTGACTCCAGCAGGTTAGACTCTCATTCCTTTATGCAAATTGGGTCTCTCTGTGTTTCAACTGGTTGCCGTTCTACTCACCTTCAGCGCATGGACATGAGCCCAGAGCTGCGTGTGGCTGTGCTGGCTGGCTCTTCTCGACACGGTCAGCGATGAGTTCTGAAATCAGAGGGTGCCATTGTACTTCGTTTGCTGTAGGGCCACATACCTAGCATGCAAGGAAAGGCATTACTCTTCCAACAAGCCTGTCTCTTATAGGGAGCAGCGATCCCTGGATGCTTTGCTTGGCGGGTAAGTGACCAGCACCAGGCACTCAGACTGGTCTGTAACTGTCAAGATTCATATGTGCTAGTGTCCTGTTGCCTGCATTGCTAGTTGTAGGTACTGTAGATAGGTGAAGCCAAATTACTTGTTCAGATCCATTCCAGGAGCTGAGGTGCATGTAATGCAAAACAGGGCTTTGCAGATGCAAATACTCTGCACATAGGTTTGGGGAATAAAAGGTTCAAACGCACTTATGTGGCTTACAAGACAAGGTCTTAGTTTTCAAAGCGACTTAGGCACTTACGTACCTTATTTGCATCGACTTTCGAGTCTCTAAGTGGCTTTTTAAAATGGCCCTTTTGAAACGTGGCTTTTAGAAAATTTCCTCTTTTACTTATCATTAAAAGACACGTAAATATCCATTGGGTGCGAGGAAAATGGAGGCCAGGTCTACATCGAAAGATAAGTCAATCCACCTCCATTGCTCAGGACCATGAAAAATCCCCACCAAAACATTGCCCTTACTTCTTGGTGTGATTCTCCTTTTGGGGTTTACTCCACTCCATCCAGCAGAGCACAGGGATCGATTTTAAAAGCCCTTTAGGCTGCCAAGAGGAACTGGGCAATGTAGACACACTTGTTACAAATTAGACCTAATGCTGAAGATGTCGACCTAAGTTTGTAGTGTAGACGAGCCTTCGGTCCCTTATCATCTCGGCCCACAAGACGGAGCGGGAGAAAGGAGGGGATTATTACCCCCATTTTATAGCTGGGGCTCAAAGGCAAGAAAGTTGAAGTGACTCTCTGAGTCTGGAGAGGATTTGGAATTGAACCAGGTTGCCAGGTGTCTGCCTTCATCAAAGGCAGCCAAAAACAATAAGCATGTCTGCTGTCCGGCTCCACCATAGCGAAGGGAGCAAGCATCGGTAACACTCCGGCTTGTCACATTGCACCCCTTGCTCTGGCTTTACGAATGCAACAGCTCAGCCAGATTCTTCAGGATTCATCAGAACAAACTCCCCAAAAATCAAAGGTCACTTGATCTGCTAGGGGACCCAACGCTCCCCTGCCTTGCATCATTCCATCTTTGACGCTTGCGCAATGAAGACAGAAAATGCACCTGTTCTGATTAGATGAGGTTTTAAACCCTTGGAGGAGTAAGTAAGTGATGGCCTAAAGTGTAAAGCACGACGGACTCAACCCTGGAGACTGGAAGCAGAGCAGCAAATAAGGGAGTCTGAATTATGGAGCATGTTGGGAGCACTGTTCTAATTCTTCCTTTCAACCAATCTCTGATGCCATCAAATGAAAGGATGCAAAAAGTTCAGACCCCCTTGACACCCGGGAAGAATATTCCCAGCAGAGTGGGCCAGGTGGTTTGGTAGCTAGGACGCTGGAGTTGGAGTTAAGAAAACTGGGGTTGATTCCCACCTAATTTGCAGTTGGTTCCCACCTAATCCTCTGTAATCTTGGGAAAGTGACATACTCTCTGTGTGTTGTGAGATAGCGATGGTGTGGTGAAAGTGAGATCTTGGATACCACGGTGATGCAGACCATGTACGTTAGGAGATCCCTAGCTTTACATTGGGGTATCGCCACTTCCTTCCATGGAGTTACACTGTGCAAATCCAAAGTCAGTCAGATCAGGCTCTCTCCTGAGCATCGTGGCTGGATCTTGAAAAGGATGAAGTAACTGTGTGAGCGGCAGTCACATTTGTAGCTGTCCAAGCTCAGACAATAAAGCTAATCAGACTGCTGCTCCCTGGGGCTGTGTTGGAGTGAGGCAGGTTAGATGCCTGTGCCTGGGGAAAGGAAGGTGGTATAGAATGAATGGTACAAGGCAGAGAAGGCTGGTAACCCATTTAGTTTGCAAGCACAGCTCAGCACCTTGCTGTGAGTGATTTCCTCCACGCCTCTCAGGGGTGGTGCTGGACGGTGTTACATTACATGCTTTTTATACATACATGTTGACATGTTGTTCAGTGAAGAGGAAACAGTCCCAAGGGGCACAGTCTGCCCTTACTGCATACCTCCTCTGAGAGCACAAGAAGTCTCAAATTTAAATCTTCATTGTCTTTTTCCTGTGGGAGGAACAAACGTGTTGGTTGAAAAGCAAAGGGCTTGTCACTGGTTTTGTGGCACTGCAGGCAAAGATAGAATCATAGAACACAAGAACTGGAAGGGACCTCAAGAGGTCATTGAATCCAGTCCCCTGTCCTCATGGCAGGTCCAAACACCGCCCATATCATCCCTGTTAGATATTTATCCAACCTGTTCTTAAATATCTCCAGTGATGGAGGTTCTACAGCCTCCCCAGGCAATTTATTCCAGTGCTTAACCACCCTGACAGTGAGGAATTTTTTTCCCTAACATCCAACCTAAACATCCCTTGCTTCAATTTCAGCCCATTGCTTCTTGTCCAATCCTCAGAGGCCAAAGGGAATAATTTTCCCCTTCCTTTTTGTAACAACCTTTCAGGTACTTGAAAGCTTTGATCATGTCCCCTCATAGCCTTCCCTTTCAAACTAAACAAACCCACTTCTTCTAATGTTCTCTCATAGGTCATATGATCTAGACCATTTTAGTGGCTCTTCTCTGGACCCTCTCCAATTTCTCCACATCTTCCAAGTAGGGTGAATGATCACAAGCCTGAGAGAAAAGCATAAGGGTTGCAGGGCTGAAGACCATTCATCGAGACTTTGGACTCTTCTTTGTGGTTCTTTTACCCTGCAATGGATTTGTGCTGAAGCCCACTGGAGGACTGAATTGCAAGAAGAGGAAGACCATAGCAGCCATTGGTTTCACAATGCTAGAGAAAAGCTGCCATGCCATGCCATGCCCCTAGGGAGCATGAGTCAGTCCTTCAGTTGGGTATTTTGTCTCATTAGTTGTACAGTACAAGCACTGCTCTAAGCTACCTCTGCCTAACTCAGGGATCCTTGCCCCTTCCTCCAGATGCTATTGAGCCTATTGCTACCATGATAGCCAAGGCTGAAGGAACCCACCTAGTTTGTTAAAAAACAAAACCAAACAAAGAAAGCAGTCATGTGGCACCTTAAAGACTGTGTTCTTTGTTTTGTGAAGATGAAGATCAACATGGCTACTTCTCTGAGACTGTTCACCTAGTTTGTTGTTTTCTCCTGGACTCCTCTGAGTTTACAAACAAACATGCCTGTAATAAACTTGTGGGACGAGACAAAAAACCTCTTCCTACAGTTGTGAAAGTAGGATGGGGACCACACCTCTCTTGTCTCGGACAGACGGCTCTCTGAGAAAATTGACATGGAGGTTTCAGTAGCAAAATACGTTGTTTCTGAGTGCAACCCCTTTTTATTCTTCAGTGGAACCACTGCATTTGAATTGTGCACAGAAATTCATAGAATCATAGAATCCTCGGGCTGGAAGGGACCTCAGGAGGTCATCGAGTCCAGCCTCCTGCCCAAGGCAGGAGCAACACTAACTAAATCATCCCAGCCAGGATTTCGTCAAGCCAGGACTTAAAAACTTCTAGGGATGGAAATTCCACCACCCCTCTAGATCACCCTTTATTTTACTTGCTTTCATGCTCATTTTCCAGGCCCCAACATAACCCCATGTTTTAAGAAAATTCGTCCCAGAGGCTTTATATCAAAAATTACAGCAACACCAATAATAATAATAATATCTTCTATCATTGGGATAAATTCCTCTATCAGGTACCACTTATTATTGATGCTGCTAACAGTGTCCCACAAGAGGAATCTTCACAATAATAAGATTGTTGTTGTTGTTATTATTGTTAACCTTATTGAAATAAGAAATGTTGAATAATTCTCTTATTAGGTGCAATATAACACTACCAGCTTCCGTAGGTAAATTTCCAGTTGGGAGGCTGATGTGTGCTCCTCCTCCAGCATTTTCTTGGCTTTTTGGATCTCCATTTCTAAATGTGTTTTCACGGTTTCTGCCTGTTTTATCCTATGTTCACCAGAGGGGGAAAAGAAAGCCAGGACAATCAAACTATAATCCAAAGTTTGCTAAGGTCGCAATGGTGCTGTTTACTACAGATTCTCGTGCTCATCTCTGGCTGACACTAATTTATTCATTTTAATTGATCGTTTCTGCTTCTGACTATTTGGGCAGGTATTCTTTAAAGATGGGGTTTTCCAAGCTACACAACTGACTTAGGAGTACAAGCATCAGAGGGGTAGCTGAGTTAGTCTGTACCTTCAAAAACAGCAAGAAGTCCTGTGGCACCTTATAGACGAACAGATATTTTGGAGCATGAGCTTTCGTGGGCAAAGACCTGCACCTGACAAAGTGGGTCTTTGCCCATGAAAGCTTATGCTCCAACATATGTGTTAGTCTATAAGGTGCCACAGGACTTCTTGTTGTTTTAGGAATAAAAGTGACTTTCAACCTCAAGAGCAGCTGTTTCCAAATGATGGGTTGTGACCCTCAAAGGGGTTTGCTGCAGTAGGTGCAGCAGCTGTGTGCAAAGGGTGCCATTTTTCCTCCACTCAGCATGATCCTTCATGTATGCGCACGGGAGCACATGATGCACGAAGGATGCTGGTTTCCTGCTGTCTGTGTTTCCCGGATGAAACTGTTCATTAAAATGGGGATAAGCCAGCAAAACAGTTTGGGAACTCCTGCTATGAAGCTCTAGGCATTCCTAATGAGGAGAACAGAGGAACCAACCAGTCTGGGGCAGGGTTGTCCTGCGTTATGGGGAAAAGAAGCCTCCAAAATCTTTCCACCCCACTTCTCAGAATTTTGGTGAAATGCCGCCCAGGATCATGGGCTGTCAAGATGATGTATTATGAACCTAAACAGAAGTTGCAAACACGTATGTGCCCAAAGGGAGAACCAGTGTAATTAATGACTTGGCGCGAACGGATCTCTCTCTAGCAGCTGGTCTCCAGCTGTACCACCTGTGACTGTTTCACAGGTAGTGGACAAAGACATTGGTGTTGTGTGTGAAGTGAGTGGCTAGTGCTGAGGGATGCTAGCTTGTGCACTGGAATGGTTTCCACCACATAAGCCAGAATCTGCCAGCTGCCTTTGGCAACAAAATCCATGCTGCAAGACGCATCGGCAGTGGTCCAAGTGCAGTGGTCCAAGTGCCTGCAAAGTTACAAGGTTGAACTAGATGGAGCAAAACACCAGCACTTCACTTGGTCCAGGGGGTTGCAGCCAATGTCCCCTCTAATTTTTTCCCTTCCAAAGATGGAATCAATTTTGTTATGTGCACCAAGGCATGTGTGGATGTGCACCACCCAGACACCTGTGCCATCTGTGGGCTCTGTGCTCATCAGCTGGGCAGCACCTGAATCTCTCCTGGGCGGCTGCCCAAGAGCTCAGCTTGCAGGGAACACTGCTTGCAGCCCTGCTCTGGTTTGGCCAGGTCACCCCTCTGTCATGGCTGCCTGAGCGACACTGTGGCTCAACAGGAGTAACCCCAGCTGGGAACAGAGCACTGAGCTAGACTGCGAGGTGCATGCTGGTGAGTGGCCAGGAGGCGAGTGCAGGTGCTGGGTAAAAGGCTGAGGGTGACGTGTGGGGTCTTTTGGGTGAGTTGGGAGGGTTGGGAGGGCTGAATCGGTCCATGCTGCTGCCATCCAGAAGAACTGGCAACCTGGGGTCACATGATGCTGCATTGATCTCTTCACCCTGTAGAATACCAACACTCCCGGCTCACCCCACAGACCCTCACACAGGTCACGAGAAAGCACCGGGGTCTGATGCCGAGAGGGGAGCAAGTCATGCTGATGGCTAACGGCAAGCATGCAGGAAATGGCAACCCAGCCTTCCCCTGTGATATCCCGTAATCCCTTAGAAGCTTAACGCTGAAATCCGCGCCCTACCGGATCTGATCTCTTGCCCGCTATGCAAGCCTGCCCTGGGTGCTGTGAAAGAATTGCTCAGAAATGAGGGCCAGGATTTCTTTTTGTAGAGCTCAATGAATTATTTCCTCAGGGCTGGCCTACGCGTAGGGCGAAAGTTGACTTAAGACATGCAACTCCAGTTTGCGTGAATAGCATGGCTGGACTTGACGTACCTTAAGCCAAACTTCTTTGGCATCTCCATAGTGGGAGGAGGATGGAGGAAACTCCTCCATTGACTTCCCTTACTCCTCGTGACCCTGTGGAGTATCAGGGTCAACAGGAGAGTGACGAGCAGTTCTTTAGTTCGTCCCTGCTAGACCCGCTAAATCAACCCCTGGGAGATCCATCACCGGAACGTTGATCTCCCGGTAAGTGTAGACAAGCCCATAAAGACATCTCAGAAATACTCTGCCAATGAACACAAGGGAATGAAAGGCAGGGACAAGCGATAGACTAGTGGATCTAGTCAGCTGCTACTTAGCAATATTCCCAAATACTTCGCCTTCGCTCGTCAGGGAAAGTGCAGATTGAGTCTTCTCATTGTTGGCAAGTTTGGGTGGATCATCAATGGCTTGGATGTCCATCTAATGCCACCAGCTGTTTGCCTTTACCTGCTGAGCTCAGCTTTCATGCTGCTCATGGCTTTCTCCACCTCCCCAATGCTAGTTCTGATGTCGTTCCCTTCCTTACGCAGACTTTGAAGTTGCTCTTTCAGTAGCATATTTATGTGCTGGCACTGGAAGACTGAATCATCTTCTGCTGCTGTCCAGATGTTCCTAGCATGGGCACAAAAAAATTGTCATCCTCAGAATACTCTACCCCGTTCAGATACCATGCTGATGAGGGGACAGGAAATGCCTAGAGATATAGAGAAATGTGTCTTATTACATTCAAGAGGTAGAATTTATTCCTCAGCAATGTAGGCACCTACCAGCCCTGTGATGTGTGCTGTAAACCACATGGAGTCTTCTGAAAATCTGACTGCCTGGTACATTGGAAGGAAGTCATTGTGATTGCTAAGTTTGAGGGTATAGCACCAGACGTGTGTTAGTCTAACTAGCCCTCAGATGATCACTGTCATGGTGAAGTGGAATCTCTGTGCTCACGAAAAAAAACGAGAAGTCCTGTGGCACCTTACAGACTAACTGATATTTTGGAGCATAAGCTTTCATGGGCAAAGACCCGCTTCGTCAGATACATCTGTTAGTCTAGAAGGTGCCACAGGACTTATTGTTGTTTTTGTGGATACAGACTAACATGGCTACCTCTCTGATACTTGTTTTTACAAAGCTGCCGACAGTACCTGAGGGAACCCTGACGGGGAAGGCTGGGCAGCTGAGGGCACTCAGGGGAGGAGGGAACAGGGCTGAGACAGCATAGCGGGAAAGAGGAACTCTAAGAGAGAGGTGGGTTCGTGGGTTAGTGGCTGCTTTGCTACTGATCCCAGGAGTCTCACCCTTACCTCATACTCAGAGCTCTGGGAAGAGATTAGAGTTGAGGGGTGGGAAATGGAACTCAGCAGGAACAGGAAGGGGGTGAGGGGAAGGACAGGTAGCTTTGGGCAAGGGGGAGGGGAGGACAAATGGTGTGACCCTCAGATGAGGGATGGAAAGAGACTGACCACTGTGGGGGTGATGACTGGGACTGGGGTGAAGGAAGAGGAATGGGGTAGCCAGGGGAGCAGAGTGAGGGGGAGGGAGAAGGGGGAAGATACAGAAACAAGGAAAGCGAGACAGCATGTAGAGAGGCACCAGGACATGTGAGAGGCCGGGGAGGAGGAGGAGAGGAGAGCGACCATCAGCCAAAGAAGAACAGCTTCCTGCCAGAGGGCCAGAGTCTCTTATTGGTTCAGGCTCCTACTTTTAATTCCATTCATTTCTACTCTTCCCGTGTGTCATTGCTGCATCAGGCCCTCCAGAGAACGGTACAAAGAAACATGGCAACCGCAGCTGAGAAACACTTCTCCTGGAAGTGGGGCCAGCTGTGGAAACTCCATAACACCTGGTGCAATAGCTGGGCAATCCCTAGAATGGGGCAGTCCCTGCATGTCAGGCAGTGCAAGGCTTCTCTTCTCCAAGTGGTTGCTAGGATAACCCCCGAGGTTCCCTGCCTATCACATGGTGTAGTGTGGAGTGTCTGGGTTCCCAGGAGAGAGGGGACGGCCGTGGGAGAAGTACCTCCCTTTGCCACAGGGGGGGTGCTGCCTGTGGACCAGCAGGCCCATCCTTCCCCCAGCCTTTTGATGAGCACGACCAGTCTCTGCATCAGGAGAGCCACCATCACCACTGGGCAACCTCAGTAGACCAGTGGGAGACATGCGAGGTCAGGTGGAAGGACCTCAGAGTCTGCAGTGTCGGAAGGCTGTCAGTGGAGCTCCTGTGGGACAGCAAGGGTGGAGGGGGACCTGGGATGATCTAGTCCAGGTTATGAGCCTTTGTCTGTATCTTGGCTGATGTTAGCGCACACACTGAAACCCGAACACATGGGGGGCGTCTGTGAATTTGGAGCTAATCTCAGTAACTTCATCTCTGGGGCACTGCAGGCGAAGCATGGACTATTTCCCCACAGAATGCCTTTCTAATGACAATGAGGTTCTATGGCTGGGTGATCCCAGGACCAGTGAATTTCCGATGATGCTTCCTGTGTGAGAGAATTTAGTTGTAGTCGTGTGTTTACCACTCCGCTGGCCATAGCGTACCTGTTCTGTGCATGGCCCTCATCCAAAGCCAAGAGATACCGAATCTCTAAAACCCTTCAGGGCTTGTATCCGTTGAAGTGTTGAGAGAAGTAAGTGGAGTCTGAAACATGGCTACTTAGAAGCTTCAGAAACCACAGACCGGCACATCAAGGTGCCACTGAAGCTGTTAGGCTCTTGGGAGTTAGTTGGAACTCTCAGATTTGTAATTTTTTCTTTTCATTTTGGAATAAACCACTCCAGTTTACATCCACACCATAGAGCTGAACAAGCAACTGCACAGCCTCTGAAGGGCCCCTCCTCCTATACTTCTTGGCCATAAAATGCACTCAACATATGGCATAAATGTGGAATATGACACCTTGGCTAGTTATCTGTGCTTATGTTATATCCGAGACATAGATGACTTGTTAATAATGTCCATGCTGAACTATGTCCAGCCTTACGACAGCTCTGATCCAATCTATTGCAAAGTAGGGGGCCACACAAATATGTTTCAAAGGCTCTTAAATACCATGAAGACCGTCAGCTAATATAACGAGGAACCGGGAATACAAACCTGAAAAGAGAATGGGTCTTTTATATACCACACGTGAAAAGGGGCATGGCATTTATGTTATCCAATAGGATTAAAGTATGCAAATGAACAGCTAACTGGGTGTGGAAGATATGAGAGAGGTAGGTTATTAGTGATTTACCTTCACTATCCCAGTTTCTTTGGGTGTGATGAAAAATGCCCACCCCTAATTATTGCTAAAGCTCAGATTTAGCACAAGGACCCGAAAGGGGGAGTCACGTACCAGGGTTTATCTGTTTCTTCACTGGCAGTGGCAGGGACTCCAGAGATCTGCAGGCAAGAG
Source organism: Carettochelys insculpta (assembly GCF_033958435.1). Lineage (NCBI taxonomy): Eukaryota > Metazoa > Chordata > Testudines > Carettochelyidae > Carettochelys > Carettochelys insculpta. Next base: position 3,094,665 of record NC_134146.1, on the reverse strand, counting down.
TAATTTATTTTTAATAATTTAAAAGTAGGAATAAACCTGGGTCTGCAGTGCAGCCTAGTTCTCACATGGCATATGTGCAGCATGCTCCAGGGCTAGGGGATTAGCCTGAGGCTTTGAAAAGTAGGATCCCATTCTTGGCAGTAGCACTGTGACCTTAAGCAAGTTACTTCCTCACCTGGTGCCTCCATTTTCCTGGCCTATCATGGTTGTCAGTTTAGACTACAAGCCCTTTATGATGTTATCTATGTATCTGGTGCTAATCTCAACAGAGTACTTTGGACTTGGCTGGGGTCTATGTCTGCTACTGGGATATAAATACCAGGAGGAATGCACGTACTTCTCGTATCTGAGCCAAATAAATTGGAGGATGAACCTCATTATATCCTGCTGTTTGCACCTGAACCTACATTTCACCCCGTTAGCCTCAACTTTCCTTTGTTTTCCCATCCCTCTAGTCCCCATCGTATTTCCCTCCCCTCCTTTCTTGACCCCCTCACCACTTCCGATGCCTTCTTCCATGTTCTTTCTCTCATCCACCCAAACACTCACCCACGCACTTCCTGCAGAAGCAGCACCTTCTCTGTAGGACTTCCTCTCTCCCAGCTCTTTGCCACACCCACATTAACCTGACACTCTCTTAGCTGCCTTTCTCCGTTTCAACCTCATGGAAGTGCCAGCATGTCTCCATCTCTTTTCCCTTCATCCTACCCTATGGACTCCCCAGGAGACCAGCCGCGCCCCTCTTTGAACCACCCTTTCCCCAGTGCTTTCCCACCATGTCAGTTAGATGCCATCAAGCAAGCGCCCTTTGCCCATGAAGGATGCCTGCCCCGGCAATGCACATAGAAACTGGGGACAAAGGATGTAAGATGCACAAGAGTCTAGGGGAGAAGGCTAAAGGGGTGGATATGCTGGAATGTATCATACTAAATGAAAAATCAGGGGATAGCCCCATGTCACAATGCATCACCCCATCACAGTGCACTCACAGGCTTTTCATAGCCACAATCCATTTGGCAAAGGTTTTTTCACTCTGCTCAGGCAACGCGCAAGACATGGACAGACTTCACGTTCTCCAGCATCGCAAGGGTGTTAGTAAGCTCCAGCATTACCTTGTTTGCAGTCATGTCATTATCAGCCAGGAATAGTTCATGAACCACTTCTGCCACATTTTGCCAGCGTCTGAGTAATTGCAGTAGCTAAAGTGTGTCTGATTCTTGACCACGTGTATCTCTGCTTAGTTACCGAGGGCCTGTGATGTCACAAAGGTATTGACAATTCTCCTGTGAACAGTCCTCAGGACTGGCATACGAGAGCTTGAAGCAGATCTGCTCCTAAGAGTAAGAATTATTTTCTTAATTATTCCTATTGCAGTAGTGCACAGATCATCAGTTAAGACCTTGTGGTTTTGGGTGAGCTACGTGCGTGAATTCATTAATTAATCACAACTAGTTAACAATATTCTCTGTTGTTCTAATCCAGACATATATCAATAACTGCCTCCATAAAATCTTTTGGATCCACTGGCCAGACATCAACAACCAAGACCTGTGGCAACTGACTCATCAACTTCCTGCTGAAGAAGAAAGGAAGAGAAGATGGCGACGGATTGGACAAACACTCAGGAAGCCAGCCACCGACATTACAAGACAAGCCTTAAGTTGGAACCCACAAGGGGAAAGGAAAAGAAGGTGCCCAAGAAACACCTGGCACAGGGCCGTGAAGACAGACGCTAAAAAGTCAGAAAACACCTGGTCAGAAGTGTAAAAGATGGCCCAGGACAGGGAACAGTGGTGCATGGTCATCAGTGGCCTATGCTCTAAGACGTAGGAGAGGAAGAGGCTTACTGCTACTACTATTTAACAATATTAGATAACCAATAATTAATACAATAATGAAACAAATAGTATTTGATTACTAATACCATAATGCAACTATTAATAATAATTATTTAATAATTAAGAATAATATATAGTCTCTTCTCTAAGAAGCTTCTACTTCGACAGTCCACACGTAGGTTGGTGAGCCTACTGTAATTTCTTTCAGCTCAGCTGTAGACCCATGATTTTTGGACAGTATGTGCCAAAGAAAGCACTTTTTTGTACAAGCAATGCTCGAAAGGCCTGACAAACTCACTACAGTACACCTAGCACATTGCTTTGATGATAGTTGTTGATCAGTTGAGGTCTTAACAGAAAACTGGTGAGACACTGGTTATAAAGATGATCGTAAGATGGTCGTACCAACATAATGTAACGAGTTATGTATTTACACTAGAAATATGATCTGAAGCAGTCTCTATTAAGGCAGAATGAACTGCAGGTTTCTGCCAGACAGCAGATGTTTATTCACCTCTCTATGCTGGTCCACATTTAAAATTAACATATGTAAGGAAGCACAATGGGGTATGTGTTTCCTTTTCTGGAAGAGAAGAATCTTAAAACCAGTAAGTCAAACACCTTAAAGTTAGATAATATCAGAATTCAAGGTGCTTCTGCAAACTCCATCTCATCTCCGCGGGCAAGCCATTATGCTGTAGTCTTTAATTACATGACTACAAATTCTGTTTTGGCCCAGGACCCCTGCCTCATTCAGGGCGCAGACATGATGGTGCCCAATGACTGATCTGCTACTTAACAGTTTGTTTTATCCTCATCATTTAATGTGTGCCCTCGGGCCTTATTTACTGCTCATTATTCAAAGGCTGCTCCAAAGACAGCATGATTAATTTCCTCCCGGGCTTTCCCTTGCGCTCCTCACTGCAGTGTCAGAATGCGGCGCAGATATTAACGAGCTTATTGTTGGAACACCCCGTTAGGTGAGCAGACAGCATTATCTCCATTGTACAGAGGGGAACTAAGACACAGTGATTCAGGTCAAATACCTGCATTAAATTTAAGACACCTCGGGCCAGACTTTTTTGGAGTACTTTGTGTGTATGTATTCAAAGTACAGTTCTCGTGGACTGCCGATGCTGCTGTACGTGCTCAGCTCTTACAAGCCAGATCTGGGTCTCTCAAGTCAGGTACCCAGATAATTAAGTTTGGTGCAAGTGACATGCCCAGCCTGCATCAGGAAATCTGGGGCAGGGGCAGGGTCATAGGATTCAGTTCACATAAGCCTGGCTCGTTGACAGTAGGGACTAGCTCAGTGGTTAGAGCATTGGCCCTATAAACTCATATTTATGAGTTCAGTTCTTGGGGGCTTTTCATGGGTCTGGGACAGGTTAGATTTAAAAAAAAAAAACTGTTAGGGATGGTGATAGTGTTCCCTCTGAAGTCAAGGGAGCAGCCTGGATGACCTTCCACTTAACTGGTGAATGAAACCAAATCGTGTCCCAACCATAGCTCCTATTCCATGTTCAGTCCATAATGATGGCTGAGGTGAAGTCATTTAGACTCCAAGCTAATTAGGGCTTTATGAGTTAAGGTCTGGGGCAGGTCAGACCTCTTTGTTGAAGATTACGTATATCCCTTGGCAAAAGAGCCAGGCAATCTACAAGGAACTATTAGGTCTAGTCTGACCAGTATATACCATGAAATTTTGCCCTAATACCCCTGGACTGAGCCGAATAATTTATGTCCGGCTACAGCATCTTCCAGATCACCCAGAAGTCTTGGTATCTTCTGAGCCAAAGATGGAGAGGAATGGTCACTTATCCTTTAATAACCTGGGCTCCCCCAGCTGTTATAGTCTGCCTGGGTCCCATCGCATGTGTTTGTGCCATGCCAGCTAATCCCCCCTGTGAGCAGCATATAGGCAAACTTCCCTTAGCTGCCTCACAAGCCAAAGTCTGTCTGATGAAGACTCCAAAAAGCAAGTGCTGAGGGGAGCTCAAGGGACCTACACCGGCTGCCACTTCTCAAAGAGGCAACTTTACTGCAGAATAAGTAACTGTCCTCTTTGTTGTGAGCGTCTACGCATGTGGACCGCACTGCAGGTGACTGCGCAGGGGAATGAGGAACTGTGGATGATCAATCAAATGGTGATGGAAGCGGTAGTCTCCCAGATTTGAAACCTTGTTTGAAGAGGTGAGCACAGGGTATGGTAAGAACCTTCTGGCCTAGACCCCAGGAAGGTGTAGAACAAAGAAGATTCTGGAGCAGCTTTGGAAGTTTAGTCTGGGTTTCTGCAAGGATATACTGCAGGAAGTACTGCCCAGCAGGCCCCGTGGGTCTGCCAGATGTTTGGCTGTATGTATGGGTTCCCTCTGTGTGCCTCCCAGCCCTCGGCAGACAGCCAGAGAAGTAGACCGTGAGCGAGCTGCCCAGTGACCACAAGCTCCAGTGAGGTATGGAGAACGCTTGGCCAGGCAGGTTTATCGCAGGCAAATCACAGAACTAGACTCCACCTGCAGGCTCTACCAGACCACAAACACATGTATGCCCCTAACAACGGGCATAGCTCAGTCAGTTGCAGGACTTTCTCCTGCTCACTTGGCTGCACAAAGACACTTCCTTGGAGAGATCTCATCACACACAGATACAAACTAGCTGCTCGTCCTGCTCAGCCTATCAGGGTGTCGGTGGCTGACCCGTTTGGGTGCCAGCCATGTCGGTTTGATGCAAATAGCTCTATCCAGCTTGCTGTCACCCTGACCATGCCATGAGGATGGGTCAGCGTGTTCCTGTTCCCTGGAGGAATGCCCTGGTCTTGAGGGGTGCCCCGCTGAGCTTGCCTGAACGCTTTGTGCCTACTATGTCTTAGGAATATAGGGTTTTGCAAGCCCTTTGTGCCAGCTTCCTGCTGACAGCTTTGCTTTGGGTCATCAAAGTTGTGACTACTTTAGCCTAGGCCTCACAGCAGGCCTGTGCTTATGTTTCACGTCCTCGTCCTCCTTACACTCCCTGCAGTGCACTGAGTGGCTCGTGCTGGCGTATACAATAGGATGCCGGCAGAGGGAGCTGTCTAAGCAACAGTGCAGACTATCTTGCGTCTGCTCTTCACATTGCTCTGCAGTGGACTGTCAATGCTGGTTTCTGACTCTGGTTTGTCTGTGAGCCCACTGCTTAACTGCTGCCTGTCGTGTAGTGCCTGACCCTGAGTCCCTGGCATCCTGGCCTGGCTGGACCCCGACTCTGCTTCTTGTTTCGTGGCAGCATCTCGGTAACTGGTGCGTACAGGCTGCCTGCGGCAAGCCCGAGAGAGTAAAAAGCTGGACAAGCATCGAGAGGGTTGCTCCACATAGCTGCCCCACAGATTTTGGATGTTGGCCCATTTCAGAAGCATGGTGAGACTGCTGTTGGAGCTCCGGGAGCTCAGCTGGGAAGAGATGCCAGGACCATGATAACATGGTATTATTATTCATTTTGCTCGTCTTTGCGGTGAAATAGCCCGACCTTTAGAGTGGCCAACTATAGCCACTGATGTGAAAGGTTTAGTCCTGTTATTTCTCTATTGCAGCCCTCTGGATACATCCAGAGAAGCTTGAAAACACAACCTGAATACACACTAAGAGCTCCAAAACACAACGGCAAGCAAAGAGCACCCAAAACTTAGGACTTTTGGATGCCCCATGATTTGTTTTTGCCTATCCCTTGATCCTTCTTGTTGCCTGACTAGTGATTTTGTAATGTTTGGAGTGAGCTGAATACAAATCGTGCAGAAGTGCAGTTCATTACATTCATTGCTCAGGGGAAGGATTCATCTGTACCACTGGGTGGCAACATTGGTCCATGAACCAAAAGTTCTAGCCCAATATAGGTCTAGCACAACATTAATATATCATATAACATTATATACAACATAGATAACATATACATCATTATATATATTACCAAATATTCATAAATCTGAATTACCCACCAGGAGAAATAAAAAAACAAATTGAGAGGGCCAGACGAATACCCAGAGACCAGCTACTCCAAGATAGGCCCAAAAAAGCAAAGAACAGAACACCAGTGGTCATTACCTACAGGCCCCAACTCAAACCACTGCAGCGCATTATTAAAGACCTACAACCTATCCTTAATCAGGATGCCACACTCCAGAAGGCCCTAGGTGACAGGCCTGTTCTCTCCTACAGACACCCTCCCAGCCTTATAAGGATTCTTACCTACAACCACAGTCTATACCGCAGGAACACCAGTCCTGGAACTTTTCCTTGCAACAAAGCCCACTGCCAGCTTTGTCCACATATCTATACTGGAGATACCATCACCGGACCTAACCAGGTTATTCACAGAATCACAGGCACATTCTCATGTTCCTCAACTAACATCATATATGCCATCATGTGCCAACAATGCCCAGATGCTTTGTATATTGGACAGACTTCAGACTCCCTTAGATAAAGAATTAATGGGCAGAAAACAGACATAAAAACATTCCTGATCCACAAACTGGTCAGTCACCACTTTAACGGAGTGGGCAATTCTGTAAACGACCTGAAAGTTTGCATCTTACTGAAGAGGCATTTTCACACCACTTCGGAAAGAGAGGCTGCTGAACTCTCTTTTATATTCAAATTCAACACATTAACACGTGGCTTGAACTGGGATGGGAATTTTTTAGGTCATTATAAGGGCTCTTTTGCATACTTGGCTTAATCTAATTCTTGACTCCCCCTCCCCGCCCAGCCCCTTCTGCCCCTCTACTCTCTGATTTGCTCACCTTGATAATATTTTTCTGATTTCTCAACCTGGATTACAATTTTTAGTTCCCTGTGCCTTAAATATTGAGTCCGTTCTGGTCTGGCTGTGATCTGAAGAAGTGGGTCTGTCCCACGAAAGCTCATCACCTAATAAATTACTTTGTCAGTCTTTAAATTTGGTTACATTCAGTCCAAGGCTTGTTGCAAGAGAGAAACTGCCATGTGTATAACCCGTGTCCCAGTGCCAGCTGTAGAAGAAAACACTCTAAAGGTGACTTGTGTGTGTTTTGGGCAATCAGCCTCTGTTTTAGTTTAAAGGAAAAGTTTGGAGTGGCACACCAAATGACAAATGAGTCTTAACATATGCACCAAGGCCGGAGATATAACTGGTTTTGCTGGTGTGGTCCCTGGGGAGCAAGGGGTTCAAATAACAACAGCTGTCCTTTTAAAAATCCAGGTAAAACAAGTTTGCCAGGATAAATTTGTGTGTGAGAGAGAATTTTGTGCATACAAAGAACTTAACGTGTAGGTCTGACAAATTCAGTTTAGGTCACACCAAAACATCAACTCTGTGTGATTGAAAGGGGCTTTTGATGCTAACACTGAATTTTTAAGCATTGAGGAAAAGCAGGAAATGTATTTCAGTCATGCATGATGACCCAGCCTCTAAACATGTTAACTTCAGTGGGAGTATTCCTGTGCTTAAAGCTTGATAGGTGTTTGCTGAGTCAACAACTCAAATGAGCTCCAGATCTCACCTAAAACTTGAACCGCCTGGATCTCTCTCTTAATTCTCCCCCTTTCCCAGGTTCTTTCTTTCCCTGATGGAAAATAAAGATATCAAGGATTTTTCTTGAGGGACTGTGAGAGAATGACTGGAATGCGAGTGTTAGAGAAGTGGTGATTTTGCTGAGTTTAAAAGGTCTCAGGTCAATGTTTTGTTAGTGATGGAGGAACTTTAAAAAGCGCACAGGTTAAGGGGGTGGAATAAGCTCCTGACTGAGGTGTGTAAATCCAATGTATAAAGAAGAGTTGCGTGTCCTTATGTGGTTTGAGTCAGATTCACCTTGGCGCTCTGGCTGCCTGGCACTGCTCTGGCGAGGAAAAGCACCCCTATCCCTGCCCACACTGGCCGGTTAACCCAGAAAGGCCATTGCATGTTTAAAAATATATATATATATATATTTTGAATGTCATTGGCTCTGCTCCAGCTGTGGGGCTGTAGGGTCTCCCTTCCCCCCGCAATGCACTGCTTCCCCTTCCTCTCTCCTGTAAGCGCGAGATACACGCATGACGCATGCATGTATCTCAGGGGATTACTGTGCCCAATGGTGTAGCGCACCCGAAACTTCAGGGCACAGCAAGCAAACCAGCAGCTAGTCATTTAGCCCCCTCCCTGTTGGACTCTCCCAGGCAGCAGCTTCTGGGCTGCACTGGTGCGAGGTAATGTGTCAAGGCAAGGAGATGGGGAGAGCACAAGTTGGCCTGGGATGGGAGCAGGAATAAGTCACATGTGGGGGGCACATGCAAGTGGGGGTTGCGTAGGGGCCCATAAATCCTAAGAACAGCCTTGAACAATTGAACTGGCTTGAGCCCCAGCCACTAATCTGGGAACAGTTAGGGTCACCTCTGGGTATCTCCCAGAGGCAACATTCCCCCCATGTGCAAACAGGGAGGCTGTGCATAATAAAGGTGAGCTTTCAGCAGATGGGAAAGGGAACCCAGCCAACACACACAACGGGATTCCTGTAACCATAAGCACCATCACTGGGCTGTGTCCTCTGTTCCCATTTCCCACCTTGCAGTGTATAAATGAACGGCCCTTGAGTAAGCCATTCTCTCTCACCCCCCACCCCAACTGGATTTTCCTTGGTCAGTGAGGCCCCAGCGTTCAGCGGGACATTCACCTAGGTCCCCATCCCCCCTTTACTGCCACAGTCGTCACTGTCCCTTCCACGATGCTGCGTCCTGAGGTGCCACCTTTTAACTCAGCTCTTAGTGAAGTCACTGAGTAGTGGGTAACTCTCTGCTATTGCCTCTTCATTGTCTTTCCCTACAACGTGGCTCCCCCCCCAGGCTGGCCTAGGGCTCAGTGACAAGAGAAGTCCTCCCATCAACAATGAAGAGAAGAGGGTCGAAAGGTGCTAGAAGAGTCCTTACAAAGCAGCCATCCGGTCTGGTCAGATAGATCCAATCCTCCTCTCACCTCCCTCTGGGACATCCTAGCCCACGTTTTCCATAAAGATATTACTATCCTACAAACAAACATAATGAAGGTATGTTGTATGCAGGGTGGGGCAGGGGAGATCACTGGAAAGGTTGGGATTTAGAGAACGTGCCTATCCTGTTCGTATGCATGTGTTGTTGCTGTATTCGGAGTTTGGACTATTGACTGTGTAACAGTTACAAAAGTGTTTGCACCTGGGCACCACCTAACAGACAGCAAGCAGTCAGCCTGGGTGGGCCACTAGGGAAAACAATAGGCCTCTCAACGTGCTGATCTCCCACGTTCCTGAGAAGTGTCACGGGATTCTTCTTTGACCTTATAGAAACTTAGAATGCTAGAACTGGAAGGGACCTTGAGAAATCAGCGAGTTCAGTCCCCTGCGTTCATGGCAGGACCAAGCACTGTCTAGACCATCCTTGACAGGCGTCAATCTCACCTGCTCGTAAATACCCCCAGTGATGGAGATTCCACAACCTCCCTCGGCAATTTATTCCTGTGTGTAACCATCCTGACCGAGAAGAAGTTTATCCTAATGTCCGGCTGAAACCTCCCTTCCTGCAGTTTAAGCCCATTGCTCCTTGTCCGATCCTCAGAGGCCAAGGAGAGCAATTTTTCTTCCTCCTCCTTGTAATACTCTTTTAGGTACTTGTAAACCACTATCCTGTCCCCTCTCACTCTTTTCTTTTCTAAACTAAACAAGCCCAGTTCTTTCCGTCTTCCCTTATAGCTCATGTTCTCTAGACCTTTCATCATTCTTGTTGCTCTTCCCTGGACCTTCTTTACGTCTCTCCTGAAATGTGGTGCCCAGAACTGGACACAATACTTCAGCTGAGGCCTAAATAGCACTGAGTAGAGCAGAAGAATGACTTCTCATGTCTTGCTCACAACACTCCTGTTAATCCAAGATCATCTGATTGTGTCATCTGGTACTGGACCCTGCTTAGGACTTCTACTGGGGTGGTGAGTCAGACTGGGAAAGAAAGGATACCCCAGTACGTAAAACTTCTTTAAGGCTGGAGAGTGAATTAATCTTGGGTCATTCTTCTCTGAATCCTCACCCAAGCTGACTGCTGCAAACAGCTAAGACAGAAAGATGTAAGCAGAGGAAGAACTGGGCCCAGGCTGGAAATGGAGTCCAGCTGGTGAAAGGGTAGCTGGAATTTTAAGCTGAAAGCAAAAGCAGTTCATCATCAGAAAATTCTGCAACCTGCTTAAAGCAACTTTCAGGGTGAGAAATGACTAATTATAGACAGTTTATTTAGTGCTTTAAGCTTAATTTGCATGTTTGTTTTATTTGCTCAGTAATTTGCTCTGATCTGTTTGCTATCCCTTATAATCACTCAGAAGCTGCCTTGTGTCGTTAATAATCGGGTTTGTTGAGTTTAAAGCCAATTTGGGGAAATCATAACCAGGAGGCTGGGGGCTGGGGGATAAAAATGTAGCACATATTTATTCCTCCACATTGAGGAGGCGGCTTTCATGAATTTACACAGCACCGGTTTATGTGAGTCACAAGAGGAGCCAGGTTTTTGGGGTTCACACTGCAGAGGGGGCGTGCACCAGTGTTCTCTCTAATTTTTTCCGCCTGGGGCAGAATAATTTTTGTTCTGTGCACCCAGGCATGCATGGATGTGCACTGTCACGAGAAACACTCACTCCCTCTTCCTCTGGCAGGAGCAGGGATGGTGCATGAATCAGATAATTAGTGGCTCTGAAAGTGCTGGGAGGTACGTGCAGGGGGCTAGTGTCTTGGTTCCCAAGAGGTGCATGGTGGAGGGGATAGCCAGGGGTTTATGGGCCACAGGCCTGCTGTGGCCCACTGAGGTGAAGAATGGCCACAGCCCACTCAGAGTTCACAGTTCCCCATGGCTGCTTTAGAAACACCTTACAGAGATTAAGGGTAACGAATGTCTTTAACCTTGCTTAGCCCGGCCCACTGACTTGTCCGGACGAACTCACAATCTACTACAGCTTGCACGTGTTGGCTACTGGCCATGGTTACAGCACCCATTTTTGGTCCACTGAGCAGCCCTGGGTTTCCCGGAGAGCAAACTTCACTCTGGGCAGTTCAAAACCGCATTCCTGCAGCTGACTGACTGCCTCACCCCCATCCCCCCATTCCTAACCAGAGGAGATTTGCCAATGGCCCTGCTAGCTTCAGCCAAAGGGTCCCATTATGTCCGAGTACCAGCATGGGTCAGTCCAACAACAACATGATCACACTGGGATGGGATGACCTGGAAGATGTGGGGAGGTTCACCTACTCAGAGGGTATTATGGGCAGACGTGGAGGAAGAGACAAGGGTATCAATGCCAGGAGAGGAAAAGCAACAACTGCCTTCAAGACTCTTCATCCCATATGGAGGTCCCAGATAATATCATAGAATCATAGACTTCTAGGGCTGGAAGAAACCTCAGGAGGTCGTCTGGTCCAGCCCCCTGCCCAAAGCAGGATCAACCCTAACAAAGACGAAACAAGGATCGTCAACACAAATGTGCAGAGTGTGTTCTTGTAGGGATGTGAGACCTGGCATGCCAAAAAGTCTTCAAATCACGTTACGAACATTCATAAACAGATGCCTGAGGTATGTCCTGTGGGTCCAATGGCAAGGCTTGGTCACAGATGAGGAGCTTTGGAATGGAGCTGGACAAGAACTACTTGACATTCAAATCAATAGAAGAAAGTGAGGATGGCGAGGCCACACTCTCAGAAAACCATTGTCCACCACAGTCCAGCAAGATCTCCAACGGAACCCTCCAGGAAAGCACAAAAGAGGAAGACCTTGGACAATGTGCAGAAGATCTACTGAGACCGAAAGACAACAGCTGGGGTGCTCCTCGGTCAGATAGAAATTTTGTCCTGAGACAGAGCGGAGTGGAGGAGACTTGTAGATGACCTATGCGCCGCTCGGAGTACAAGGATTTAAATCACAGGAATGGGTAATTCCTCCAAAATCTCTGCACCAAACACTTCTGTTGATTCCATTCACTGTTCACTTGTTATGCCATTAATACTTAACGAATCTCTTTTTCACTGGTGTGATGCCCCAAGGGCTTTCTGTGCACCTTGTAGTACAGTATTTTTCTGTCAAGAGAGTTAACCAGCAAATGTCCTTATATTCTCATTTTAGCCTAGCAATCCCCTGCTTTAAAAAAAAAGCAACAAAAAAACTGCTTTGTTTCTTTCAATCAATACTACCCATTAAGATCCACGTCTAACAGCTCTGAGTCCAAGTGAATAACTAAACAAGCTGCCTTCTGCTCTCTCAAGCCTTTGGAAACCGTAAATGCCTTGCTAAAAAGGGCTATTTGCAATCTCTGCTCTGTCTAACCCAGCTGCGTCTCACTTTTCATCACAGAGCCAGAGAGCCAGAGAAACGCCCCCACCATCAGAGAGCTTAACAGCTGAGGGCCCGACTCAGAGCTGGCGTAAGTCATGTGAATGGAGTTGCGCTGTTTTCCACCAGATCAGGATCTGACCTACTGCTCAGATCTCATCTCGGCTGAAGAGGTGCCATGCGATATCATGTCTTGTGCTGCAGCTAAGCATGGTGAGCTTCTCCCCTTCTGGAAATCAGCCCAGCTCCATGGCCTCCAATAGAGATAGTCAGCAGCGCGGGGCTGATTTTATAGCCACTGAGATTCAGAGCCGTGGCGCAGACATGCAGCCCTCTCTGGAGCGCTAGCAAAGCTGGAACTCACCGAACATTTATACTGAGGAGCCCCAAAATACCCACAATGTGTCCCGTAGTGAGTTCCAGAGGGGACCTGTATAAGACACTCGGAAATCCAGGCAGCGTAGGGGGAGCTAAGTGAGGCTGTGCAGAATAAAGGAATAGGATGGTCTTAGAACTGGTTCCTCCCCTTCTTCTCCTTTGCCTCAGCTCCAGCCGCAGCATTTTACCTCCTCTTGACCCCAGAAGCCGTGTGAGGTGTGCGCCTCAGAGCCATTTGAGGAACACAATGAAGGCACTGAGTGGAGAAGCTGAGTCAGTGGGGATGGTCCCCCTCGATTCGTTCTCATTCAGGTTTCGTAGGCACTGTGACTGTTTTCTCCGAGCGGTGTGACATGCAAACGAAGACTTGACCCAGAGCAGCAGCTGGAGTCTCGTGGCGGAGTTAGTTTGTTTGAAATGTGGTATATCTCAGGAGAGAATTGGGCAAGGTAGGGTGAACAACCCCAGTTTGCAGTCATTAGAGCCAGGGGCTCCAAAAATACAACACCCCTCAAAATAAAGAAATCGGTCCTGTAGCACCTCAAAGACTTACCGTATTATTTATTAGGGGATGGGCTTTTGTGGGACAGACCCGCTTCTTCAGACCAGGAGAATTACCGAGAGGAAAAAAAACAGTGTTTCAGACTTGGGGGTCATTTACTGGAGGCTTTTCTGAGATGGAGCTCTCCCCTAAGAAATCAGTTTCCTTCTACTGCCAGGCGCTGTGAAAGGAAGAGGTACTAATGACTACATGAATCACAGACCTCTTGATTGCTGGGAACTCACCCTTCAGTGAGCTGCCTGAGGATAAATTAATCACGACCCCCCCCAGCTGAGGAACACAAAAGGAAGTTTGAAAGGAGTGGCTGGAGGTGACATC